>NC_061520.1:8320000-8660000 GCF_022379125.1 Scophthalmus maximus
CATTTTACAATCCTGCTATCATCTTTTGAAGCCCTGATGTGTTCATCACTTTAATGGTGAAACTGGGGCTAATTGAATTGCTTCATATACTGCTGGGTGGCTTGTGAATTTAATAATACATCATTGTTCTTTGTGGTGCCGTAAAAAGTACAATATTTTTCAGAAAAGCTTCAAATATTGTACCGCAACATTGTACCTATGACAGCACTTGAGCAAATGCACTGTCAGTTCGATCATTTCAATGAATTTGCAGGACTGCGTAAGAAAGAGGAATGTTTTTCTTATTATTCTCTTGGTATCTTTTATTGATCAGGAGGTTCCACAATCACTAGTCAGTGTCAAATCCACTGATGGATCTCAGTCTAAACACCATTTAGTCCTTTAAACACACACCATCTGTTCCGACTGTTCTCCATGAGAATGATCAGCTGCTGCCGTGATGCTGCTCTCCTCCCAAAATCCCTTCTTTTTGTCATATAATCGCCCTATTTATTTGATGTTTATATCGTTGCACCTGCAGTGGAGTTCCTTCAGACGTCCTCACGCTCGAATCGTGTAGGCACACATTTAAAAAAAAAAAAAGAAAAAAAAAGAAAAACAGAGGCTCTCGGCCCTTTGTTGAGACAGAATAACCTCATTTCACTCAACTGAATTATCTCTAAAATATCTAATAATGAAATCCAGGCGGCACAGAATATACTGGAGGTATATTCTCATTTTGAATAAGAGTTACCTCTTTGCAATTTCGTCTTGCCCCCCCTCGCCCCCTCCCCCTCCCTCTCACCTCCCCCTCCCTCCCCTCATCCAACTCTATTGCACTCTTTTCATTGCCCAGCTCACGTATTGAATCTGCCTGATGAAAACAGATCTCACTGCAGCACCACAATAGAATGGCTGATGCAGGAAAGATGAACCCTAATGGATTTTTTTTTTTCTTTCCTTTTTTCAATGTGCTCAAGATTGGATATAAGGCCTGACCTCCAGATGTAGTGGATCCATTTCAACAGCAGACATATTGTTTGTGGTGAAGACACAGAAATACATGGACACACTTGGACACACACTTACAGTACAATGTCAACAGCAGCAGCAGCAGCAGCAGCAGCAAAAGACCACTTCTATCTACATACTGCAGCGCTCCACCCTTCTATCTTTTAACCAGCGAAACTGTCTGAAATCAGAATTAACCCTTGTCATTTATCTATCCGTGTCAAGTGAGGCATTCATGATGATAGCATCTCATGTTTGAACTGCAAGAGTTTGCTTAATTACTTTGCTCGGCAGACTGTGTCAAGGTGAGGCACCGGTTTAATAGACACTCCGCTCTCAGCACAAATGAACCTCTGCTACGCTTTGGTGGTTTCGCCGGGGAGACTATTTGATTTAGAAATTTCTGAGTTTGCTTTATATGCTGCCTTTTTTTTTTTGCGCTGAACTTGAAGCAGAGCCCACCCTCCAAAAAAAAAAGGGGCCGCTATATGGCCAAGCTGAGACATTGAAACGAATCGTCCAATATCGAGATTCGAGAGGGTTTATTTGCAGAATGTAATTTTTAAAAGCTCAACTTAAACACATCTCAGATTTATTTTCTTATATTTGCTTCTGTGTCTCCACTTTCAGCACCAAAGAAAACACAATTTGAACCACCACGGACTAGTTCTCTTCACCACCAGCAGTTGCCAGCATTCGCAGTATATCTTTTTCGATGTATGTTGATTGTATACCAGCTGAACATTTCAAATCTCATGCATTTTCATCACACAACCTGCAGCAGTCAATCTCTTACAACCGCCGACTGGTGGTCCTCTGTAGCAGTAACAAATATCCTGAGTGCCGAGCGAACGACCGGCCAATCAACCACTGTCTCCACGGTAAAGGTCATGACCACAATGTGAAATGAATATCAAGATAAATGACACATGGATCCAATATGTAGAGGGGGAATCTTCCAACATTATATATGATATATAGTGTGTTCCAGATCTTTATCAAACCGAATTTGGGCTATTTGCTGACTGTTGTTTATCCGTATCTCTTCTGTGAACATTACAATACATTCTGCTTGACCTTCATATGAATCTATGTTTTAATGTGTATTAATATATTCTGTTTTCTTTAGAGGACACAGCTGACTGGTTAATCCATTACAGTATGAGACCACTGACAAAAACAAGACAGCACAAAAAATGTCTGCCACGATATGAACTGCAAACTGGAGTGCAGCTATTTCTGCACCTGTATATCAGTCAATGAAATCTTAACCTTCAAACCCTGAAAAGATTTTTTTTTTTTTACACGACTAAATTCTATCCCCCCCCCAAAAAAAATAGTCCACATCTGTGCATGTTTCAAAAGAGTAATAAAATATCTGACACTATCTAGTACGACTGTCAAAGAAAAAATATCCAGTGCACCTTTAATTTGAATATTTACATTGTATTTGCTGAGTAAGAAGAAAAAAAACAGACTCTCATTTAAGTCTCAGTTTCAATACGACACAACACCTTCAGGGCTAAATGCAAGAGACTGCTCAACTAGAGAGGCTTTGATTATTGCAGCCTATACATTATGTTTCACACATACGCTTGCACATACATCATGTGTTGGTAATAGAAATCTCCTCCATTTCCTTGCGGTTCTCGTGAATGCAATTACGCTTTGGAGATGCTAATTTTCTGGCGGAGCAGGTCTGTGCAGGAGCTGAGGGAGCAATCAGTGCGCATTCATGTCTGAGGGCTTGACGGACTGACTGATGCCTGCTGTCGAGGTAGATATGACGCTGATGGATTTGCCCACAATCCTGTTTCTCCATGCATCAGATCGCAAGGTGTCGACCACCGGAAAAAAATCATTCAGTTCCCCACTTAGCCACCGTATTCATTCCTCCGTTACTTTCTATGTTGAGGTTGTTTCGCATCAGAAAAGTCTCGAAAGATCATTTTAAAAGTGGAATTCGTCCGAATCTCTCTCATGAGATGATTTCCCCCCTAAATTGCAAGCTAGTTTCTGCTTCGGTTTGTGTGTGTGTGTGTGTGTGTGTGTGTGTGTGTGTGTGTGTGTGTGTGTGTGTGTGTGTGTGTACAAGTGAGGCTTAAATGTTTCTCCCCATGTCCTCCTGGGTATCTCAGATACACAAGAATGACTTCTTCAAAGTCTTAGTGGGGTTTTAGTCTGAGTCCAACCCTCTTTCCCCTGAAACGTCAAATACTGTTTTTCTGTAATCAGGTGTTCAAATGGTCCAAAAACACACGTGACCATAACTGATAAAATATTCATGGACACCCCGAGCATCAGATTTCCGCACGCACGTGGCCGCTCAGTCCTGCGTAACGCTACTCACCGAGGGCATTTGGCTGGAAACGAGGTGGCCGTCCTGCGCCAGCATGTTGGACATCATGAGTGTGGGCAGCTCTGGGTAGGAATACGGGTTGATGAGCCCGTTGTGTTGCAGCGAGTGGCAGAGGTAGCCGGCAGAGTCGTGCTCCATCAGGTGCAGGAGATGGGGCTCGGGGTGGTTCGGCGGAGTGATGGGGGGGATCTCGTAGTCCTCATCCCCGGCTCCATTTCCACTGTTGTTGCCGCCGCCACCTCCGCTTCCTCCGCCGCCGCCGCCGCTGCCACCAGTCTGACCTGTGTAGCTCTGTATTGAAAGACAGAATGAGAAAGATGAAGGAAAAGATAAAGTTGTGTTTAAACATAGACCACTGAAACTGAAGCTTGGCCAGAATCGACTTCTCTACGTCTCCATGCCATATGGGTCTCAGACGTAAACATTCAGCTCACAGTAACAGAGTTGCAAAGTTGGAATAGTTCGGGCGCCAAGTCATTTTCATTTCCTGCCTCGGCCATATTGGGTAACTGGAGCACTTCCAGGGCCGGGAATATGTATAAATCTCTCCCAGTTGAATCCTAGAACATGAGCAACTACATTGACAAAATATCATGTCGTTTATTAACAGTCAAACATGCACTTTTCAATAATCAAACTTAAAAAATGAATTTGTGTTCTCCACTAATTAAGTACAAATAGAAATGTAACCAAAAGTAAAACGCAAAAGTATAATCAGCAGTTTGCTGAACTAGAAGCTCCTGTTTCCACAACCGGTAAGAAATATCCTTCTTTTTCATCGACAGACTGTTCAAATCAAATCAGCTGTTTAACCTTTGCAGTCGATCAGTGCTCAGTCGTGGCATCCACAGCAACTTGGATTGCTACCATCAACGCTAGACTTCCGCTAACTACCACTGCTAAAATTGCATCTAGGGACGGAAACGTTCCCTCAACGTTCTACACCTTCATTGTTGTTTTTTTTGTGTATCTGGACTCGTTGCTGTTTATCATTGCTTTACTTTACTGCAGCAAGGCAACGAGAATCCAACTGGCTAAAAGCTGTCAACAGCAAAATCACTGCTTCTACACCGTGCCGCTTTACAAATTGCCTCTCATTGTTGAAACAGACGACGAACTGTTAAAATGGGATGACAGTTAAAGCCATGCTGTTAGTGCAATGATATACTTTGAGTGTGTCTGGCGTTGTGGCGTTTTTGCCTCCGCGTCATCCATTAATTTCATACATCAGGACGCCTTACTGCCTATGTGTTGTATAGGGGAAAAGAGGAATGATACACTGAGAAGTGTGGTTCTCATTTTCTTGCAGAGGAACGCCAAGATATTCGTGGCAGAGTTTCTCAAAATGTTAACTGCACTAGCTAATATTTGCTTGATGTGTCAAAAAGTAAATATCACATATCCTCACTCACACACACACACACACACACACACACACACACACACACACACACACACACACACACACACACTAATGCTTTGGTCTGTGCAAACAAACTTTTACAATATTTAAGGTTGAGCATAATTTTTTTTCACAACATTATAACTTTTTGAGGGACAACATGGGTAGTATGAAAAAAGGTGTTTATTAACTGTGTTTACGTCCTGTCCACAAAGTGTTTCAGTTTCCTGCGATCCCTCCCAAAGCTTCGCGAACTATTTAAATTCTGATCTGACGTTTTGTTAGCGTCGGTGTAATTTTGTTCCTAACGTTGAACGTCTCATTTTGGAAGAAAAAACACAACGCTCTCGGTGATCTGTAATAAAGACGAACCAGCCGCCTCTGCATTTGTGTGCCGTCGCGCTCACACAGTAAGTCCAATCAGATCAGAGCTCCGCACAGAGCCAGAAGAAAAGAAAAATAGCAGGGAAAATTCAACGGGGGAATGAAAAGCAATTTTGTCTGAGACGATCCAACTTGACTTCCATTGTAATGACTGAGTCAAATTAATCATCACAAATAATATTCTGGTGTCAGCCATTCAAGGGTTTTTTAATAGAATTTTTATGATTCATGTCTGGCAGTATACATCAAACAGTCAGTTCGGCAACATTTCTGAAATCAATTCAATATCATCTTTGTGTAGGCTGTCATCCTCAGCAGCCGAGTGGTCATTTATCTCCCAAACAGCTACTTTCGGAAAATAAGGGGCAAGGGGAGATGGAAGAGAGCAGAAGGGACACGGTGCACTTTTTTCTTCTTCTTCTTGTTTCTCTCAACCCCGCTTTAGTGTAAATGTTATTGTAAAGGTCTATTCTGTAATTTCAGGCCACATATATCAAAGGTTTGTTAAGATATGTGCATTTTTCAGATGCTTGGAATAAAAAAAGGCCCATTCTTCAGCAAAAAAAAACCCTCCATCAGCATAAAAAACTGTTGATTTGGTTGTAGTCTAAGGTTGGTGTTTGTTAATTCTGAAGTGACGGCAGCTTCAAATTATTCAAGTTTCGTGACTAAGCAGTGAAAAGAGCCGTTTGTTTCCATGTGGATCACAGATTGTGCCTCGAACGTAGCGAATGACAATTTGTATTCCCCCCCCGCCCCCCCCCCCATTAGCTTTCAGCGTTATTAAAACATCTCTGAGGTCTTTTTAAATGAATACCAATCTGAGGCGATGAGAGAAATTTTACAATTCCTACAACACTAAAACACTCATCTTTAATTTAGCCGCACGAGAAAGAAAAAAACATTAGCGGCGTTTTATTGTGAGGCTGCACAGACTCGCCGCACTCTCATCTGCCTACATGTCACAGCAAATGAGGGAAAAAAAGGGAGAGGAAAAGAGGTGTGATTGCCTCGGTTTGATTCACTTTGTCCCGATGTGGATATCCATTCTCTGGACTCCCCTTTGAAGACAGATGGGGTTTTTTCCCCCCGTAAACCTGTGGGGATAGTGTTATTGTTTGGTCTAATGGACGAGAAAAACGAACATTTCCTGAGATTCAATTTCCCTCATAATTGTTGGAAGGAAACGAACTTGTCTGCTGTAAACATCGGGGGCCATTGTGTGAAGTGAGTCCCCGTGCGCGTCCCCCAGGAGAGCCCCGCGCGCCGCTGTCGTCTTTCGCCACGACTGTGGGCTTGACCAGTGTGTGATCTAAATCCCGCCACGCTTAGTCATCATCCGCGGCGTGTTCATCAACGCTTTTGTTCGCCCGGTTTATAAATATATGTCCAAGCTGCGGAAACATTTTCCCGGACCCCTCCGTCGGCGTTTGATTGCGCAGAGGGCCGAGCGCTGAGCATGTGTCCCGTGTTAGATTTGCTGTGAAGGCTCATCCAGTGCCCTTGATGATAAAATGTAAATACCAAGGACGTTCCCAGTTGGATTGTGGCAAGATAAATTATTCATATGCCTCTATTCAGAATGAGATTGCATGTACAGAACCGCATGTACACTCCAGCTAATGTATACTCTTTTCTCCTTTAAAAGTAAAATCCAAACAAAGGCAATGTATTTGATGGATTGTATAGACCAGTGTGTGTCCTAGTATGGAATTGGCTTTTCAAACAAAAGCCTCCTCTTCTTCTTTCCTTTTTTTTTCTTCTTTTTCCCTACGAGGCGCTCGTCACGGGTTAACTTGCGGGAGTGGAGGCAACGCCGGCACACGGAAAAAGCTGCATTACACAGATTCTATTTTTCTCCCGGCAAAAAAAATCCTTTATTTTCCTCCTCTGATCAATACCACTCACTACGGGGGAACATTATTTCCAATACACAGTATGCTCGGTCTGCACAGTGAGCGAAACACAATCTGTACCATTTTAATTAAGAGACAGATCTCTCGACTGTAAGTGTTACATCGCAGCACACCTTTCATTTGGAAGAAACAGATGAATAGACAGTTGGTCTGGGACCGAGAGAGAAAATAACATTGATTGGGGAGCTTTCCAGCTTGTTTTATTTTTTTATTTGGCACAGATCTCTCCCTCCCTCTGTAACACTGCCTGAGTATCCGAGGCCTTCTGGAGATGATATCGACTGTGGCTAATGGCTCATTATCTGTACATTCTTCTTCTTATTAGAATATCGTTTGGATGCCCGTAGAAATTGGGTTTTTAGGGACGTAACCCAATTTATAGGAAACTGCCATGAAATGCAAGGCTGTCAAATGCAATTTGCAATAATGAGAAAAAGCTAATTTTCCTCTAAGTATTTGGAAAAACACCACACGTTCTTTGCATAACGTTGCGTTTGGTTAAGAATTGAAGGCGTTATTTAACAATAAATAAGCTTTTTAAATGGGAGGATTTGCAGCTTCTCTGTGTTTTACATCCTGTAAATTGAGTATTTTGGAGGCGTTTGGGTCTTTACTTAGACTAAACAGGCAATTAAAGCAGTCAACTCTGCCTCCTTGAATTATTTTCCCAATTCTTTGCCATTTCACAGACAAAAATGGTTCATTGGTCCTACGATGAAATGAATGATTAGTTGCACCTCTGCAGGTAATGTTTTGCTGTTTTTTTTTTTGTTTTGTTTTGATAGACAAATTATTTTTGACAGGTGGCCCGCACGCTGTGAACATTTCCCCTTACAAATAATCTTGCTTAGACATCATGCAACACGCCCCGGTCGCTTGTGTGCCACACAGACGCCGAGTTTGGAGTCGTCCCAAGTCAGCGTTGTTCCGGGGAGAGGGCGGGACCGACAGCTCGCAGACGTAAGATGACAGATCTGCTTTACCCCTAATGTGCACTTATCTGCCTATTGGAGAGCTTTGTCACAGTGGTGATTTATGCTTAAATTCCGCCACGCTCACACACACACAGACACACACACACACACACACACACACACACACACACACACACACACACACACACACACACACACACACACACACACACACACACACACACACACACACACACACACACACACACACACACACACAGACACACACTTCCACCAACACCTTCCCTGTCTTGGCTGTGCAGCCCTCCAGCACACGGAGACAAAGTCAGGCACCGTTATCTCTCCTCTCCACGCAGTACACGGTTTGCGAAGAAGATGGCAAGAATTCGGGAGCGTCATCTATTTTCATTCACTCCGCCGTCGTTCTCCCGAAGGAAGACGACACTGTATATTTATGAATGATCCTGTTTACTAGTGTGCACAGAGCTGTTGTCTTAATGTAGCAGCAGAGGCGAGCGGTGCCTGTCAGATGACAAAGATCTCTTACTAATCGGAGCAGCGTGGACGGTTCTGCCTTTTTTCTGTTTATTGCGCTGTTTGTTTTTCTGATACTTCTCTTTCTCTCTCTCGGCCTTTCCTCCCCCCCCCCCCCCCCCCCCCCTCTCGTTATCCATCCATCTCTTTCCATCAGCTCAGGCTTAATTAAAGCCATACCAGTTCTTCTGCTACAATATCATGTCAGAGGGTATCAACACACCACAAAAGCCCAAAGACAGGGAGGGGGAGAGGGCCAGAGATCGGGTTACAGCCATCCTACACCTCCACTCTCCTCTTCCTCCCCTGGCTGACCCAATCCCAGCCTGGCGTGTCCCTTGCAGAGCCCAAAACAGTTTCTGGTCCCTGCTAAACATCCACTGATCACCGCCTCCCCCCTCTCTCCCCCCGCCCATCCCTCTGTCATCTCATCTCTTTCTAAAACAGCCCTGCTGCATTATTTATCTGTCACTATGTTACTGTTTGGAAATCATGAAAGGGGCGGAGGGGATGGAGGATGCAGGAACCCCTGTGTCCTCGGTTTCTGCCCGGTGAATGGATGGCATGGGAGGGTGGGGAGAGGAGGAGAGGGAGAGATGGGGAAAAATGACTGTCACACTTTTTCTAGGAAATAAAAATCCAGCCACTATCGCTTCAGCACTGGCCACAGCCGAAGAAGCCCTGTGACAAAACGCTCCTTATTTATCATTATGGGAGGGAAAATATGGAGGGAGGGCAGCGAATAATTAGGCCGAGCCCCAAATGTCCAAAGTCCAGAGATACAGAAAGACCCATTCACCCCGGACACTGAGCTGATTACTAACCAGCATCCCATTGACTAAAAGCAGCCTTTCTAATTGCACATATTTCCCCCCTTTTCTTTTATGTTTCCTTCGCCTCTTCTCCCCCGTGTATCCTGTTCCCTGTGCTCGTCTCACTCGTCAGTCAAGGTCAGGAGGTCATCCTCATCTGATCGCGTGTCAGAGCAGATTAGAATCAGAGCTTTTGTGCCATGTCATATTTCATTATGCATTTGACTCATCCCGCAGGTCAAGGGGTCAGTGTGATTTGATTGGATGACAGAAATGATATAATTTGTGTTTAACCCTAGGCTGTATGAGGCTCCGAGTGGCGTACTAATGCATTTTGCAAAGACGGGGCAGGCCCTCTCCACAAGCGACTAATTTGAAGTGGCACACCGCAGAGTTGAAGGAGAGCCAGAGCTATTGCACAACATGCTGAGGTTATAAGGGAGGCTTTATCAAATAATAAACACAACCTCCCTTGTGCCTCTGTTTCTGTCTGTCTCTCGCACGCTTTCTTTGCACTCTGCAAGCTGATGCAAGTACCCAGACATTAACTGCCTTCTGTGTCTAATACATTACCTTTACCCTCCATTTTTCTCTCTTTATCAATTTGATTCACTGAAAACGTGTCACCCCATCCTCTTCTCTCTTGTTTTTCTATCCCTCTGCCTGTTCTCGGTTTCTTCCATCGCCGTCTAATAGCACTTGATTCTGGCAAGAGAGGAGGCTAATGGAGAAATGCTGTCAGCAACAACAACCACATCATTATTGCTGAACATGAATCCAGGACAAAACATTTAAAATATGCATGAAACTAGAAGAGACATGTAAAAAACAAAACAAAAAAAAAAACAATTAGGTTAATATTTCAAAGTGGAATAACAACAGGTTTTATGTATCTATTTATATTTTCCTCTGCCGGTTTGTACAGGAAGAGTTCAGGACCCCGTGGTAGTAATGATATGCAGATGCTGCCCAGTGTGTCAGTGAAAATTCAACTGTGATCTCCACTAATGCGGTCGGAAAACAAACCGCGGGTGCACAAGAGAGCTCAGGTTTCCCAATAGTCATCCAGAGTGATTGTGATGCCGATGTTGATACTGCTGTGGGTGACGGGGAACGAGATGGGGGAGAGGAGAGAGGGGCGGGGGGGGGGGGGGTGACGGAGTAGAAAATGGTGAGGAAGGAGCGGAAAAGATGGAGGGCGAGGGGAGGGAGAGAGAGAGATGACTCCAACATTTCAAATGAAGACCATAATCAAACTTATTGCCTGACAGGATGAATCTAGGATTACAACGTTACAGCGGCAGACGTACAGTATTATTTCCAGTCTCCTCTGTCTCTTCTGCTCAGAGCAGCCATGTCTCCTGGAGAGGGAGGCCTTTTTAACTTTGCTCATCAGCACACCACTGTCTGTTCTGCGAGGCCTAACAACAATGCTGACCTGACAAAAAAAAGGAAAAGAAAAGCTGCCCAGAGACACGACAAGGCCAAAAACACAGCAGCCAGTCAACTGTTTGTTTTTAATTTTTTTTATTTTCTCTGACTCCTCGGTTATCTTTATGTTTCCTTCCCTTCACTGTCAAAATCGTTCTTAGCATGTGGACAATGGCGCTTCTTGTGTCTGAATGACAAAAGCTAATTATTGTTATAAGAACAAGTAAATGGACAAAAAAAGCAAAAAAAAAAAAAGCAGCAGCACAATAAAGGGCTGGCGGATCTGTACCGACTGACTCTAACAACGTCGACGATAACAAAGGCAGCGCTGATGGCGCAGTCATTCAAACAAACGTGCATTATTCTGAGAATTGTTAGGATCCTGTCACCCACAAATAACTCTGCTTTACACCAGGAGAAGGAGGGTGTAAAATCGCATGTGGCTGGTGAGAGTGCGCTTGTGTGCCTTTGTGTGTGTGTGTGTGTGTGTGTGTGTCTGTGTGTAAGTGTAAGTGCGTGTGTGTGTTTGTGTGTGTGTGTGTGTGCGTGTGTCGTTTAAATTGTGTGGGACAAACGTATACTGTATATGTGCACTGTGTAATAGCTCTTGAAATCTTTCGTGCATATTTCTTTTTTATATTTCCCTGATTTTCTGCTTAAAACAAAAAACTATTGTAAGACACTTTCTGCTCTGTGTGTGTGTGTGTGTGTGTGTGTGTGTGTGTGTGTGTGTGTGTGTGTGTTCCTAAGTGTCTCCCCTCCCTGGTTCAGAGTCAATGAGGCTGTGCATTGGAGGCTGGCACAGCTGGTGGGAGCAGGAGACGAACATCTGGACCCTCGTACTCTTGGTGCCATTGTTAATAAGAGGCTGGTGGGGAACGGAGGGGAGTGGAGGAGACAGCTCTCCAGCGTCAATGAACCTCCCTGTCTCTCACCGCAGCTCTCTGCACTGCAACTCACACTCGATGCATTACACACTGCGTCCACAGAGCGGCCTCCGCCAGCGCAGCCTATCTGCAGCAAAGATGTCAGAGTTAAATCCAGACGAGTAAAGTCACACGGGCCCTGATTTTTGTCCTTTTTGGCAACATTCGCAGTGCGGGGTGGCAGTGTCGGTCTATTAGTCAAACCTTTTGTCTGGCACCACCGTGAGGTTGACATGTTTGTGTGTTTTTATCAACTGGCTCCCCATCCACTGGAGGGATGCCATGGAATTAGGTGCAGACATTCACCATCATGTCTATATTTTAAAATTGATTGGTACAAAATGAATTACATTCCCATCGCTTTCAGTTTTTCTCTGCTAATTAGCAAATGTTCGCATCCTAACAATAGTGAACTTGTAATGAATAAGCGATTTCTAGTGATTGTCTACATTTTCGGGTTCTGTAAGCGTCTAACTTCACCTGCGTTGCTCCACTAGAGGATTAAAAGTGACACACACACATATACACATAATGTTAAAAAAAATACACTGCAAAAGCTTTTTGCCAAAAGGTTTGTACCAATATTGCTGTAATACATTTAATAAGAAATATTATATCAACCTCATTTCAACTTTCTCCGAGCAGAGGTAATAAGTCTGCATGGATTGATGTCAGCTCAGGGCTTCACTCATACCTTGAGGAAACAGCATCAATAATTAACCATGCTTTTTTGCTCACCGATCTTGATTTAACGAATCATTTTCCTCCCTAATGACTTTTCGTCTTTCTTTTCTTTTACATTTAACAGCTACGAGGGGAAAAAACAGCTGACTGCAAACTGTGTACGTTTTATTTCTATAAGAGGAAAAACTCTGTGGCTGTGAAAAGGCTGAACAGACACAGGCCATTTTGTGCCTTTTATTATAGTCTGGCATGTGATCTGGCACAAGAGCGAGTGTTTGGTCTCTCATCATTCTATCCAGTGGGGTGAAAGGCCTAGACAAACACATTAAGGTTGCCATTAGTTTCATCGGATCACCTGGGGCAACGGGGGGGATGGACAGCCTGGCAGAGCGAGGGCCTTACACAAATATACAGCTGTGCATTTATATGTGGTGCCATGTCAGATGAGTATTTCAAACAGAAGGCTTTTAAACGGGGCAAGAGCATGTGAGGTGGGGGGTGGAGGGGTGGCGGTTTCCAAATGACTGTAAAAAGGCCACGGGGAGAGAGCTTTCCATCTTTCTGCTGCCGCGACAAATATGCCTGCACATCTTTTTGCTTTGTCTCCGCTCCCTGCTTCGTCAGCGAACAGCTTTAGAAATATTTTGGCAGGCTGCTCTTTGTTTTCATTTTCACAAAAGATGTAGGGAGGGAATGAGCAAGAGAGGGAGAGAGTGACCGAGTGAGTGAGAGAGAGGGCGGGGGGGCGTGTTAGAGAGAGAGGGGAATGGGCAGGTTGGAGAGGTACTGGATAGGAAAGGTGAAGAGATGTTGTCGGAGGTTTGGGTGGCATTTGAGGTAGGGAGGATGAGGAGAAGAGTAGGGAGGAAGAGTGGGGAGGGTGATGAAAAAGGGGGAGTTGGAGAATAGGTGAGGTGGAAGAAGAAGAGCAGACGACCCGATGTGAAGCAAGAAAACCAGGGGGATGTGTAAATGAGATGAACCAGGTGAGGTGGCATGAAAAGGGGAACAGCCAAGGGATTGGGAAGATTAGGGTGACGAGCAGAGGGTGAGGCAAAAAGTGAGAGAATCAATAGGAAGAGGAGGAGGAAGGCGGAGGCATAGGGAAGGAGAGGCCTGCCACTCTGGTCCCCAGCTCCAATCTAAACAGCAGGAGGAAGCTGTAAATCAGACTAACGCGGCAGAGTTGTAATTCAGACCAGCAGGGCCAGGGCGCTGGTGCAGGGACCCCGAACCGCGGGAGTTTACCAAACGCCGCCGCGCGGCTTTAATCAGCGCAGCGATCCGAAGATACTGTCTCCCCCAATCAGCAGGCTTCCTGTCAGTCACACACGGCTGAGCCTGACCAATCACGCTCCGCCAAGGACCCAGACATGCTGGCTGGGCTTTGGGTTGCAGCCAAACAAGGGAATTACTCATCCAAACTGGAGAGGTGGAATGGGCCTTTAATTCAGAGCACAGAGGGACGAGGTGATAGATTTGTCAAAGGTTGGACATAAAAGACTGCGGGGTCGTGTTCTACAATGGTTGATCAGAAACACATGGGGGAAAGATGAGAAACACGGGGGAGCCGCGGAGGACGACTCAATCACACTTATCAGACTGGAGTGTGTAGAAGTTTAGGCACTAAAAACTGTGGATCTGGTTCAGTCTGTCACCATGAGCTCTTACACGACTACATCTTTCGTCAAAAACATAGAAGAATGACGGAACACAAGGACTTCATTATGAGTTTGTTTTGTAAACTTAATAATAATAATCACATCTGTTGGCTGCGAAATTAGAAAGAAAAAAAGACTTCCCGTCTATCCACGATCTGTCACTGCTTTTCTGCGTCTCACAGTTCTGCCGTTGGCACTCAAACGCCTCCCTAATTACGATTACAACACCCAAGGGGCCAGCACATTCATCCTTGCCAGCAATGACTTACAGCATAATAACGGAGACGAGAGATGGCATCAAATTTACCGTTAAAATATCATTTGAAGCCCCAGCATGTAAAACAGGCAGACAAACTTTCAAATCGCTCGTCACCCAAAAGCCGCCTTTTCATACCGGCATTTTTACTAAAAGGGGGAAAGGAGGGCAACGCATTAACTTAAAAGTCAGCGGAAAATGCAAAATGTAGTCCACTTTATCGTCGGGCATTCAAACAGACCCTTTCAACTTGGCAATCCATAATATTTCGGCTTTGATGCTCAGGAAATGGCCACAGCTTGAAGGTAACGCTGAGCTGGATTCTGCTCTGCTAGTAGTAAGACTAGTGTGTGACTGGCTGGGCTGCACACACACACACACACACACACACACACACACACACACACTGTGCATGTTAAAACCACATGCAGCGTCTTGGCAGCAAAGACGCTACAGCGGCAGCCAATCAATAAAACCTTGTTACTCTAATTGCGAGATCATAATCTCCGTTCCTACTTCTGCTGAATATCCAAACAGTCGCTCCATTAGCCGAATTATTCCCCCGTGCAGTTTCTCCATCTCCATCTCTCTTTTCCGCACCCCCCCCCCCCCCCACACCCCCACCACACCCCTTCCATTTCTTCCTCGTGTTCCTTTTTTTTTCTTTTTCCTGTGACATATTTCTCTCAAACAGCAGTTCTGCTAAATGAATTCACAAGTCAGGGAGAAAGACATCAAAGCGAAGCATTGTCGAGGTAAAGTGCTGATGAAGTACACTGTTTCTCTCAGTTTGCGGCGGGGCCATGAGAAGGCATCGCCACAGCGCATTATCTTTGATCGCATCGCTCTTCACGGCGCGGCTAAGTGTTGGCACTAAGAGAAACCCCACTTCAGGTGACGGTGTGCTAAAACCCCAGCAATAATGCTCTTTACTTAGGAAGTGCTCTCCCACTTCTCACGGTGGAGATTTGGCGCGAGCGTGTCTCCTCTTGCGCTTAGGGGGGTCAGATTAAACCTGTGCGGAGACACCGGAACAAGCACCTCGGAGTTAGCCACTCTTTTCTGCATTGTTGCCGCGATAATGGCGAGTGGCCACGGGGCCAGACTTAGAGCTTGTTGATGCCAAGACCGGGATCCATGACCTTGTCATTGGATCACTAACACTTTGTCACTCCGCTTGGGGGTGGGGGGGGGGGGGGACTAGGAAAAAAAACAGCAGCGAGAACTGAGCAGGCTCAGACCGTGATGCTCATGGGAACATCGATATGACAATGGCACTGACCCTGTTTCCTTGTGACTCATCACGACAACATACCCATCTCAGCATCGAAAGCATCTCACGGGTCTGATGCGATTGCCTGGTCATGGCCGCGCTCAGGCCCTATTTGAAGGTGCCGTACGTATGAAAAAAATGTGTTGATATAGGTGAGTCAGATTAAATAGAGCAATTACGGTACATGGAGGTGGAAGACAGCGGAGCACTGAGAGGAGCACTCTCACACAGTTTGGAGGTGGAAGCGCTGACCCAAATGCATTTAAATGTAATCGGTGTGTGTGTGTGTGTGTGTGCGTGTGTGTGTGTGTGTGTGTGTGTGTGTGCACACAAACACATTTACAGTTTCTTAATTTATTCGAAGCTTAACTTCAACCAGTCAAACACACAATCCAGTGAAGCATGCTTCCTTGCATACAATGCATATGCAAATTGTTATACCTTTTTTTTGTTGCAGTTAGCATAAAAGAAACCTTTTCACTTTTACCAAATGATTTATGATTTAACACACGCAGATGGCTTAAGATTGGCCAGCATGTGTTTCACGAAGCTGCATTAAATACTAATTCGAAGCAATTTGAGTATGCAGCGTGTGCACAGCGGCGAAACATGAGTAAATTAAGTCTAACAATATAAAGTAAAACAATCAGTATGCATACTACAAACATCACAGAAAAAAATCACCTGAACACCTCATCATCTCCTTTGCGAAACGTAATTGGCAGTTGGTTTAAAATGTAGTTTCACCGACATATAACGGCACAAGTATTGTATCGCTTCCTGTAATGGTTAAGTATTAACAGTATTTACAAACTGTGTGTATTGTAGATATAGATGTACTAGAGATAAGATTCCTCAGTCTGTTTCAACACCCTCAAAAATCAGGCGTTATTAGCACGAGCACTCTTTCAGGTACATTTCCATTGTGAACATACAGAAAGCCACTTATAATGCAGCATATGCTGTTGAGGTGCGAGGCGGGGATTTTTTGCTTTTTCTCCCATCTCTATGTTTTGTTGTTGGAGTGCATGTCCACCCTTAAGGCCCTCTCTGATTCTAGCTGTCAGATGCGAGGAGAGGCTAAACTTGGTGAAGCAGAGAATAGAGCGCGGCACATGTCAAATATGACATGAGTAAACAAAGTCTAATACAGAGCAAAGCAAAATCTTCTCTCACCGCATCACCGTCTTTCATGCTGTCTCCCACTCCCCGTCTCTCTTGCTTCCCTGACCCCTACCGTTCTCCCCCCTCCACTCTCTGTGTCTATCTTCCATGCAACGTTTGCAGTATTTTATCTGTCCCCTTGAAATTTGGCAAAAACACTGTGCACATCAGCGCGACTTGTAATCAGTCAATCAGCGCGGCAGTTAAAATCCATGCGCTGAATCAAAATGGGCAATGAAAGCAGCTGCTCCGCGCAGTCTTTCGGACGGCGGAGTATCTGCATGTGACGTCTGTCGGCTAACAGCACTATCCTGCTCAAAATGACTATGCGCAACATATTGGTTGTGAGAGATACATCTAGATAAATGTTAGCAATCGTGTTGCGAGGAGCACCATAAGCAGCTCTGTGTCTCATTCTGGGCCCTGAGCCACACTTTAACAAACCAGAGCATTAAGAAATCATGCAAAACAGCAAATACAACCGAAACAGAACTACTGTAGCCTGTGGGTTGGTTCTAATAATTGCAATTGACAGGGACAAATTCCCTGTTCCCCCGTGTATGTCAGATGGGCTTATTCCCAAACTCCACAAATCCCTCTGTCCAAACACAACCATATGGTCGCCCAGTTGTTCACAACCAGCTGTGCTTCAGTGGATCTGTTATGGTTGCTATGTACTGTAGAAGCGCACTGTCTCCATTCAGACTTAATAAATCCTTTGTAATGAGGCCAAAACTAACTCAGACCGAAGCAGCGTTTTCTGCAGGGGTGCACAGGGGGTGCTTGTGCACTTGAAATATGGCGAATTTTTGAATTTCACGAAGTTGGCTGGATGGTCAACGGTGTCAGCTCAGAGAAAGAAGGTCCCAGCACTTTCTGTGTGAAATCTGGAGATTTCTGGTTTGGGTGGTTTTGCTTCCTCATACCTACTATAGAAGAAGAATGACTATATATATATATAGAAAACTATAGAAGTCATACTTCAAGAAGCTAATAAAAAATAAATAACTACTTTGGTTACTTTTTGAAAACAGGCTGGAATGAATAACTCAACTGAATGTATTTTCCCTTTCCCATGTTCATTACCAATCATAACAATGAATCTGTTTTACCCATCAAGCGCAGAAAGCACTGCAGAATGTTCTGTAACATCTGTCAGTGTATAACATGGGTGAACTAATTGGAATATGTTTTTTTTCAGTTCCCCTTGCTTTCAGCTGATGTCATAGCTGGGGTTGTTTCAGCAACAACAATTTGTCGTCCGTCCTAACAAGCATGGAAAGGAAAATGGCTCCGCAGCAATTCGGGCAACAATCACCGAGAACGGATGAAATAGCAGGTATTCCATTAGGGGCAATATGAGCTCACCTGGTTTGGGGAGAGGAACTCGTGGTTGTTCTCATTCATGTACATGTTGTCACCATCAAACTGTAGAGAGAGAGAGAGAGAGAAAAATGAGAAAACCATCAGGCAGAGAGCAACACACCACAACAAGGACAGAAAGCAGAGATTTTCAGTCAGTCAGCAGAGAAACAGAAACAGTAACACAGCAGCCTAATGACTCCAAGTCCTCGGCTTATAGACCTCGATGCTCTGGTGGATGTCAGTAATTACAGTTCATTAGAGACACGTGTAATTAGGCCCCGTCAAAGCTTGTGTAACTCACACTCTTCACCTCGGCCTGCCTTGTGTGTGTGTGTGTGTGCGTAGTGTGCACACGCGTGATCACACTGGTGTCACAAGGGACGGCGAGTTGTATTATTTTATTTTTTTTAACACCATTCAGAAACAAGGCAATCCAAAGTGTTTTACAGAGGCATGAAAATACATTAAAATAAGACATCAAAAAGACATTAAAATTTCATTTTAAAGACGATAAAAAGGGGGCAGTTTAAAATGCTTTACAGAGACATAGAATAATTAAAAAATATTTAACATGAGACATGCAGAAGACATTAAAATTGCATTAAGAAGACAATAAAAACAACCAGCAGCAAAAACCAGAAACAAAATATTCAAAGAAGAAGTTATATGTAATTTATTCATAAGCCCCAGCCAACAATAACAATGTTTGAAGCCCTAATTATAATGAGGTGACAATTTCATTTCATTGATAAGAAGTTTAGAATACACACTGCATGGCTCTATGGATTGCGATGTCCGTCTGTCATCTGGTCGCTGCTTTGAGGCGAACTACCACGAAACTTGGTTCCGATATTCTTGGGCCCCACGGGAATAGATCCCAGGGACTTCAGTGAAGTTCCCCTTTGTGGTTTCGAGTGAAACGCCTCGACGAATAGTTGAACTGGAACATACAAATTTGCAACCATATATTATGTCCCCATCAAGAATACTTTTAATCTAGCGCCTGAGCTGCGAGCATGTCTCAGTTTTGCTGCAACTGTCCTGCTTGTACACTTTGTGCGTAACTTGCTATTTCTCTAACGACAAACTAAATTTAAAGGTAATAGTGGGATATAAATTCACCAAAACAGCAACAGCTGACCTAGCTGCTTTCTGTGGTTACTGTCAGGCCAAACGAGCATGGCTGATTAATCACAAATAAACGCTTTGACCGGCCCGGCCAGCCAGCCAGCGAGCAAGTGGGTGAGAGTCCACGCAGACCCCGAGAGGTGAGAGCAGCCTTTAGCGCTGCCCTTGTTTGGCCAGAGAAACAAGCACACGGCGACCCTTGTAACTCAGAACCGAGCAACGCCGACCTCAAGGAGCACAAAGGTTAGAGAAAAAGTTAAAGCGAGAGGATGACAAACACGCGGGATTCCGTATCCGTATGAGCTAATGGTGAAAAGATCGGGTAAAGATCATGTGTAAGTGGCAAGTAGCATAGGGAAGATACAATGAGCATGGGGGGAATACAGTGAGAGAGAAGGAAACGGAGTGAGGACAGAGAGCGCGAATGAGAGAGAGATGGAGAGGAGGAGGGCGGCTGCAGCAGCGGTAGTGGCACTACAGTGGTTATTCTGGCGGTGGTGTGAATAACACTGGGGTCAAAGCCAGAGGCCGCAGCTTGAGACAGAAAAGCATAGAAACATACACACACACACACACACACACACACACACACACACACACACACACACACACACACGCACACACACACACGCACACACGCACACGCGCGCTCCCAAAGGCCTCCCCTGCCTCTCAGTCTGACACTATTTGGCACCGGCCATTTATGAGAAAACAAAACACACCTCAAGACAACTCGCAGTGGCTGAGATGAATTACCGCTGCTACTGTAAGGTCAAGTAACGCGATGGATGTGAGTACAGTGGCCTGGGCTTCTCAAGCTGTGGCCGGGGGCCACGTCGTAGGTACTCTGTGCCCTTCAGTATGAATTGTCCCTTTCAGGGAATTGTCCCCAAAATATTTGAATATTTCCCACATGAACGATAGACATATTCAGCGCCAGATACCCTTTCATTTCAGCTGTGTTTCTATCTTTATACAGGACAATGTCAGAGCACCAAACAAACCACAATACAAAGGCAGTTCCTTGGCGACATTATTCAATTTGAAGCCCCATTCCACATTATGATTCAGCCTGAAATGGAGCTGTTACTCCTAGTGCAATGATTTCTGTCTGATAGCACTATTAGTTTGCTGCAGGAACAATCATTGTATTCCGCTATGAAAATGAAATCACCTTCTTTATTGCTCCTGGAAATGAGCTTACATGCTGTCGTGATCGCGTTGCGCTAGACGCGATGGTGTCTGGCAAAGGGTTGTTTTCAGACCAGATCTCGATTGAGCGAAAAAGTCGAAAACAATTAAATACAGAATGCTAAAAGAGCAAGGCGAAGTCCGCGGTGTTGCTTCTGCTGCACAATGGGAAGGAGTCACTGAGGGGCAGGTTTGCTAGGGTAACAAAACAACATCTTAATCAAGGGGAAAGGTGAAACTATTTTTTCCTGCCTCTTTGTGGTTTCCAACTGGTCAGTGATGCTAAGGGTAGAATCAATGTGCCGAGGCACAGAACGAGGTGGGGGCCTTGGATAGGAAATCTCTGCAAGGCCTTAAGAAAATTCAAGCTATATAAGCTCTCTGGTCCTTGGTTTGCACTTACCCCCTGCCAAATGGAGTTTAACAGCCTGACTCCACTCTGGAGTTGAAAGGGATAATTTGACATTTTTGGAGATACACGTGTTCGCTCCCTTGGTGAGAGTTACCGCGCTCATGTCTGTGAGCCAAACATGAAGCTAAAGTCAACAGGCATTTAGCTTACCTGAGCACAAAGTCAGGAAATATGGGGGAAGCTGTTGCCTGTCTCTGATTAAAGTTAAAAGTCTGCTTATTAAACCATCTAGAGCTCACTGCAACGGTTCATCGATTAATCGATTAGTAACCGACTACTAAATGAATCCCCAACTACTATTGAAGAGATTTTTTATGATTTCAGCTTCTTAAATGGATATTTAATTGAATGTCTTCTGGTTTCTTTGCTCCTCTATGACTGCAAAAGCTTAATATCTTTGGTGTGGGGACAAAAACAAAACATCATCTCAGGGTTTGAAAAACACGATTCGCCATTTTTCACCATGTTATGACATTTTATGGACCAAACAACAAATCGAGAAATAGGTCGTTAGGTGTCATATTGAACATGTTGTAAGAGGTACACGCGTTTGTTGTGAAAGCCTCCACGGGGCTGAAGGGCCGTAGACCAGGACCATGAGCGTCTAAGTGTGTCTGAACCTGATCTTGGAGCAGGAGGTCCTTTTCATCTGTGGTCTCTGTTCTGGTGCACATTAAACATTCCAAACACATGGAAGATGACAAAGGCTCTGAAATTAAATTACATTACATTCGTTTAGCTGACGCTTTTGTCCAAGGCGACTTACAATGAGTGCATTCAACCGTGAACATATTAACCCGGAAAAAAGCAAGAATCATGCGAGTACATAAGCATTTTTGGAATGTGTGCTGTGATTTTTTTCTTTTCCTGTTTTAATGATTCGAGGAATAAGGTGGGGTAATGGATGGAAATGCAGGGAAACAAAAATCATAAATTATATAATTGATGAAATTATCAAATTAATGATGAAATATGGTGAATTATTTAAGGCACACATAGACAACTTTTTGTCTTCAACTTGTCATTATTACATTAAAATTAATTGCACAGTGCGATGGCAATTAAAACCAACTCTGATCTGCGATTATTGATTCCTTATAGGCCTTATGCTCACCATGTTATTCTCTGAGCATCTGGGAACACGTTTTTTTGTGAAAAAATTATGACCAAATTTGCGATTTTACTCAAGGATGTTTGTTCAAAGTGGAATTTTTATGGTTGTTTTTTACCTAACCCTACTTTGGACAGTAGCCAGGCTGCTGGCATTGAACTAGCCATGATGCCAACGCTGCCGCTAGAAAAAAAAGTAGGACCCCCAGTGTACATACTTCCTTCTTCTCCTTTGTGTTCTCAAAAGTGGTGTTGGCCTCTTCCCTGGGAGCTCTGAGGACAAGTACCTGTGTCCTTACACTCGTCTCGCTACTACAGCGTTTTACGACAGTGACCAAACAGCAATACCACCTGGAACCACAAGGGGCATGGACTTTGTCTCTTTAACAAACCAAAGAAACTGCAGAAAGAATGCAGTAAGTAGGAGTTAATAATTCATGGAAATTTACAGCGATGATATATTCGTTCCGTCTGCCAGGTGGAGGCTGTTGTCGTTCGCCGAAATCAGATGAGATGTTTGTGCATACAAAGTCTTCCTCTCACTTCTTCTATGGCAGCGGTCGCAATGTGCTCGGTGTGAACATATGAGCAAGTTGACATCCAGCATGAGGAAGAAGAAAAACGAAAAGAAGGGAGGTTTGCCTCACTGTTTGCTTTCCCGAGGCTTTGAGGTCATTAATCATAGCGGTCAAATCTGCAGCATAACAATTGAGCAAAGGAAAACACAGACAGAGAGAGGGGAGGGGGTGAGGGGGGAGGGGGTGAAGGTGAGAGAGGCGTGGAAAGCTACAGTGAGATGGGGGGAGAGGGGAGTCGCAGAGCGAGGGGGGATGAAGGGTAAAAATTCGGAGCTGGATTGAGGCTTGAGTAAGAAAAGGGGACAAGCGAGGTCTGTGCAACTGACGCACTTGACACCAGACTCCTGTTTGCATTGCCGAAATGCAAATACATGAGAGGGAGAGCGATAGCGAGGCGGAGAATGGGAGGGAGAAAATAAAGTGGGGAGAGAAGCTATAAATAGCTTTGTGTTTGCGTAAAGCCAATGTCAGTTTGATGCAGGAAGTGCACCACAGTCACGGAGGTTATAGAACAACTGTTGACTGGAACGCAGCGTATCAGAGAATGCAGCTTTCCAAACACTGTCAGTTTTCGTGCTGACCAATAAGGGAAAAAAGTTTCCCCATCGAAGATTACATCATTAAACTTTTCTTTTTAAGTATGAAGAATTTGGATTTGGAAAACAATGACTGGCTTAGGACCAAAACGCAGTCCAAGCTAAACAAGGAGAACCAGCATTCAGTTTTTATGCACCAGTGAAACATATTTGATATTTTGTATTTCCATACTGAGGTCATTTAACTACATATTGTTTGATGGTAAAAAATAAAACCAAACCAATAACTCCACTTGGGCTGTGGTGATTTTTGATCCAAAATTTTTCTCTCTCAGTACCAGCACCAAAACTCTGGGTGACTGCCAAAACCAAGTCCTGTTTGGATACCACTGCTCCCGTGCTCCCTCATTTAACTTCTGGTAAAAACTGTGTGGATCTCAGTGGAATAGAAGACAGGTATGTGGATGTGAAATCCGGTCAGTCCACTTACTAAGGTCAACAACGGAGCTCCACTCATGACAAAACCATTTTCAGACCCGATTTTTTTTTCCGTATCAATGCAATATTCCCTCTCCGACGCTTATTTTGCATTCTGTGCCACAGCGCTGCTAACCTGCAGTGATCTACACGAGAGGCTCCTCTCATAAGGTCGCAGCGAGCCCAGCTGTGCTTTACTGTACGCGCTGAATACAAAATCGCTCGAAAGAACAGCAACTGCAGTCGGGGACTGGGTTTTTTTTTTTTTAGATGTGAAGAAAGATGAGGCGGGAGACACGGAGAGGAGAGGACTCAACCCTCCTCCTAGTCTCTTTTCATGGCCACGGCGTGCGCCTCCCTCGTTTGTCACCCCAGCGTAACTAATCACATGTCAGTCATTGTGCGGATAGAAAGAGGCAGCAGTCAAAATACCTGTGTCAGGACTGTGGTCATTAGAGCATTCAATGACTCGATGGCACACAAACACACACACACACACACGCACACGCACACGTACACGCACACACACACACACACACACACACACAAAGCAAAGAGGGCGTGGGGGAAGGGGTGCTGTATAGGAGATATGGATTGCCTGTGTGTGCGTGTGTATGTATGTGTGGATATCTCTGCTGCTGCATTGTGTATTTCACCTTTATGTGTTCCTTATGTACGTGCGTGCTCGCACATTGTATATACAACTTGAGCGCGCTGGCATTATGCTCTTGGCCCTGGATGTGCGCACATTGCATGCATACCTACATGTTTGTGTAATGTATCCTATCCAATAACACACACATTGATCCCAGCGAGATAAAGATAACAAAGTTAGACCTTCCATAATATTTATTTTCCCATTACAGACCTGTTCTGCCACGCCCAGTCACATAACTCCATGCAGATGAAATATGGTCTTCATTACGTTTGAACCTCAACACACAGAAACTACTGAGGAGAAACAGAATTGCCCTTCTTTCTCGACTGAAGGAGCACAAAATGAATTGGAGCAGCTGAGATTTCTTTTTTTTTTTTTTTACATTACCATGACAAATACGGCGAAATGGGGAGGACAGAGAGAGAGAGGGAGGGAGGGAGAGAGAGAAGAGAAGAGGAGGGGAGACGCATGACGACAGGACAGAAAAGGGCAGATCAGACAGAAAGACCAAATTGTGTGAGAGAGAGAAAAAAACAACACATCAGCTTAATTTGTGCTTGACTGTAAGCTGTGAGCTGAGAGAGGAAATAAAATAAGGCATTTAGCTGAGGATCATGTTAAACCACGCAAGTGAACGAGTCCCCGGAGAAGAGTGTTCCCTCTCTCCCTTATGATGGACTTAATTGCCTCTATCAGTGTTGAGACATATCATTCATCTCAGGTTTATTGCTCGCGCTTTATGGTCTTGTCCATCACACGGAGGGGTTTCGAGAGAGGCGGGCCACTCCTCAAATGGCACCTTGAAATAATGAGACAGATTAGAAAGTAAAAAAAGAGGAAGGGGAATAAAAAAAACCAACATAATTTATATTCGGAAAATGAGAGCGTTTTAGAAGAAGTATGGATGAGCAGGTCTGGTATGAAGCACTGGTATTAGACGCTATATGCTGGATGGATAACTGGTTCGGTTTCTCGGTCTTTCAGGAGGCATGGTTCTTCAGGCTAATGGCACACACACACACACACACACACACACACACCTCTGACCCTTGAAAGCTCTGGGTAGGTGTAGGGTTTCAGATCGCCACACAATCGTACCATTGTGCTCCTGTTAACACAATGAAAACAAAGCTAACACATCGCTGACATTCAACCCCAACTGCCCGATTCCAGCAAAACTCAGGTTTGACACAGAAATTGATAATTGAGTGACACCAAATAATTTTAGAGCACAATATGTTTGTGACGCAAAGTCAAACGCGTGGGTGGGTTTTTGTCGGTCAATTGGACCAAATCAGTTATATTAATCTTTAACAACGAAAGCTTGACATGCTTCTGGGGCCATCACGGGCATTTCATTTCTTTAAATGCGGTTCTGATCTCCTGCTTCCCATCACGCGAGGGCTTGTGAGGGCTAGCCACGTCTGTGTGTTCCATCAAATCTATATAAACCCACTTGCATTATATCATAGAGCTTGGCCACACAATAGGGGCCTTTCAAGGGCAGTCCCAGAGGGAGCCAACAAAGGGCCTTCTCTTTTAAGGACCAGTCAAGTAATTCAGAAAGAGCCAAACATGGTGCGCGCGTGTGTGTGTGTGTGTGTGTGTGTGTGTGCGTGTGTGTGTGTGTGTGAGAGAGAGAGAGACAGAATTTTTCTTCCACCACCAGACCCACAATCAGCAATTTCACCAAGTCAAGAGAAAGGCTGTCAGAACAGAAAAAAAGAATGCAGCAAGATACCAGTTCTCACAAGTGCCTTATTAAAAAAGACGCAGGGCCTGGTGGAGGAAGTTCTCTTCCCCAAAGAAGTGAGTCTCTGGAACAGAAGAAAAGCTCAGACCTGGAGCGAAAATGCCAGGCAGCAATCTGAGAGCAAATGAGGGCTGATTGTATTCAATAAATACAGCTATCTGAATCCATCAGTATTACCACCTCAACCTCAGAGGGTTTTTTTTTTTTAATTTTCAGGTTGTGTTTGTGAGTCTGTCAATCTCATCACACAAACCATCGACACGCAAGAACATCCAATTATGTCCGAGGAACGGGTTTGTCCAAATTTAGCTTCCTACAATATGTGCACAGGCTCACGAGGACAGATCCTGCGAAGCCTTGCTACGTCGACATCACCCTACCTCCATCATCGGGTGCAAAATAGTCCAATCCGGACGTAATCCCTCGCGACGTCAGGCTCACCTGTCTGTCAAGTTTTCACTTACAAAAGCTGCACACATTTGACCTATAGCAACAGTCATTAGTGAGTTGATCAACTGAAAATTATTCTGCAACTATTTTCATCGTTGATCGGTAATTCCCTGGTTCCAGCTTTTCAAATCGGAAGACTTGCAGCTTTTCTGTCACATATAATACGACCAGGGGAAAAACACTGAATATATTTGCGTTTTTGGACGGTCGGAAAAAAACAATAAGACATTTCAAGACATCACCTTTGGACAGGAGCAACGGGTTGTAGATTCTTGAAATCTCAGAAAAGAGCGACCATCTGTCTGTATATTTGGGACTCCAGCATGTATTTAATTCTGAACGCAGCATCCTGCACCATCTGCTTCTGTCAATCCACAACCATTTGCTCTTGATCCGACACCCTTTTAGAATAACTGTGGCCTGGAAGAATGACAATCTCCACCTTGGGTTTTCCTGCGAAATTTTAGTGGACAAACGTCAGTATCTTACATTTTGTAGACTCAATGACTAATTGATGAAGATCCGAAGAAACATCAGCAGATGGGTTGATAAAAGAAAATCATAATCGCAGCCCTATAATTTCAGCTGGGGATAAACTACCGTGGCCATAACTCACTGGTCGTGAGTCGGATGCATTTAAAATTTTCCAACAAGCCGCTCCTGTACAGAGCCCAGGCTTGAGTAGCTATCATCCACAAATCACGTGTTTAAAAAATATGTTAAAGAAAATTCTAATTGGGAGGATTTGGGATTTGCACGGCCTTGGCAGACGTACATAATCACTTTCTTGTGGAGAATGCATTTGGGAGAAAATTTGATCAAACATGCTCGCCCCTTTGATATTTGTGCTAACAATGATGTTTACGACCTTCTGCGCTCAAATCACAATTATCGTTGCGTGCTTCATTCTGCATCGGGAGAGCATACGGCAATTTGCCATTCAAGAACTATTCCCCCCCCCCCCCAAAGAAACCAACCTGGTGTGCACAAGTGCAGAAATTTGAAAACATACAACACAGCACCATGAGATGAAGAAAAAAAAAAGGCTGTCTTTCTGTATTTGGTCCTTCAACAGGCATTTAAATCTAAATGCAGCATCCAGCACCGTCTACTTCTGTCAATACGGCTCAAAATAAATCCACTGTGCGTTTCATTCGCTGCCATGCTGACTCCACATCCAGCCTCTGCCACTAACATCCAGGCAGAATTTGCTATTACCAAGCTAATTGCACATTCCACCCTGACAAGAGCTCATTAAACCTTAATTATACACATGTTGTTTTCTACAAACATCTCCATTTGGGTCTCACTGCCTTGTAATTGTTCAGCAGGGACGACCAGTTGAGATTTCGCAGTTTGGGAGTGAATAAGAGAGAGAGAGAGAGAGAGAGAGAGAGAGAGAAGGGGTAAAGGGAGAGAGAAAGGAAAAAAAAAATATATATATATATACCGGAGAGAGAGAGGGAGAGAGAGAGAGAGAGGAGTGTCTGGAAGTAGGTCATGCCTCTCCATAAACAAGGCATGGTTTCTAAAATAATATACCCATCCAGTGGAAGTAATGCCAAACAACTGAGTGAATGTGGATCTCATGTAATATTTACAGAGCACTAATACATAGATGGCAGGTCTTTTTCTCATTCTCAACAGCCCCCACCCCTCAAAAGCCAGAGGTTTCTTTTTCTTCTTCTTCTTCTTCTTTTTTTTCCTTCTTGCCATTTGAATTTCAGAGAAAGCCAACTAGTTTGATATAAGTGGCAGGGTGGGGGTGGGGGTGGGGGGTGTTAAGATTCTCCTACTTTCTTCCTCTCTTATCTCTCCTGTCTGTTCCTAGCCCCCCCACCCCCCCCCTCTCTCTCTCTCCCTCTCTCCTCTTCTTCTCGCCATCCTTCTCTCCACATTGGCCTTGGCCGTCGTGTTTTTTTTTTCTTTCCACACACTTGTTACATTCTAGCGAGGGAAAGTGGGCCCTGATCCAGACTCTTTGAGGCCTGGACGACGATATTGCAGTGGAGAATCAGCCTTCTGAAGACTTTAAACTCCAGCAGCGGCTGTAAGGTCACCAGGCACTTGTTCGACGTCTGGCCCAGCGTGATGCTTCTGGGCTCGGGACTAACTGACTGTTTTCGACTCTGCGCCCAGCGAAGCTACAGCGAGAGGGGAAAACGATGTAAAAAAAAAAAAGAGGAAAAACTCGTCATCGCGTTTTGCCATTTTTGAGTCCCGTGAAAACAAAGACGTGTCTGGTGGTTATTAAGGTTTAACTTATCTAGAGCTAAGCTGGGAGTATTTGGGGCAAACGCAACCATCCTTATTGTGGATGAACAATATTTTACAATATTGGGATATTTTATCTTATCAATTTTCAGTCTTTAAGGGCATACTCAGCAAGTGGGAAATTATTTCAACTGCTAACTGCAAATTAGAGTTAATATCTCACCCTGTCTATTCTCAGACAGGGTGAGCTATTAACAAGTATCATAACTGACAATATTTTCAGCCACTTTCCGCCATGTCAACTATTCAACAAAAAAAAGCATGCATACGTTTGGTACGTGTTATGTTTTCATACTGTTTTAAATGTGGGATATGTTAATATCAGAGGTGGAGGACGGTCTGTGGCGGCGTGAAGTGAGATGTCCATCACAGGCGCTGCGGTGTCACCGCCACTCGGCAATCAAGATTGTCCACGAGCCGAGCCTTTCTGTCATCGCCCTCTCAGCATGTTGACATTTATTCACTGATACCCAACCAGCAGTAGCAACAAAAAAAATAAGATAAATAGCCTGCCATCAGGTCACCCCTGGTTCGCAATATCACACTTATCCTGACGGTGTTTTTTTTCTTCTTTTTTTTTTATATAGCACGCATTTGTTTTGTGTCTCCGTTTTCTTTGTTAAAATATTCCATTCTTAGCACAATTACAGTGGAACATCCCTCAGTTCCTCGCCGACATCAAACACGCTGCACTGTATGGTGGGATGTGAACCATGTCAAGATAAACAAACATGACATATTAAACAGGAAAATGAGTCACTCTTATTATCCCACCGAAATAAATGTGGAAAACACTAATTATAACAACCTGCGCCTGATCCTGACTGATTCACCCCTGCTCTCTGGCTGTGTGTGTGTGTGTGTGCGTGTGTGCGTGTGTGAGTGTATAAATCTACAGTGTGTGTGTGTGTGTGTGTGTGTGTGTGTCACAATCTTCTGCTGCTGCTGCCTTAATAGGCAGTCTCTTAGATATTCGCTACAGAATAGTGCTCATGCAATATTAATATCACACCAAAATATGGAAGCTGGAGCCCCCACACCATCTCTCACTCCCTCCATAATTGACTATGCAAGGCTCCAAATCAGCTCGGAGAAGGAGAGAGAGAAAGACACAGACAGAGAGAAAGAAGGAGGGAGAGAGGAGAGAGAGAGAGAGAGCGATGGGCAGAGTGCGAAAGAGGAGTGCCGAAACGATCCTGTCATCTCTGCACTACAGCAGATTCTGAACCTTCAACCTATGTATCACTGTCAAGACGGTGTGGAGCTAAAACAACAACAGCAGCCGCGGCGTTAGCTCAAACCGTTTGACTGCCTGCAAATAATACACGGGATGCTTATCCAACAAACTTTCCAATCTGGCGGCTCTGGGAGTCACTGTGCATCACCGTCAACGCGCAACGTATTTCATTACATTTCGTGTCCGCGTCCAGACGCCTGCGCGCTGCAGACGACAGTACTGACTGATTGCCAGGACCGAGTTCACCTGACCCACCAGTGGCTCGGTCGGTGCCAGCTCATACTGTGCGGCCAAGCACTGTTGGGAAAAAAACACCGAATGTTACGGTACATTTGGCTGTGGCTCAGGAGGAGAGATAATTGGGAGGTCGCTTGTTTGATCCTGGGCTCCTCCAGCTCGCATGTCGGAGTGTCTTTGGGCAAGTTTTTGGAGAGAGTTGCCGTACGTGCTCCGACTATTTTGTGCCGAATAAAAGCCGTAATGCGGTGACTTCCCGCTGCAAGTATTCTCCTCTAAAATCAATCTTTTTTTCTCTTTGTGCAATGAATAAACAAACAAAACATAATTGAGTGATCCCTGGCTGTTTCAACACACTTTAAGTCTTTACACTCGGCTCGGATAACTACCTCCTAGTTCCAGCTTCGTTTGCTCGGCGTTCTCTTGAAGTCGGGTCAGTGAGAGTTGAACATTTTCCGCACTCTGGCGTGCGCTCAAACTCTCAGACTCACTCAACGCACATTCGTGCCTAATGGGCGTTGCATCGCAGCATGCACTTGTGAGTTGGAGGCGGATTCATCTGCAATCCCATTATCAGGGAGAATTCCCCAACACACACACACACACACACACACACACAAACACATACACACACACACACACACCCCCAAAGGTCTTCCCCGCCCCAGTTATCTCTCCATCGGTTCAGAGGACATAACACTGACTAATTTTAACCCTTGACCCTAACCCCTTCTTTGTCCCCATAAGAAAGACACGTCCCCATAATGCGACTGAGTAAACGGACTTAGGTCCCCACAACACCACTAATCTGGAGTGCACACACACACACACACACACACACACACACACATATATGCAGTGATGGCAACATCACCACGGAGAACTGGGGGGGGAGGGGGGGTGGGTGGTCGGGTCATGCCCTCTGCACTGAGCGTTTAAAAAAAATGAACTTGGAGCATTTGGAGCCATAATAGATGTTGAAAGAAAGAAAAGGTTGCGGGGGCAGAGTCGGTGGTTGGGAGGAGGGGGGAGGTGGGCAGTGCACCTTGACAGGAAACACAGAGGTGAAGAGCAGGAGTCGGAGGTTAGTTTGACAGAGAGAAAAGAAGTGGTGGTGGTGGTGGTGGTGGTAGGGTGGGGGGGGGGGGGGTGTGTTGCGGAAGTGCCAAGCCCATTTTTAACTGAACCGAGGGTGGTGAGTGGTGGAGGGGGGGGAGGTGAGGGAGGTACAGAGATAGAGATCAGGGGAAAATGAAAGGGGTGTGCAGGGGAAGGAAGATGGGAGGAAGGAGAGGATGGATGGGGGGGAGGGGGGGCGACCTACTGCACCTTGACACTTGCTCTCACCACAACACCTGATAAGTGCAATGGAAAAACGTCTGGTTTCCTCCTGCATGTTAAGTGGTTTATATTCTCCGCCCCTGCACGCAGCCTGTAGCTACAGTGTGCTACTGTACCGGTGCTGCAGCCAGGTAATAACAGACAAGAGGAAATGACAGAAAACCAAAGAGCGAGGCGGAACACAGCACGCGCTTGTCTCCTTTTCTGCCCGAGAGGGGCAGTTCTTTAAGTCGTTGCAGCAGTTGTGGTAGATTTAGAATATAGGCTTTTCCTCACATTAACGTTTAGCCATCACTTTGAACATATTCCTGGTCACTTTACGAACAACTTCTGCAAAGGGGATTTAGAGGCGGTTTAATTCGCACACAACAGGGGATCTGATGAAAGTGGACATATATCTTTACCGCCTCACGCGTGTCCTGACAAGGAACTCATTCCCCGTGATTTGTAAGTGGGTCTCTCCGCAGAACGAGCATTAACAATATTCACTTTATATAACGTATGATTCCGGGCCCTGAGAGGGGATGGGTTTCTGAGAAAACGCTTTGTTAGCACTCCCCCCCCCCTTGATGAATGATTTAGGACATGTGGCCCGAGACATCAATACAATCTCTGTTGTAATTAAAAAAAAAGGTGCGCACCAACAATATTACGCAGCTTTCGCTTTGTCTGTCTCTCTTACTCTGTCTCTTCCTCACTCACCCACTCTCCCTCTCATTGAGCCCCGGAGCAGCGAAGAGATAATTCAAAAGGCAACCGGCATGAAGTGAAACATGAAAAAAAAAAAAAAGAAGGAGACATATGAAATTAAATTCTTTTGTTCTTTCATTTTTCTCTCCTTTGCTACATAAATGCATAAAAGCGAGGCAGGCTTAGATTCCAATTATGATTCTCACGACACTAAAAGGTTTTCATTTTTTATTTAAATAGAACCGAGAGAACGGTTCCACAAACAGGTTAGACCGACTGTTCCAGCACTTTGTCAAGTGCTGCGTCACCAAACTTCAATAAACTTCACCTGCTTCGCTTTCTTCATCTCCATGAACAATTGCAGCAACGATAAAATACTGTAGCTGATTAATTCGACTTTGACGTCCCAATACAACTGCCTCATAATTAGAGATGAAATGTTTCAACTACTTTACACTTGATCAACACTCGTCCCTCCTTTTTTTGCCCTCTCAGTCAGAAGCAGAAGAGTTTTGTATCCACAAAGCCACAGCATGTCTTCGTTCTGTGTTCACACAAATATAGTAGGAGGCAGTTAGTTGACCTATCGGCTGCAGCGACGCGCTTCTGTGTAAAACCAACCAGGCAGATACCGCACAAACCACAGAGTCAGACGGGTGCTTTACTGGGAACCTCGCGGTGGCCAGTCATAGTTCATGGAGATGGGGACTGAGCGTGGGAAGAGCCCACCGGTTGAGTTCCGGTGGTGGTGGTGGTGGTGGTGGAGGAGGATAGAGCGTGAGAAAGGAGTCGTGGTAGCCGATGGCGGTGCCATGTCACACACCGGTAACCGTGACGCTTTCTATAACCGCAGTTCCCAGCTACCACATGTATAAGGAAGGTCAACTTAAGTGAGAAAAACTGACTCCTTGAATACTGAAGTGTCAAAGTCCACCCAGCTTCTGATATGTCACTCCCATCCTGTGTTTTGTGTTGTCTTGCTGCCGCCGGTGTAGGAACTTCTTCTGTGGCTCTCGCTGGCTGCGGAAGGGTTAAATGTTGTGTTTCGGTACGTGTAGGTGTGGATGAGGTGAGAAAGACGGGGTGGGGGGGGGGGGGGGGGGCAGAGAGGAACGGTTCTTACCCCAGTAGAGGGCAGTCTCTTGCCGTCAGGGTTTGGGCGCATGGGCAGGGAACTGTAGAGCCTCACGCCTCGATCTGCAGCGGCGTATCTGCTCTGGAGGGGGAGAAGGAGAGAGGGAGATTCTTAATTTCTTCCTTTGACAGAGGAATCAGCTTGACAATTCCCACAATGGTAAAACACACTTTGACAAAAAATCACGATGAAACGATAGGGATTTGAATGAAATGGTGTTTCCAAACTAATTCAGTTTCAAAATTGCTCAAGTTTTATTTGGTCGCCCGAGGTGCGGGGGTCCCACAGCGGAGCCGTGCAACATGCGGCGGCCCCCTTTCATCATCCCCATTTTGTTCAGCAGTCTTCGTTTCGTAAATTTCCGCCCAAATCACAAAGCCTGCACACGGGCTGCCACGTCAAATCACATCACCTCATGGCGATGGACCACACATAATAACTGGATAAAGGTCTGCTCATCGGCGGCACTAATGGAACTAAGCTGTTGTGTTTGGGAGCCGGGGCTCCCGAGCGCCGCCCGCCGTCGGCCGCCACCATCTTTCTATACGTTCCACGGCTGGAATTAGAGAGCGGCGGCTCCTGAGCCAGCCAGCTCCTCCTTGAGCGAGGTAAAGCTGCACGGGGCGACCTGAAGGAGTTGCTGGCAGGGCCCCGCTGCGGTTGGGGAAAGCTAATGATTCGCAACAAGTGGCCGCCGCCAGGGAGAGACGGTGCGGCTCAGTGGGGTTCACACCGCGGCTCACCGCCACAGCGGCGGCACGTCCCAGGACTCGCATCAAATCTCACTTTCTCTATCTCTAGCTCTTTATCTCTCTCCTTTCTTAACGCTCAACTGTGCTCGTCTCCCTCCGCCCCTGTGATTCCTTGATGTTAATTTCTCCCTTCAGTGACAGTTTTCATGTCGCTTATGCCGCCTGATTTGTATAACAGCGATAACCGACTGTGTATGTGTGTTCATTGATACAAAAGGAGCTACATTCTTTCTTTCCCTCTGGCGTTGAGGAGTCTACTTTTTAAACACTACTCGCTGCTTAAACAAATGCCGCGGCCGCTGATGTAGAAGCTGTTAATCAGAGGGAAAAAAAACATGTGAATTCATATTTGGAGACGCCTATGGCTGCTATAGTGCTTAATGGCTTTGCCACATTTGACCCATGCAGTCTGCTAACGTCACATTATCCTTCTCAAACACTTCTATCCTGTCAAGCGCCGTCAAGGGGGGGCCGAAATCACTGGCCCCCCCAGTGGCCCCCCGTGGAGAGTTGCATGTAGCATATGCATAATATTGCTACATGGTGGTAAAATGCTTCTATCTGATATTTTACATTGGGTACTATAAAGCATAAAGCATATTTTTTTATAATAATTAAATAGTGTAGTTAGGTTTAAGTGTCACAGGTTTGATGGAGAAGGACCCAAATGAATTTAAGGAAAAACAAGTATTTAACAACTAAGGTAACAAAAGCAAGACTTAAATAAACAAAATACAACTCTCCAAACCTCAAATCCAAAACTCCAAAATATACCACAACGACATAATAGAATTTCTGAAATTCAGTTATGGCTTTTGGAAAAATTTCTGGGGGCGCCACTGCTTCTTCTTTATAACATTTCATCCAGTTGCAATCACACAGACCCGCCGCACTCAGAGCTTCACTTCGCTTTGCAGCACGACGACCATTGTTTAACTACGTTTAACAGTTAAGTGAGAAAAAATATCCCAGAACCCAAAAAATGAACCCCCCCCCAAACATGCAGCCGGTCCACACATGAGCCTGAGATTCTACAGTGGAACCGCCATTAAAACGCCTCTGCAGATTGTACTATAATTATGGGCCTAAATACAATCTGCGCATGGGGCTTATGTAACATACCATGCATGGAAGATATTGAATAAAACAGCACGCTCAGAGTGCAGGACTTATACTCCATAAGCAGTATTCTATGCAGAGCAGCCGACTGTACCGTATGTTTTAACAGTGTGCCGATCTGACGGCGTGGGCCTATCGCAGACTGCGGTAGGTTATCTCCCGGTGCAGGGAGAGAGCGAACTTGCTGTGTAAGGTGTTGATTTCCTGTGCTCGTTATGAGAGGTGAAAACGGATGAGTAGACAGCAGTGGCCATCTTGTCAATAGGGTTTTCGCATAGTGATGACACGGCGTTATCAAAAAAAAAAGGAGCTCTCATTTACGACCTTCGCCCGGCGACTTGTGAAGCAGCCGAGCAGCGTTTTTGCAGCATTTTCCAGTGGATAATAATTAAATGGATTGCTTTTTTCCTCAACAACAGTGTTTGGTCAGGTGACATGAAACACGGCGTGCCGAGCTGGGTCTTGGACGTCCTCTTCTCAAAACCTCTCTTTTTTTCCTCCTCTGTCTCGCAGCGGCCCTACTGCTCTCTCGCCGGAGACTTTTCCCGACGTGGCTTGTTAGGTAGCCTGCCAACATCGCGGCCAAGCGAACGCCGATCGCAGAACACAGCCGCCGTAGCCGGCGGAGGGAGCCACAGTGGGTGAATGTTTGATATTTCTCCAGTGTGCCAGGCTAATCCGGCCCTGTGGCATGCCATTACGGGGCTAATAACAGCTGTCTGTGGCCTGGAGGGGATACAAACAGTCCCGGCCGCGCTAACTGGCCCTGACAGACTCATTAGGAGTGCTGGCACCCAGAACAGGCAACAGCTAAAACTCCCCGCGTTCGCTCGCTGGCTCACAACAGTTTGCAAGTGCAAGAGGCATTGTTCTCTCCACTTGTTCTCTGACACCTTTCCTTTTGTTTCCCAGGCCTCACTTCAGACACCCTCACCCCTCTCGTCCCTCTTTCACTTTCTGGCTGGCTTTTGGTTTCTGCCATGTTTCCACCAGAACCAGATGCTGCCAGTCGTTTTAACATCGCGGATTGACACCATGTTGAGTCTAACCTCTTCATTTTTTCTTTTTCTTTTACTTTCTCCCACCTCGCACACACCCACACTCTTCTTCTGACCAAAATACAGCGGAATGTCGAGTTCACATGTTTACTCGCATTACTGCGATCCTCTCTGAGATCATATCAATGTAAATTTAAAGAAAACAAAAAGTACATACGAGTTCACATGTTTACTCGCATTACTGCGATCCTCTCTGAGATCATATCAATGTAAATTTAAAGAAAACAAAAAGTACATACGAGTTCACATGTTTACTCGCATTACTGCGATCCTCTCTGAGATCATATCAATGTAAATTTAAAGAAAACAAAAAGTACATACGAGTTCACATGTTTACTCGTATTACTGCGATCCTCTCTGAGATCATATCAATGTAAATTTTTAAAAAACAAAAAGTACATAGGAGTTCACATGTTTACTCGTATTACTGCGATCCTCTCGGAGATCATATCAATGTAAATTAAAAAAAACCAAAAAGTACATACATAATTCGTACGCAGTTTGTCTAACTAACTTTGGTTTGCAGCCACAGGAAGATGCTGCACCACACCAGGAAGAGACTGGCATCCTCTGAACTTTGTATCAGTTACTGTAGCCAGGGGCCTGTTTGAGGACAAGAGGGACTTCCCCAGGGCAGACAGCAAAAGCAAACATTGTGCTGTCGCTCGGTAGGATGGAGCCAATCAGCGCAGGCAGATCGGGCAGACAATAAACACAAAGACCCAATGATGGTCGTCTGGATCTAGAGGCATTAACAATGGGGGGAGGGGTAGGGATAGGAAGTTGGGCTGCGTTGGGCTGCTCTCTCTCGCACGACTCCTGCCACGTGACAAACATTCACGTCCACGTACAGATTCACATGATAAACATCATCGCGATGCACGGGGCTGATTGTGTCCCTCGAATGGTGTTGAGAAAGTACGTTTCAGGCGGCGAGGGGGGCTGAGATGTTTGCCGACACGTGATTTAATCGAGGACAACTGATAAAATCAGATATTATCACAAATGTAAGGAGGACAATATATTTGGGGATTTTTTTTATCATCATTTTATTGCTCCACGGTAAAATATCTTTAATCATAATAGCACATTGTTTGATGATGTCACGTTTTCCTGAGGTGGAAACACTAAATAAAGCTAATAAACTACTGATTTTATTCTCATCAATGAGAACAAAAAATCAGCAGCCTCAGTAGACGCCTTGATACATCTACTCATTAGCTATGAGCGCTGGCTTTGCCTTTTTATAGGCCGCGCTGGTCGGGGCACTGTAAAGCCAGAGACACAGCTGTGGGGTTATAGTTACCTGTAACGTTAGCTGCTGCGTGTTATATTATTTACGCAGATCTGGACCTAATGGAACACATGTGTTTCTGTAGACGACATTCTTCCCAGATTAGCTGAAAGGCCAGCACACATCAAACTCCACCAATGAGAGGAATGCAAGGCCTAGACCGGCTTATGGGGAAACTCTATCACTCATCTATGGTATATACGACACACACACACACACACACACACACACACACACACACACACACACACAATGTGCACACGTTCTGTATTTATACATTACGGAGACGCTGTTCCACACTGTATGTGCACTCAACAATGCATGCACATGGAGCCACGGCGCAGTTCACTCCTGCTCTCTGGCGCCGTTGTCCCTGATACTTTCACCCATAAAGCGCACAACAACGCTGTCAGATCCTTTTGCATAAACATATTAGATAATATCAGTTTGATTTCCATCCGCGCTGGTCTAACAGTCAACAGCAGAGAATGAATCACGTCTTCTGTGGGTTTTTTAGTGCAATGTGCAACAGTGCTTTGCGTATTGCATCGCGATGAATCATTTCTACCTCATGAATGTTTCACTGAATATGATCTCAATTAATTTGACGCGAGATGATACCAGTTTTATTTCTGCTGTACATTTCTGATTTTCATACTTTTTTAGCTTCTTACAACAGATGCTGCCTCTTCCCACCACCCCCGACCCGGATTTTACAGCTTTTCAACTTTATTAAAACTAACTTTACTTTGCAGGATTTAGGCAAGGCTTCAATTACATAGTTTCATGTTAATTTATCTGCAGCATTCATGCCACCATCTGTGAGTTCAGACCTTGAGGACACTGATATTAAAGTGTTGTTAATTTAAGAGGGAAGGACGGACTGAAACTATACCAGTAGAAAGGATCATGCATTCATATATGGCTCATGAGCCAGGCATAGAAATGTGTTCAGAGTCTATTGTGAACCCAGTACTTGTGTAGTATAATGAACCGATACAACACATTGATTAATAATGGCCACAAGCTAGAAACCTGAATTGTAAAAACACATTGATGCAAATTGGACACGTGTTTATAGTAATTGCGCAGATATTTCTGGGTGCTTCCATATAGATTATAAATCAATGGGTAGGTCATTTTCCATTTGGCTGCAGTATTTGTGTGTATATTATGATTGTTTTAAAGGACCTGCAGTGAAAGACTCACGCAGACGAGTTGTACGTGTGTGTGTGTGTGTGTGTGTGTGTGTGTCTACGTATGGAAAAGGTTGTCAGCTAAGGGGCTAAGCAGCTCGACCATAACCAGGGCATGAACCCGGGGGCTACCTGCCTCAGGCCACCACTGACACTCACACTACTGATCACACCATTGGGAATATCCAGCCAACACCAGCCGCTGAGACGAGGCTATTTATAGCCGGCCGCAGGTTTTTTCCAGTGACTCTCGGTCCATTCCTGGTGTAAACACACACAGTGTGAGTATCGACATGCGTGTGCTTACAGTGCCTCTATGCGGGGAACAACTGATTTTATAGTAATGATTATAATTCGAATCAAATGAATGAGGATGAGACAGAAATTCGAATTAGTTGCTCCCGAAACCAAAATAGATGAGCTGCTTGATAAACACGTAGTAAAATGACTTCCTGGGTAAAACTAGAAGGAACAAGTCTTAAGACGGACTCACACTTCCGCCACGAGAGAAATCTGGACCTGGAACCTTGGTCGGTATCGATGTTCGGCTCAGATTATCTGGCGGTGTTCAAGAGCTCCCGTCCCCTGAGTCCAGTTTAAGTGTTATTTTACATACCCAGTTTTAGGTCCCATATGAACATAGTGCTTTCTCCTCAGAAACGTAGCCAAGGTACGACCCATTCCTGTCCCAATAAAATGCTGAAAAATGAATCCATGCTTTCAACTCAAATATACTACTGCAAATCCCCTTTTTTTCCCCAGGTCTTCCTAAAAAGTCAATTTAAAGGGTTGCAACTCATCTAGAAGCCCATTGCTCGACTGCCAACGAAAAACAAAGAGGAGAGAACCCATCAGCCCAGTCTTATCCACTCGCCGCCGACTCCCTGTGTCTTCAAGAATTGATTTTAAAGTCCTTCTACTTGTATACAAAGCTCTCAACGGCTTAGGAGCGGTCTACATCAGATTCCTCCTTTTGCTTCATGTTCCTTCATCGTTTTCTTAAATAAGGCATCCCCAAAAAGAAAAATTGGACATACAGCTCCTTGCGACAGAGCTCCCAATCTGGGACACAGCCTTCACCCAAAGACATTACAGAGGCAGGCACTGGTGAAATCTTTGAACATAATGTCTTTGATTTTTATTTGAATGTTTCAATTGTCTCCTCATCAGCTGACTCTACCTGTGGCACTGGAAACGTACAGGAGAGAGCAACGCAGGACTCGCACGCACGCTTAAAAGCCCGACGGTGGGCGCGCCTCACGGCTTGGCGCTCGCGTCATATCAACAGGGAAGTGCACGGGAACTACGACCCTCGACCAGATGAGACCATACCAGGTTCACCGGTTGACCTCTGCCTCCTCTCTGCAGGCTCGTTTTGACGTCCGGAAGGACTTGCATCAGCGTTAAGGCGATTCGACTGCCTAGCACCCGATCTGGCCGCGCTGCCGCTTGAAACCCGAACGCGCAGAGGTACGCGGCCTCGAAACCACAGTCCGGTTCGGCGGCGCATCACATCATCCCGTCCAAAGTGGATGAGCAAAGCGTTACCGCGTAAAGCTGGGGAAGTCCCACTTGCAGTTGACTGCAGCAGCTTCTAACCCAACTGGGGCCTTAACCAGAGTGGCCTGTATAGTGAGTAGAGAGTATAGTTTTGGTTTTTTTTTTACAGTTTCATGCTCATTTCTCCAACTTCGATGACACGTCTGCTGCTCTCCCTTCTCCTCCCCGACTCCTTCTTGTTCGTTTTAACTCGACTTTGTGTGTCTGCCTGCAGCTACACGGGCCTGTCACACAAGACTACATTCTGTATCTACCGGAACAACAATGCAGAGCTCCACGGCATTTTCTTTTTCAGGTGCGATAGGAAAATTCGGCAGCACCATCTAAAATTGTGCCAAGGTAAAGCGAAGATACTAAGTACAGCCGAGTGCCAAGGACAGATTATTGAGCGGATTAAATGCTGCATGTTTTTTTTGGTTTTTTTACTCCCCCATGCGGGAGAAGAGGACGTTATAGATGTAGCTGAAGATTTGCTCTCGTCAATGGTGGAGTACATTTTGTTGTAGGATTTATCAAAGTGCAACATTGCAGACTAAATTGCTTTAATTCAAATGAGAGGAAAGGTAATCCGGCTTCATACAGTGAAGTCGAATGTGAGAGACAAGCAATCGGTTGATGAATTATGTCTCTTATTCACATCGCGGGCCATTTTAAAGACCTTTCCAAGGATAACGTGTACTGGAATAACTCCGGATGACATAAACTGGCTTTGCTCTCTTTTCTGCCACTGTCTCTCTCGCACAGACACACACTTGCTCTTTGTATCACATCTGACACAAAAGCGCGAGAGACGGAGGCACATTAATAGAGTGCAGCCGGTGTCCTTCCTCTCCCCGATACAGAGGGGAGAAAAGGAACTTTTCATTTTCATTTATCTGTGGGGTTGTCGTTTTTTTTTCTTCTCTTTTTCTGAGCTCCACATCTTTTTTTTTACGAGGCGGTTTCCTAAAGGCAAAACAACCCAATGTTGCAGCAACACAACTTACAACCAGCAACTGACAAGCAGAGCCAGCACCTCTGCTGCGTGCCGGCCACGACGCGCACGTCAAAGGCAGAAAACAGATGGTTGGAAGAAGATTGAGCTCGTACAAAATGGGGGATTTTCTCTTTTTCTGTATTTTTTTATTTTTAAAAAAATTTCCAATAGAGGTACATGCAAAAGCTACTTTGTATTATTCTTATAAAGGCAGAAGGTAGGGAGAATTATTCCTTAGCAAATTGAGATTGCTGCGGAGGACTGCTGACCATGAGGCTGCAGCTGTCGTTTGATAAAAATTCTACGACTAGGATACAAATGGTTCCCATAACAAAACGTATTAATGTAGTAATGCCAACAAAATGAAGATCTATCCATCCATCTACTGCTTTATCCAGGCGGGGTTCACCCTGGACAGGTCGCCAGCCTATCACAGGGCCACATGCAGAGACAAACAACCATTCACTCTCACAGTCACACCTACGGGCAATGTAGAGTCTCAAAAGAACCTGACACCATTCTGCATGTCTCTGGACTGTGGGAGGAAGCCGGAGGACCAAACTCCACACAGAAAGGCCCTGGTTGGTTTGAACCGGGACTCAAACCCAGAACCTTCTTGCTGTGAGGCGAAGGCGCTGACCACTACGCCACCGTGCAGCCCCCGGAATAAAGCTGAAGTGAAATTCAATGGATATATTTGCGTTGTGAATGGATGAAACAATGCATCAACTTGGCTTGAGGAAATCATGATGGGATTTTGGGAAATTACTATTAATTTAGGATAACCTTTGATAAATGAATGCAATGAACAGAACATCACATCACAAAAATAATGGTTGCCGCCCTAAAACAAGAGCCAAATGGTTCCAAACAGCTCACATTGTGATTCATAATGACAGCACCACCTCTGAAGGGTGTTATTTACAAAGAACATAAGCTGAAGGTTGTCTTTTCTAATCAGGAGTAAATGCAAACAAAGTAAAAAAAAAAAACACTCCATACTACACTGTCCATCACAGTAATAATGCTTGAAATGGTTCTGAATTTGAAGCTTTAAAGTGACTGTTGAAAAAAAACGTCCCGTTCCTCGCTAAATATAAATATCAACAGAGCGTTTCTGAACGTTTGGCTCCTTCTTGTAGTTGAGACGCACAAACCCCCGATCACAGTATATTACATTTACAAGATCTGAGCCACGGACGACGCCGCTTTCTATATTGGGCAATCTTGTACAGTAAGTCAGCTATAGCAACTTATTTAGAGGTTCAATCACACATTTGAGGGACACACACACACACACACACACACACACACACACACACAGAGAGAGAGAAGCAGTGCGGATGGGAAAAGACAAGGCAGCAAATACAGAGAGAGCGAGAGAGGAGGCAAGAACAGAGAGAGACAGACAGAGGAGGAGATAGAGAGATAGAGGGGGGGAGTTAGTTGGGAGTTGATATGCTGACTACAGGCAGTTGATTTGGTTTCAGAGAGCATTGTTACGGTGCTTTGAATTAATGCCTCCCAAAGAGTCCAATTGTGATTCTTGGGTTGTGCTGACAGAATATTTGACAGCCTAGGGTGAGCTGCTGATCTCAGCTGAATCCTCTGTTCTCCCTCTCCCTCTCTGTGTGTGCTTGTGTGTGTGTGTGTGTGTGTGTGCGTGTGTGCGTGTGTGTGTTAGTGTGTGAAAGCACACTTTCATACACCTACACATGTTCAGCTACAGTGTGTGGATGTGCAAAAAAAGAGTTGAAACACCCACACGAGTGTGCACAGACTCCCACACACACACACACACACACACGCACACACACACACACTCACACACAAAGAAAGACAGAGTGGGGAGCGTGTGATACAGACACTAAAATGAACCAACACATAGATCAAATCCTAAATGACTGTTAACTAAGCTCTGCCACACACACACACACACACACACACACACACACACACACACACACACACACACACACACACACACACACACACACACACACACACACACACACACACACACACACACACACACACACACACACACACACACACACACACACACACACACACACTGCGGACACAAACTACCTGACTATGCAAACAGCCGTCAGCTGAATTGAGCACATTCACTCAATCAAGATGAAACGGTTTGACCAAGTTTTTTTCCCCTTCTTCGTCTTTTGTTCTCCCTGCAGGAAACATGCTGTCCCTCTGGGCTGCTGAACAAATAAAAAACACAGACAAGACCAATGCTTCATTACAGTGATGGGAAGAGAAAAAAAAGATTCTCCATCAAAATAAACCTGCTGCATAGGACCGGTCCAGTCCGACAGCAGCACAACATCAGGAACAATCATTTGTGGAAAATGTGATTGCAGGCCGGGGAAAAAACTGCATGTTCTGCTAATGTGTAAATAGTATTTATCATGTTAAGTCATTTGAAAGTAGCAGAGTTACTTTTGTCAAGGTTTTTATTACTAGGGTGCAGTAAGGAGAACTGCAATGGCAAAAACAGAAAAAGAAAATATAAAAAATCCTGTGTGCTTGAAATGTCATTGGCAATATTAATAAAACTGAGTGTTCAATTTTCTTTTACTGAATAGATGGTGGATTAATTGGAGAGCCAATATGTACTTGTACGTATAGCCTTTAGTGTAGTCCATTTATTTTAAGATCTCAATTTTTCACTCTCACTCTGCAGAGCCTGTTAATTTCGCCTTTGAATATAGATAGATTCAAAAATTCGTAGTTGTAGAGAACTGTTCGACGCCCACGGTTAAGTTCAAGTTCATTGTCCAGATGCATTAAACCAGGGCTGCAACTAACTGATTATTTTCATTGTCAATGAATCGGTCATTATAGATAAATAGATAGATGGATGGATAGATTGAATTGAAAATTGAATTGAAAATGTGTTTATTCCAAACATGTAAGGGAAAAAAACAATTAAAAAACAACAAAAGAAAATAATGAAACAAGTGGACAGATATAGAGGAGTGATATTCACAAACAATAAGAGCATAAAGCAAAAAGAAACTGTCCAACACTCGCTGCTTTACATGTTTGAAAAGGGGTGAGAAGAAGGATAGATGGATAGACAGACAGACAGATATGAATTGTCAACCAATTTGCAAATTGTTTGTGAGGAATTGACTCAAACACTTGACGCTAGAAACTTTGACATGATTTGAAACTCGACTCTGACCACCAAGAGGAAATTCCTGTTGACACAACAATCTATGCAAAGCTATTCCGATTTCCAGTCAATGGATGAAAAACCCCATTAATACTCTGCATGAACGACCCGCCACAAGTAATGACACCAAACTGTAGTGAAGCACTGCAAGTGGCCCATGAGTCAAAGGTAGTTATTTATAGTTTGCACTGCTCTCCCCATGTGAAACTGTACTTTTACCAATCTGAAAACTGAACGCGCCAAATGATGATGAAGAGTTTATGAGGTTCCCACAGTTAAAACGTCAACATGTTTGTTTCACACATCTGCCCTTTAGCACGACGAACATTTTATAAATATCCTTTTCTAGATGGAAAAAAAAGAGCAAAAAACAGTTTCCCCAGAACCAGTGCGTTATTAAAATGATAAAGGAAGAAGAAAAACAATGACAGGAGCGCGAGTAGAAAGAGCGTAGTTGTAACGCAGGTGTTGATTCTGTGGATGGATACGCCTCCTCTTCCAGCCTCCTCTCTCTCTCTCTCTCTTCACCTCCTCTATCCATTCACACGGCGGCTCTCTGCCGTCTCCTCTCGCGGCCTTTACATCTCTCTCTCCATCTCGAGTGCTGCTGTGCCTCACCCTAATTAGAAATTCCCCCTCCGAACCAACTGAAATTGAATTGCCCATCATTTGCATAATGGGAGCTCACCGGGCTGACGGCCGATTTACCATGAGATGAAATGTAGCAATCACTTAAGAGAGTGACCATGAGGGAGAGGGAGGGAGAGAGAGAGAGAGAGGGAAGGAGTGAGAATGAGAGGATGAAATGGGATCACAAAGATAGAGTGAGGCTAAGAATCACAGAGAGGGAGAATCAGAAAGAGCTGACAGGTATCTGGGTTATTGTCTCACGCAGCACTATTGCCGGAGGGAAGGCCGTGTCCTCAATAAGCAACGAGACACAACAAGGACACAAAAGGACAATTATGTAACACCCATCCAAAGCACAGAGCACAGATGCTGAAACATTTAAATACTGTTTCCCACTTCTGTATTATTCTTAATTCCCATTTACATTTTCTCTGAGGTTACTATACTTTTTTTTTTTTTTTTTTTTTTTTAAAGCGGCAGTCTCCAGTTGTCCAGAGGTTAATCTTACACTTGATCTGCCCCATCAACAACTCGTCCAAAAGTCTAGTTCGGCAGCAGTGAGATGAAGAAGACACATTTTTCTAATACTCAAAGTAATAACCGTGGGCCTTTTTCCGTTCCCAGGCGATACAAAGTTCAAGTCAAACACAAGCATCCTTCATAAGTGATGACAAGTTCATTAATTGTTGTCCAGTTTTTATTTCTTCGCCATAGAGATTAGGCCTCGACTAACTGTAAATCGGATGAACTGCAAATCTCATAAATAAGGACATGAGACTTGACTTAATTGAGACCTGATTCCCTATATTCCCCATATGAATTGAAAAGAGCATGGCTAATATTTGCTTGGTTCCGTTTTAAATCAGTGTAAATTCAATACATATGTGTTGTCTTTTACAGTCGGACGAATCAAGTGTTGTTGAAAATACATGAAAACAATGATTTACTGTCGGTGAACTCCATTGTTGTTGTGCTTCTATTTTTAGTTTCTCCAGTTGATGCTTGGCAGGTCCCTGACTTCTCTATCGGGAACTCCCGATCCGCCCGCGATTCATAAGAAGTGGTCAGATTGTGTGGTTGTCAGTGAACGCCCCGTCACTTCAACAACTCACAGCCCCCGTGTACAAATTACTGTAATCAATGATATGATAATCATCTCGCTGTCTCGCCTCTTCCGGATCACATCGATCTCCCATCCCACCAGGTCTGTCAATTGGATTTGTTAAAAAGAAAAAAAGAAAAGGAAAAATCCTGATGAATTTTGTCAGCTCACGTAATGTACAGGCAAATCGAATGAGGCCGTGCGATGAGTGAATGTGGTATGTGGGGAAAATGAGAGCGCGCGTGTGTGTTTGCACAGTGGTGCCACTGAGGTTCGCGTCTATTAAAACAGCTTCTCCACGGGAGTGAGTGGGCCGAGGCAAGAGGGTGCAGAGGTCGTATTTGTTTCAAATATCCAGAGTGAGATGTTGAGCCTATCGGGTTGGAAGCTCTGTCCAGAGTCTGATAAGGCCACTGTTTATTGTCTGACTTCCACTCTCTAACCTGAGGAACCACACGGTACTTTCCACTTCTTAGCCATTACCTCAACGTGCGTGCGCGTGTGCCTGTGTGCCTTTGTGTGTGTGTGTGTGTGTGTGTGTTGTACATGTGTGTGGTTTGTACAGCACTGCATGTGTGTGTGTGTGAGTTCCGTGAGAGCTCGTGTGTGCGTGATCTTTGGTTTCCATCACAAGTCTTGACCTAATTAAAAAGTTCTGTCAATGCTCAATATCTGACAAGTCCACACACACACGCACGCACGCACGCACACACACGCACACACACACACACACACACACATCACTTGCGCAAATCATTTATTCAATTCTTCAATCTCCTCTTCTTCTGTCCATCTCGCTACATAAGTGATCAGCGATCGCATGTCGCATGTTGAAGTCAGCCGGCCCAGACAGGAGGGAGTTAAGTCCCTTATCTCTGCTCCCCAGAAGAAATTCCTACCAGAGGCCTCGCTCGACTGGTTTCCTGCCTTCTTGCCCAATGCCCTATTTTTACTCATCGGGGCTCTAGAATACCAGGGGCAGCTTTTTCCTTGTCACTAACACACTTCCTGCCATTCTCACTCTGACATTTCCCCCCCCTGCACGCTTTGCTCAACCCCCCCCCCCCCCCCCCTTTACGGGTCACAACCTTTCGGTCGGGGGCCGTTCATATTCAAATGTACCTGCCGATGCCGGAACCCGCAGCGAAGCTCATCCATAATTTTTAAGTTGGTCTTTTCTTTTCTTTTTCTTTTTTCTTTCTGGTGTTCACAGGTTTCTGTCATCACCAAATTAAACATCCACTAGGTGATTGGGATCTGCCAGAAACAAGTCAGCTTGTGCTTCGCTGTCAGGCCGACTGACGATAACCTCAACCACAAAACAATAAGCGCTTCGGTGTTTCACCCTGTAAATAAGAAAAAAGACGAGTGTCTATTCGAGTCGGTGTTTTCTGAATCAGCACCTTTTTTTCATTTTCACTGTAAACCGCGGCGATCAGCATCTTCTCGTAGCTGGAAACCTGAAGATTTGCTCAAACTGATCTGCGTCTTTAAAAATGTGTGTGATTTTTCTTCTCTTCTTCTTCTTTCTGATCGTGTGAGTGGGTATTTCCACTGCGGCTCTTTACTGACATTCGATGGCTGAGTCCCGATATGAGCACGTTCGGGCCCTGTGTAGCCTGTTTAGATTTATGTCCCTGCACATTTAGGGCAAACTGTTTGCGCTGTTAATTTTGTATTCCGCTCGGAAAATGGAAACTGGCAACCTTGGCTACTGTAACGAGCACCGAGTCCCACTGGACATATCATTTTGTTCGTATTATTTCAACACCTGCTGAGTCGACAGCAGCTCCGGCAAAACAGTCAGTGTTGAGTTCGCCCTGCCCTGTAACACATGGGGGGGGGGGGGGTGTCTAACTAATGGCTCCAGTCTGGAAAATGACCAGTCTGACTGCAAAAGCAAATCCTGCCACCTTCTACTCGTTACCCGGTGAGATGAACGACAAAATGGCATAAACGGAGCGTCGCTTGCAACCAAGCATAGTTCCGGCAGCCAACTTGAGCTGCGCAGCTTTTGCTCACGTGACATGCCTCACTCTCCAAACACACCCTCACGCTAATGGCGGAATAATGAAGCTGCAGAGATTTCCCATATCTCCCTTTGCCTGTCGAGGCCTCCGCTGCCGTGCGTCATGAATTGCCGCCTGTTGATTCCGCCCCCCACCTCCGCCCCCGCCCCGGCAGCCACCTGCAGGCTCCGACATGTGCTCATCACTCCCCATTATGTAATCACATCGGAGCCTATAGACGCCAACACCTAACTATGTTCTGCTGCGAGTCGTCTCACTGAACTGAACATAAAGTGTCACAAAGGAGCAGTTCCTGAATCACAGGTCGTTTCATAAGTTGACGTACATGTAAAGGGATATTACAAATAAGTTGCAGTGAGTGCCTGGTCATGGAGACAGCCCCGAACAACTTACCACATTAATGTTCATTTCTTAGCCAAAGATTTTGTTAAAGTGTGACTTAAAATATGGACTAAAAGCCAAATGCTTAGCCGACATTCTGCGGACTAGGGCAACAACTAACGAATATTTTAATTATCAATTAGTCGGTTTATTATTTTCTCATATTTATGTTAGTTGTTTGGTGCTTAAAATGGTGAAAAATGTCAATTATGATGTTTTGTTTTGTCAACACACCAAAGACATTTAAATTAACTGTCACACAGAAGCAAAAGAAACCAGATACATTCACGTTTAAGAAGCTGAAATCAGAGGATTATGACTTTTTCCCCACCCATAAAAATGACTTCTCAAAATATTTGGGATTCAATTATGTAGTCCATTTCTTAATCGGTTAAGTGTTGCAGCTCTACTGTAAACTACAGTTTAAAAATCCTAAGGCACGTCGCTGATGTGAAAGAAAATGTTGATGTAATTATAGGACATAACTTTTCAAATTCCAGCCCTGAGAAGCTCCGACGCCTTCAGCGCCGCAACGTTGCATTTTGACAGCTGGAACCAGCCCCACCACCGTCACAAATCAAGACCTGGATTTTCTACTGGTCCTCGACTTGACTGAAGTCTTTTATAACCGAAGCTGAGTGACAAGGTGAGCCGTAATGTGCTGCCTAGCTCACGTGGCTCGGGGAGTCCCTGGGACAGAATGTGCAGTTAGAGAATTTAAAGTAAGGGGCCCGAGGAGAAGGATGAATGGCAGTTTAATGAACGCCGGGGGAGATATGATATCAGTGACTGGCTCCTTCAGTTCGGCTTTCATCCTGTTCACACGCCCAGCATGGTCTGAATGCAGGTGGATCGATGCTGGTTAAGAACACTGATGGCACATAAAGGGGGCACACTTCACTTCCGTGTTTCCTCCTCGCCAAGGTCTGATCACTGCTAGACTATTAATGGAATGCAGCTCTCAGAAGAGAATACCCAGCCAGCTACAAGTGAAAGAAGAAGAAAAAAAAAGCACACTTTGTCTGATATTTTCAAGGCTGCTCTTCTTACAAAATGGTGGCTCCGACGTTCCAGAATCTAAAAGTGATGCCATTCATTCCGATGAGTGTGAAGTCGTGAACCCAAGATGGCGCACACCTGCACTTGAATCACATTGTCTATTTTAACAGTTTAAAGAAAAACAAAAAACCTTTTACCAGGTACATTCACGGATATCAATATTATTTCCCACCAGGAGGTAAATGGTATTGAATGGTTGCCAGGCTGCTGGAAGGGAGACTGCTCAGTTGACTGAGAGAGCCATTCTCCATTTTATCTCTCAATCAGTGTGTATTTATGTGTGTGTGACTGAATGAATGCCATCCCACTATAGTGTGTGTGTGTGTGTGTGTTTGTGTGTGTGTGTGTGTGTGTGTGTGTGTGTGTGTGTGTGTGTGTGTGTGTGTGTGTGTGTGTGTGTGTGTGTGTGTGTTTCATTTTGACGAGGAGCAGAACGAGCCGGAGCTTGCTGCACCACTAGGCCATGTGAGAAAAAAGTTCACGTGATGCAGGCAAATACAGCCGCTCTCGGGCTGTAATCAAACCATAAATCAGAAATCACTGAACTGCCATCCACCCCACCCCCCCCCCCTCTCTGCCTTTGTTACTACCCTCCTGCTTCTCTCTGCACAGCTCCCTGTATAGCGTGGTATGTAACATACAGCCATGCACACACTGCTCTTGGAGAGGTGAATAACAGATCAATAAAGAAATGCATTTTCCACATATCAAAGATACCGGAAATTGTACGGCGAAAGAGAAATCCAATGCTTTTTTCCTCCACAAGCTCCTCCAGAAAGCTGGTGTGTGCTTAATGTGAGTTGCGGTGTGTATTGAAATATCTACTTTTGAGCAACCAAAACCATTCCCATGCCCCAAACAAACAACTCTGCGGTCAACATTCACATGTGCGCATGTTGGTGCATTCAGCCCGACTGCACTCACAAACGCATGCAGTCCATATTTGTCTGGCCGTGACTTTCACAGTGAGCCACCTGGTGTGCTGTAATATCAGGAGAACAGTGGGGTCATTGTGAAGGAGCTGTGCGATATCAAGGAGAGTGACCCATTTAGAGCCCAGCCACAGAGCTGACAAGCCTCTGTTATGTCTCGGACATCTGGAAGGCCGGAGCCGCTCGCTCCGCTGTACTCCACATACATGTCGGCATGTTTGCGGAGAGAGAAAAAGAGACGCCTGACACTGTCACGCATATTTCTCGCGCTCACCTATAGGTCCTTCTCGGGCAGGTAGGGCTGTGAAAGTGACACTGCTGCTGGCGAGGATCTGTCACAGTACACAGAGAAATGTGGAAGGGATCCACGCAGTATGTGCCGCTGTACAGGTCATCTTGCAGTGATTTTTTTTCTTTCTGGAATAACAGTGCAGAGCAAGATCAAGTGATTATGGGGGGGGGGGGGGGTCATTATTTAAATGACTTTTTCAGTGGCTGATTCAATCTGGAGATGTGCAAAAAGGGGGCCGTGCACATTCTTGCAAAAATAAATTCGGCTGGAGAAAAACGGACGGCTTGAAGTGGAAGTTAAGGAGAAACGGAAACGTGGCCATTCAGGTATCATACGCGGCGCTGCCTAAAACGACTGAGATTTGTCCGACGGAGCTGCGGCGTTGCACGTTACATAAACGAATACATGAAGGCGACGCATAATGAGAGGCCGAAATGAGCCAAGGGAGGCACGCTGAACAAAGCCCCCAGGGGGAGAGGAAATTATTCGGAATAGAAAAGGACACAATTCATAATAATATTGGGGAGGGAAACTGTTTTCTCTCTCTCTCTCATTATCTAAATCCCATTCTTTAAATGTAGAACCAGAACTAACCTATGTGTTACTCCTTACTTCAGCAGCAAGATAAGGATTTTGAAGGATCAGTTATTTTTACACTCAATTCACAGCATCGCTCTTAGATTATGGCCTGGAGGGAGATATATATATATATATATATATATGTATACATATAATAGCTAACACATTAGCATGTGTGCACAATACAGTAACCACAATGCAGCAGAGATTATTCAATCTAAAACAACCCCGCTGTCATTTCCATTTTTGTCGCCCAAACAATAATTCCGTATCACGAGGAAATTCATTTCTGTGCAGAGACGCAATTGGCTGCGTAGATTGAATCATTGGGCCTTGTTTCATTTTCCGTGTAATTAAATCAGCTTCTGAAGGAAGAAAAAAAAAAATGTGTAAGCTGGCATACATTTGGGAAAAATTAGCATTTTTAATCACAGTACATTACTTTAATAACTCAATAAATCTGTGGCAGCTGGAGCATTTGAGAGTGTTGTCACAGCCACTTAGTTCTGCATTTGCAACTAATACAGGCTGATGAGAATCCGCCTGAGAGAGAGAGAGGGAGGGGAGGGAGGGAGCGAGAGAGAGAGAGAGAGGTGAGAAAAGGAAATGGAACGCAGTGAGACAGGGAGGATGAGAATCCAGGGAGCTAGAGACAAAAGCATGGCAGGTGAGAACCGGGGGGTGAGCTTTGGCGCCCGAGAGGGGCTCGTCTCACCTCTTCCAGTTATTAACTGTTAATCCCCAATTAGCTCATCTGTCACCTCAATGTTGTACATGAGACCCGCTCACCCCCCTCGCGTTGCTTTGTTGCTCGCGGTTTGTTTGTGCAGCTTAGCGACAGTATAGCTGCCAAATGCAATAAACAAGCCTGAACAGAAAATCTCATTTAATTGTGAAGGGGTGTCGGGGCACGGGGATCCTCTGAACGTAAACCACAGCAACAGGTCCTCCCGTCCAATTCATTCGCCGCCGGGAACACGGCGTGTAGGTGCAGCGTGGCCGCGGCCCCACGTGTGCGCGCCCCCCTCGAAAATGTGACGTTGCAGCGACGCAGGCGGCGAACAGCTGTGATTGGTCCGGCCGGCCCGCAAGTCTCATCCGTGTTTTACTGCACGAGCAGCGGCAAACATAACTCGTTGTCGGACATCTATTTGCTCCAACTCCAACACGATCCACGGCGGTGCTCAGACGTATAAGCCAGGCGGCATAGGATTACAACTTTAAACCTTTTTGCATCTCTTGTCCATCACTCTCTTATACCCGCAGACACACTTTTTTTCCGGACCAAACCTTAAAACATTTCCTTGGACATAATTCATCCATTCACTCGTATAAAATTATTTTTAAAAATTGGGGGGGGGGAGGGGGATCAACATTTTCTATTGGTTGTTACAGAAACAGTCCAAAATGGCCATCACAAGTTCCAAAACCACTTCCGGTAGTTTGTTTGGTCCTAGTCACAGAGGAAACCCTCGAGACATTCAATTAGCAAAGATGTAGCAAACAGAAAAATCAGCAAATCCTCACATTCCACAGACTGGAACCAGTACGTGTTTGCCATTTTTGCCTGAAAGATTTAAACATATAAGTCCACCCATCCATCCATTAAAACCATTTTCCCTTTGCCCATGAAGGCAAACTAACTGTCTGACCAACTGCATAAACAAAACTGGTCTAAGTCAAGGCTCATACTGTGGTGAACACGGTGCGGATGTCTCATGTGAGGCGATGCTCATTCCTGCTGTATTGAAAGTAACAGTGACTGTGTGCAGGTGCATGAGCACGAATGGAAGTGAGAGCGCTGGTGTCACGTCGACACGTGCATGACTGCAAAAAGACGAACGGTGCACGTGAATGTGTGTTCGCCACCATGTTAATGTGCAGTGTGCTATTCCCTTTCTTCTTCTCTGTAAGTTTGCAGAATTGCTCGACCTTGCCTCTTTCTCTTTTTGTCTTGTTCCAGATAGCGCCATATCTCTCCATCTCCTCTTCCTCCCCGTCAGTTGTTTGTTTGCTAGTTTCTTCGCGCATGTTCAGAGCCGCAACAGTTGAAACCGTCATCACTCAACAGTGTATCCGTAAGTCTGGGTTCACTTACGCGCATCTTTTCACGGCAACATAGAGTATCTGGCGAGGCGCGCATGGGAGACAAACATTTTTTTATTCTTATTTTATTCTTATTGAGATGTGAGTGTGCATTCGACATAGGCAGGGGAGGCATTTGAAAGCATCACGGCACACAATCGATGCCCTGAAGGTGTATCGGCGCGCATCTGTGCCCATTCGCTCTATCTTCGCCGTTCCATTGAGTAGACAGAGGCGCCTTGTTTCCACCGATACACAGCGCTTTTGATTCGCTTAGCAGGCTTTGTGATGCGCGCGTTGGATCAAGCCTCCGACTGAAAATCAACCGCGCGGCATCGGGCGACCAGACGCCCGCATGCTACGGCAGCCCGCGAATCTGCAAACGGCCAGTAGACCCCACGGCTGAGCTCATCGTCACCTCGCTTCGAGAATCCGGTTCCAAGGTACACGGCCCACAAGCGTCAGGCGGTTACGGACGGCGTCGCGGTGACGGACGCGCGAGCTCGTCTCCGTGTGCTCTCCGGGGACGAGCGGCGACACATGCGGCGGGACTTGTAGTTTCCCCTATCGACCGTTTGCCCGACGCCTGAAAAATGTTGCACCCGACGAGGCTAAGTTGATTTGACGGGGCGCGTACACGAAAAAGCTATTATGACGCCATGCCAGGCTGATTTTGTAAGGACCGCTCTAATGGACGGCTCGATCCATTTGCAGATTAGCCAGCAGTGGATCAGAAGCAGCTGGATTTTTATAATACTCCCCACAACAAATACACAAACAACCTAACAGCTCATATTTATGGTTCTGAATCCCCCCCGCCCCCCCCCCTGTCTGTCTCTCTCTCTCGCTCTCTCTCTCTCATAACGCATCGTCGTCGGCTGGTTGGAAATTGCTATTATTATTCAGCCATTAGACAGGAAAAAACACGAAGAGAAACCGTGAAAGTTCGCTTCAAAAAAAATCTATCTAATAATAAAATACATATCTTCTCTTTATTGTGGTTCATACTGCTATGAGCTTATGGGACGTTATTCTAGTGCCGAAACAAACGTCGAATGTCAATTAGTGTTGGTTTTAACGCCGCCGAGAGGCGGGGAAGTGGCGACACAGTGGGATTCGTGCACTGTGTATCTATCTGTTAGGCTTTATGGATTATGATACACACCTCCGTTCAAATGTTCACTTTTGGTCACGTCCTTGAGCAGTTTTCTCAATCGAAGAGCAGCTGTTTAATGTGAACTACAGGACTGTTATTTCAGAGCCGTCGACTGGTTGCCTCTTAAAAACCCTCCCAGTGTCTGCGAGGACATTTGCAGACCACCGCAGATTTATACCTTATGCCATACATCGCAATTCCTCAGTGTGCATGTACTTTCCGCAGCAGCCTCTATACTTTCCCCCCGTGATGTTATTTTTTCTCTCTTGTGCGTTTCCTGACATATAATTCAGCTGGTCATTATTTTCAAATTAGAACGGTAGAGTCTGTTACATGTCTCCGTGTGGGTTGGTTACGTTGTGGTGAGGGCAGAGGGAAGCTTCACGCACTCTGTACGGCGTTGTACAGTTTCATGTGCAGAACGGGACCAACAACATGCGACTATATATAAACATCATCACAAAGTCTGTGTCTGCACCGTGGTTTCTGATATGGCGCAGCCGGTGTAATGGCGGAGAAGCCAATTTACAGTTTATAACTCAACCACACATCAATAATAGGGGGAAAAAAATAGATTAGAGTAAATCCATGGTTCAAAAGCTGCATACCTTTGAAATGTCAGAGGGGAAACCACAACGGATAACCCATCTCAAAACTCATTTCAACTGCACAATGCGAGCTGTATTACAAATATTCAACAGCCGACTGTTCCCTGCAGGTATTTTTTCAGCAAACCATTCTATACATTTTCATTTGAGATGAGAAGAAAGGAATGTGGGGTTTTTTTTTCCACTGGCAAGCTGCCAAACCAATTTAATTACACTCCAAATGGGCACAATCCGCACGTAGCAACCAGCCTGTGTTTTATTTCTCGAACTTCAACAACCTCCTCGACTTTCTCAGAGTAATTGAAATCGTCCACCCTCGTCATTATGCGGAGCCGCAGAAAGTACAACAAAACCTAAACCGAACGGAACAAGGCGATCCGGCTCTCCGGAACGAGCCGCTTGAGCCAATTTGTAACTTCATCAGCGCGTCTCGATACACTTTCTCTGAAGTCAATTAAAAGAATATTAGCCGGTGTACACCGAGCGAGAGCCGACGCCTCTCCCCCGCCTGCCAAAAACGCCGGTGATTACCCGCGGCTGGTGTCAGCAAAATCCTGTCAAAGTCTGATGAGGGGTCACCACTTTTCATTTTTGGATTCCTTCTCGCGCGAGCCGTGTCCAAAAGACACGGACACGATCCTTTTGATGTAAAAAAAAAAAAAAAATATGTATTGGACGTGTGGACAAAAACGTGTATAAATAAAAAAAATAAATAAAAAAATAGGCTTCTGCATCTGAAAGATATCAAGCTCTGCAAACAACTGTCTGCCGAGCCAAGAGGTAACATCTCGGCACAAACGAGCTGAATTGCAGTGATTAAGAAACACGGCTCCGGATAACACGACAATTTGGATGAAAAATAAATCGGATGTTTTTCCGCCGTTTTTGAAATGTTTCTGATGGTTTGCTCAAACCGTTCCGGTCATTACACGGATAGCAAATATTTCCAATTAATGTTGCACATTCCACGATAAAACATCAAAAGACCTTTAAAAAGGCGCTTACTGGCAAATCCTTTAAAGTCTCTCTCTCAGGCTTTTTTTTCCTTCTTTTTTTTTTTTTTTACTGCAAAGACAAACTATAATCTCAGAGAGGTCCTCCCTTCTACCCGGTGGGTAATTATGGGATGGCAGGCAAATAAATCATCCATCCAGACTGGCAGGAGCGTGGACGCCTCTCTACAACCCAGGGTAAGGTCTTGATGTGACCACAGCACCAGGCATGGTATCAGCCACACACTGCAATGTTTGCTTCTGCAAGTCCTAATAGCCCCCCCCCCCAAAAAAACTAACCGTCCTAGAATAAAAAAATAAATACATGGAATGCTTTAAAATGTGATATCATTTTTTTTTTCTTTTTAAAGTATCCCACATTTTATGCATATACACCCACATCTCTCTCTCTCTCTCTCTCTCTCTCTCTCTCCCTCTCTCCCTCTCTCCCTCTCCCTCTCCCTCTCTCTCTCCCTCTCTCTGTCACTGGACCTGTGTGAGAGCCCGGCCACATGCCAGTGCCTTTGTGTCAAAGATTAAGTGAAACCAGGAGGGCCAGCAATGCTGTGTTTGCACAGTGAACACACTCGGTTTCAGCTGCACCAACACATCACATACCAGTCAACATACTCGGGCCTAAAACCAGAAGAGCCAGAAGCTGCTACTGGAGATCCACAATAAATACAGAGAGGATACAAAAAAAAATTCAGACATTACTGCCACATTAAGCTCCCGCAAACATGACTGAAGTATTATTCTGCATGTTGGTGTGTCGATTAAAAAAAAAGATGGCAATTAAATCGACGTTTTTAGTACGGGGCGCCAGATTAAGTGTTCCTATTTGCTGCTGTTACACAGCGAGTCATCTTTGAAAATGACTATCAACACACGGAGGATAAAATTCCTGGAAAGCTGCAATAAAAATATTACGAACAAAGCCCAAAAGCACCAGAGGTGGTTTTACTAGACTGAAGCTAAAAAGTGGCCCGGGGGCACTGTGGGTTTGCGGTGATAGGGAGGGGAGTCGCACACATACTTGGCTCAGAGCGGCCTCGGAGACAAACGGCACATGGCAGAGGACCAGTCCCTGGTGGCCTAACCAGCTAACAGACGTCCCGTGCGATTTCAACATGACACATCTTTTAATAAAACAACAAAAAAAAACCATTACAGATGTGATTAGAGGTGTTTCCAACACCAACGATGCACTCCCATCATACTGTATCACGGTTGATTTTGTTTATGCACCGCCACCGCGACAATTTCAGAAGGAGGCGACTAGTTGGGGGAAACCCAAAAAAGGTTACACAAACAAAGCTTCCTTATCTTTCTAATCAATCCGGCGACACGCGTTCTCAACCGCAAATCCTGCCAAAACAGTGACTGTGCTCACGGTCGGTCGGGGCCGTCGCTGCACAACGACCTCCACAACATTTTTGCAGTCTGCGCGCTCACATGTGTGCTTGTGTTTATTTACGCCCAGCGAGTGCGGACATGCCTGCATCTGCATGTGTGTGTGTGTGTGTGTGTGTGTGTGTGTGTGCGTCTATACCTGCGAGAGAGAGAGAGTGTATGTCCCTGAGTGTGTGTACTCAGTGGGCCCGTGGTCTGTGAGTGTGGACCTGAACCAGTCATCTCCAGTTCTATTTGCACAGGACATGCCTCAGGAAGCTAAGACAACTGCTCATGTTTGCCCAGGCTTGCGAACCTCTCTCAATACAACCGGCGGCCGCATTCTCCGACAGCGCAGACACTGTGTTTATCAGTGTTTTTTTTTTATATACATTCGTCCCAAGGAATCTGTTGGATCACGCCACCCCTCGCAGACCTCTTTATTCTTGGGGGGAAAACACCCATGGAGAGTGGAGCCGAATGAGCCGTGTGCCGAGTTGCAACCCCGACAGGCGCACTCCCCGTGCTTCTCATATAATCCAAAGACTCTGTAACCTGTACCTGAATCAGCTGTCCGACCACTGATTCAAACAAACGTCTTTGAAGCTGCGGAAAAAAAGAAAAAGAAGTCTGATGAGGAATCATGCATTTCGATGGGGGATTTTGGCGCAGAAAAAAACACTGTCCGCCCCGATGCTGTGACACCCACTGCAGATATGATCGCTCAAGTCCACCAACTGTCAAAACGTCCACACTCTTACCTGTCAAGGTAACTCAAAATTGCCTTAACCCCCCCCCCCCCCCCCCCCCTTGACTCCTTCCTCTCCTTAGTGTTTCATTTCCTGTGCACGGACTAAACGGCAGCCTCACGCCATCTCACGTGGAGCCTTGACTGAAAAGAACAAAATCATGACAGCACCGAAACATAGGCTGTAATACACTCGTTCCCAGAGAGATGGGATGAAAAAACAAACTGTTGGACGAACTGTGAGATCTTTGCAGAGCGGCGAGTGTTAGGAGTGAGAGACGATGAGCTCCGTCTGGGCTCATTTGAAATGTTGATACGCATTTCTCATAAAATGATTACGCTAATTTATGCGCCAAAGCCTGCTGTACACAAATCTGCCAAGGCCAATAACTGTGCTCATAATCTGCAGCATCGAGAACAATCACTTTGTGGTCTATTTGTTTATGAATGAAATGAAGCAATAATCCTAATGAAGATCAGCTTTCTTTTGTGCTCCTGGGGGAAGTGTAACATTTAAACACAACGAGAAAAAAAAATGTATTTTGTCTTCGGTGCACCCGCGTCGGCGTGCTGATACCTCAAACACAAAACAACGGGAACAACAATAATGTTAGGGTATTATAATTAAGGACGCGCTGTTCACAGTGGGGACACTGAAACTGCTGCTGCAAAAAAAGAAAGAGCTGCGCACTTCCTGACCTGAAGTCTAAACCACATGCATGTGGATGATGCTAAATGTCGGCAACAACAATAAGTTTGGTTGTGCCCTTGGTGAACCGAAGATATAAAGTTGCATAACAGAAGGTCACAGCAGTCTGGATGCTAATATTGACTTTGGCCTAAAACAGAGTCTACTATGCGACAACTGTGATATATTGTCCTGCTGTTAAGTTGTTGTTTTTTTTTTTACCATACTTATCTCTACTGAAGCACGGTATACAGTCATTTTAAAGAGAAACATCAAGGCCACATTTAAAATGGGAACATTACTGGACGGGTTGCATGTTTTCATGTTGGTGTGTTGAAAGAAAATGAATGTGCTTCTAAAATGCCACTGTAGAACATGGAAATACAGTTTTCCTTCCTCATCAGCATGCAGAGCATAAAACAGTGCACAGAAATGGTTAAATAAATCACACGCAGCAGATGCCCCCCCCCTCTCCAACACACTAACACACGCGCACACATGCACGCACACACACACACACACACACACACACACACATTCTTTAGTGAAATCCATCAATCAGCATTTCATGCAGTTCGGGCTTGAACCACACCAAATGCACTAAAACAATAAACGTCTGTCTTTCAAGTCGCTATCTGGACTGGAACACATCTGGTGGCAGGGCTCATTTTGGTTTCCACGCCGCTGAATGACATTACAGTCTCAACGGTGATCTGAAAAATAAAGTATAACCCCTGAAAAAAAAGGAAGACATTCCCTCCATTTTCCATCGACAAACCCTCTCTCTTTCTCTCTCTCTCTCTCTCTCTCTCTCTCTTTACACACAACCCAAATCACCCCCCCTGCACTGACCAGCTAACCTCTCAAATGCTATTCCACCACCCCATCCCCCAACCAATCAAGAACTGAATATAAAACAGCACAAGAAACTGGGCTGAGGAGGGAGGCGGGTGGAGGGGGGGTTGATGGGGGCGGATGGGGGGGGGGGGGGGGGGGGCAACAAGACAGTCCGACAGGGGAGAGAGACAGACAGGCAGTCAAGGGCCCTTGCTTCTTGGGAACCAGTGGCCTCCTGAGGTGAAGACAAACTAGCGCTTAGCGCGTCGGACACCTTAACACGATGAAACACACACCCGCCGTCCACCCCAGGAGCCGGGAGTCGAGCCTGACTGTAGTATTTGGGTTTCAAGGGGCCGTGACGATAATCAGGGTTAATGTGATCTAATGAGGGGCACGAGTCGGGGGCCCGAGCTGGGGGCCGCTTCCATTCGCCGTCAACGTCGGAGCTGGAATCGCCCTGACGTTTTGAGTTTCACATCACGTCACGGTTTGCCACGCATGTCACCAGGCCCGAAAAACCCGGCCATCAGTCTCATCCTAAGAGCCGTCTGGGGGTTTCTTACAGTACGACGACGTAACTGGCTGACAGATCACAAAGTCACAGCGGCATCGAAATGATTTGGATGGAAGCAGTATATCTCCAAAATGTATATTGGGGAGATCTTTTTTTCTTTTTTTTTTAAAGCACCGTCATGACTGAATTCTTTGCAGTTAATCCAATCAATCACCGACATAAATAGCCTGTTTCTATGGACCTAAGTGATTAAGTAGCTAACCAGGCAGGATAAACTATACTATCTATTTTCAGCCATACATGACTTATGACCCTCTTAACACCTCTAGTAGCTCTGAGTCACGTCTGCTCTGTTATAAAGTACGGAGCGGAGCTATGGGAGAGCTGCAGCGTAGGGTTGAGGCTTTGTCACCTTCACTGTAGTGTAGGTTAAACTGAAGTCGATGGTGGTAAATCCCTGTTATGGACTGTACTGTGTCCATTCACCTGTTCTCTACACAGCCCACTGCTTCCCTCAGAGCAGGAATAAGACAACTTCTTTTGGCATAAACTTCTCATTACGATGTTGAAACTGATTACACAGTGTAATGGCGCTAGAAAAAACGACGCCATTCATGCTTTCCCCTCTGATCTTTGCCTTCACCGTGTTATTCTCTTGGCCACCGGGACGCGTTTTTTTTCCGCCCATTTGCGTAACCAAAGCAACGAGGGAAATGGCGTTTTCCCGCTATTTTTCCCCAGCGATGGAAATGGCAGATGGTGGAACAGCCGAAGAGAATCACGTTTGACGGAGGAAGAAAAGCAGGCGAAGACGATAAATACGAAGTAAAAAAGAGATCAAACAAGAGCGAACCTCTGATGGGCATTCGCTCCAAGCGAGGCTTCAAACACGACCTTGTCTTCTTTCTACTAGATCAGAAGGTAACACAACCAGCCTACTTATTAATACCGCCGGACGTTTGACTCGAGGCTGGTTGTTCAAATAGGGATTTTTACAGTTGTTGTTTTTGCTTTTGTTAGCCATGATGATAACACTCCCGCTAGTTAACGCTCAGTGGTGTTGAGAACTTCCCTGAGGTGCTCCGAGGCAAAGAACCTGCGTCTTGCTACTGCAGCGTATTTTACGAGTGGCAGGACAACAATACCACCTTGAACCACTAGGGGCACGAAAGTTGTTTGTTGCCTCTTCGACATACCACATCAGATGTCCTTTTGAGTGTAGCCGCAGAACAGAAACTACAGTATCATATCATGTGTTTGGTACACCACGTTGCTACTCGGCTGTTACATACCGTAGATAAACATAAACATCACTTATAAATTCTGATTCAGTACAAAGATGCACTAAGCGTAGCCCTCGGTTTTAAAACCGGCGATCCAAAAAAAGGAGCAAAGTCTTCATAAACAGTGCAGTTTCTCCTCCATCTGTGAATGTTCCTCGCACAAAACACAATCTGAGCCCCACCGCTCCAGAGAATAAGACTGTAGCTACTTATCATTAACTCAAAGACACAATCAGCCCCAGGCGGTCCGGCTTCCCTCCATAACCTTTTGACATTGCTGCTGGGAAGGTAAACGAGAGAAGAAGTTCGACAGAGCTTGAGAGAAAGAGGGGGGCGGGGGCGGGCGGTTGTGGAGACATAGAGATTTGATTATAAATAGTGCCAGATAGGGGTTACGCCAGAAGAAAAAAAATTTCACAAAGTCGACTATGTTAATGATATATATTTTTTTTTTAAATACAGAAAATAATGTTCATGACTCCTTCTCCCGTTATCTATTACTCCCCCCCCCCCCCCCCCCCCCCGGTGTGCACTTGAGTCATGCATGGGTTAACATTTTCCCAGTGAGAACGTTTGGGATATTGCAAGTCGGACTGGCCAGTCAGCAGAATGTTATGAATGGGCACAATGAGAAGAAAGAAAAAAAACCCAAGTCCACGCTGTCGACCCAAGAATGCTTGCCTCCATGTAATTAACTTCTCTCTGTGTACAGAACGAGGTACTGCCGGAATAACTCCCCTTTGGCTGCTTCTATTACGGTCGTGTTTTGAAGTAGAAATCAAAAACATTCCCCTGTCCATACTTTGAAGTGTCCCGTGACCAATGTAGTGGTCTCTTTGGGTGTCTTCTGCTTGTTACATGTGTTGCTGTAGAGGCTCATCTAGCTCCTTCTATGAATGAGAGTTATCCTATGAAACATACTTGAAGGTTCATTAATAATTAAGTGTGCACTGCACACCAGCAAGCACCAATACAACGCTCAAACACAGAAATCCTTTGATCGAGCTATTACTCCTGTAACTACTTCCACGGCTCAAACTCAGTATCAATAGAATGTTTGCACCGCACTGCAGTGAAAACAGCTTCGGCGTATATAAATAACGTACAGTGAGCCGGGACGGGCTGCAACTATGTAAAGAATAACATCTGCAAACCATTGGATTATAAACCTACAGCATAACTACAGTATAATTACACGAGAGCCTCTCTCTCTCTTGGGCACTGCGCTGTTAGAGGGAAGAGAGATGAGGAGAAAGTGGAACGGCAACAGTAATCTATCCAACTTCATTTCACCGGAGTGATTCTGCCTGGGGGTATGCACAAGTCATAATGCATTTGACAAATAGTCTCCCGCTAAAACAGGCATTTGCGAAGAAGTGGCCTTCAGCGCTGGTATACACAGCTGAGTGTGCGCTGAACAAACAAGCCTCCCACTCACCCGGCAGAGATACAGAGAGGCTTCAAAAAGATTAGGAGGAATCTTGGGCGAAAGAGTAAAGATGACTCACGGTGATTGTGCAAGTGCAGGACAATGCAACGTTGGATGGAGCAGCAGAGCCGTGGGGTTCACACCAAAATACAAATCAATGCCTTTCTCGTGTGTTGTCTCTGGCATTGTTCTGAAAATGTGGATCCTCGTGTTGCTTTGTCGAGGAGTTTACTAGGAAATGTAGGCAGGCACAAAGGCATTTTTGTCTTGATCTTCCTACCGTTTTGTGATTCGATCATGAATCAGATTTCGGTTTGCAAAAGGAAATAAAAGCATAAAGTCATTACACTCAGTCGCCTTTCGATTAAAGCATTCATGATTTTTACCTACAGTATTTGGTAGAGCTTGGACTGGTCAATAAGGTCTCGCCCCGACCTAAATTCTCATTGGTCAGACTGTCGCCAGTGTTACGTTCATAAGGAGAACCGCACTACATAAATAACCTTCCAGGATGAATCCATTATTTTCAGCGACAGGAGCGACAGATTACCTGTCCACCTACAACTTGGGACACGCCCAACCTAATGGACACTGCAAAGGTCTAACGTATCCAAAGTTCACTTCACATTTACTCGGAGTCGGCTCCAAACCAGTTGACCCCCCCGCTGAAGGAGTCGCGGTTGTTCAAAAAAGGATGAAGAAAAACTCAAAACAGCTCGACAACCTATCATCTAAAAAACCGTAGGCCAACATGTCCACATTAGGCTGCTCAGTCAACATCATGGTCTGAACACATCAGAATTGGTTTACTTCATTATGTTTGGTCTAATAACTAGGTAATAAATGATTTAATATGCTGCAAATGCAAACTTGTTATGTTCATTTATCATTAATTTAGGCTTATAAGGCACCAGGCAGAGTGCACTCAGTGCACTTTGGCCTATTTTGTTAATCTAGACATAACGTGCATATTTATTTGGTTTCCGACCAATCGGTTGGTTGGAGAGCAGGTATGGATTTCAGTTCGATCTTGAAAAAGTATATATTGTTGATTTTTCACGTCTAATCGCGGAGAAAACTTCCCCTAAATTCAAAGGTCAAGTGCGTTCACAGATCTGAGATACTGACTTCTGTCAGCGTGATCCATATTCCTGGCATGCCTCAATCAATCCCCGGTCTCAATGTCGCCGATCAGCTCGAACCAGTTTCGGCTTACACTTTCTTTTCGTTCCTCAATTATTACCCCCTTCAGGTAGAAAACAGGATCCGAGTATGTGCCGTCATTCTGACTAAGACTAACACTCACTCTCAGAAATAGATGTGTTTTGAGTTTGCACCAGTAGAACAGGAAGAGTTGGGCTTTTATTTATGGACTGTCCCACTCAGTGTAGTGCTCACTTCTGGTCAGTGTTTAGCACTGTACAGTAATGCATGATCACACGCGTGAGTTTCACACAGGTTCACACACGGAACATATTGCCTGATTTAGGTTGTTGAATCAACACTTTACAGGAAACCCCAAACTGGAGGATAAGAGACTGTTGAGCTAGATTAGAAATGATTACCTCCACCGAGGAGGCAACGTGATAGGTTTGATTAGTATGTTTGTTTGTTTGGTTGTTTTTTTTTAGCAGGATTACTCAAAGGGTTATGGACTAGGGATTTGCATGAAAATGTTATCAAAGACAGGTCTCGGCCATAGTAACAGGTGATTCAATCAGCTTTTTATTTCCCCTTCAGAATTGCGAGATGAGGGCCGATGTTGACATTTTGAGTCATATCTTCACAAATACATAACATTTAAAAAAAAAATATATATATATATATATGTAGGAGATGGGAATGCAAGTATACAGCATATACTGTAGTTGAGGAATTGCTCAGCCTCTCTGAGTGCTCAACACTGTCATTTCTAATTTGTGACCAGAATTAAAGTCGTACTGTTTTTATAATGAGCTGCCACTTACTGCAACAACAAAAAAAACAGCGACTTCCAATCGCTTTTCCAATTTCCTCCAAAGTATTCCAACAAGAATTCTATGCATGCAATGGCTATAACTAACTACATAATAACTGTGGATTTTAAAAAGAAAACATATTCTCCCGTATAATCTTTACGAGCTTCCCAGTTAACGGCAGCATTCGACCACTGCAGCACCGCTAGCCACAGTGCTTCTCCAAGGGGGGGGTCAACTCCATCCTCCTCTTGAAATGAGACCGAGCCATAAAGATGAACTAACGCCAAAATGTCACATAAAGCCCCTGTATCACTATTCAACAGTTATGTGTCGCAGCGGCGGCACAGTAAAGATAATGTGTCACTTTACATCTAAGTCACAGCTGTTACTCTGGTAATGACAATGTTATACGATTCTGCCCTTGAAACCTAAACCGGCTTCTCGCTGGGCCAACAACCCCTACGCTCCCCGGGTCGTGATAACTAGTACAGTTTGTTGTGTTAACGCCGCAAAGACCTGCGAGAGCCAGGTTCCATTGTGATCTTAAATATACATCTGCAGCTGCTGTGTGTATTAATGTGCGTGTGTGTGTATGCGTCCTACACTTACCCAGACGCACACAGAACACAAACAAGTGTGGACGTGTGATTATGATTGTGGGGGAGAATGTGCGTGCACAGCTACCTGCGTGTGTGTGTGCGTGCGTGCGTGCGTGTGTGAATGCAGTATGTACAGCTGTGTGTGTGTGTGTATGAACAGTAGAGATTAACAATTCAAATATTGTACTGTGCTATAATGTTTCATTTTGTCATCAGCAAATGTTAACTGCCGGCTGGCCTCCCTCCAGGTGCTCAGGCAAGCAGACCTTGTTGAATGGCTTCGGGTACAATGTTCTCCTTCCAGCGCTGTCCCAGAAATGTTTACACAAGTTTTTTCACGTTGACCACAGAAAAAAAAAAGAAGAAAGAAACTGGCCTCGTCTTGGGCCGTTCCGCAGGTTTGTCTGTCTGTCGTTTGTCTTAAAAGCTTTATCAGTAAAAAAAAAAAAAAAAAAAAAGGAAAAAAAAAGCAACAGTCAGCACTGGTTGTTGAGCATGAGAGGGGGTTTGAGAGGGAAATGTGATTTATTCACAGCTGGCCTGAATTCAACAGCAATATCAATAGTTGAATAATTCAGCGAACTTCGACAATATTCCACAACAGACCAAAAAGGGGACTGATGGAGAATGTTGTTGCTCGTCACTTATGATGAATTTCTGCCAAATATTCCCTGTAAATACGAATGAGCAATTGGCAACTTGCAACTGCCAGTGATGATATGATCACAAAACATTCTTTCATTTATTTATTCATGCACACCAGACTGGTTGTTTTCAGGTTGCTTATCAATAATTACTTCCCAAGAAGTTATTATTCAGATACTGATGAGATTAGATGTGTGCGCAAAAACATAAACAACGACCCGACGAACAAGGCTGCAGGAACAGGATTCTGTACACAGGGTCCTCGTGGAAACGCTTTTGACGAAAGCAAAATAAGACAAATGTCCACGCTGGTCAGTTACTGGACGCACCACGAACAGCCCGACACATAACATGCCGAATAACTACCACGTTCAATTGTTTAATGGACACAAACCGCGCGTCGTCGATCACCATGTGGAGGAACCTGTGTGGGGGCAGATAAGAGCCCAGTGTTTTCCGCAGTTACGGGTTTAAATTGCAAGTGAACAATTTGCTGGGCCACATGGTGAAAAAAAAGGGGGGGGGGGGGGTGTGGGCACACGTTCTATGTGCGTCCAGTGTGCCGGAGTGAAAAGGTGCGCTGCAGCTGCGCTCACAGGACACGGTCCGGCAGCACGTCGCCACAACAACCACAATCCATCCAGGTGGACACGTTGACACCTTCTAATTACCCCCCCCCCCCCCCCCCCCCCCCCCCCCCAACGGGCCCAGAACAGGTGTCACTCGTGGAGTTCTGACCACGACCCATGGCACACTTCTTCATCCCGACGGAGCCAAGAGTGCAGCGCCATGGTCACCGATGGGTCTCCCGATAACGCACGGGCCACCAATGTACTTGTGCGCGCATGCATCACCATCATCATCATCACCATCATCATCTTCATCATCACCATCACCATCACCGCCACACCGAGGGCTGCACATGTGAACGGACTGTAAAGCTCGCACGAAGTGGAGAGGTGGTTGTTTACCTTGTTGGAGTGGTAATAGTCCAGAGCGGAGTCAGTCGGTAACGTACACGAGCCCACGCTTGAAGGGGGAGCTGGATAAAATCTGACGTCCATTTCAGAGTCCGCAAGACTGACGGCATGAAAGCGTAGCTCCAAAAAAAACCTCTTCGACTTCTCCCTCTCTCTCCCTCTCTCTCCCTCTCTCTCTCTCTTTCTCTCTTTCTCTCTCTCTCTCTGTCTCCTACACACACACACACACGCGCGCGCGCGCGCTCAGTCTATCCGTATGCGTTTCTCTTGTGAGAGAAACAAAAATAAAGTAGCAGAGGAAGAGGAGGACACTGCTCCGGACGTTCAGCTCGATGATGCTCTGACACTACAACATCCCTACAAAGTTGCCTCGGCGAGGACGAGAGGGGCAGGAGGCTCAAATTTAAAAAGAAAAACGAATAAATGAGGCTGCTGATCTGAGAGCCCCTCGAGTTGTTCGCCGACCACCGTTGCAGGTAAAAAGATGCCCCCCCCCCCCAAAAAAAGGAATTCGATCTCGTCGACGGTTTTTCTTCTTTCCCCCCCACAACAGAACGAGCCGATCCTCCGCTCCTGGTTCCAGACGCGCTGCAGCTTTGTCGTGTGGGAGCGCACACGTCCATCCACGCGTTCCCCGTCCGTCCACACACACGGCGACTGCTGGGGGCGACATCTACCGGCCAGAGGAGGAACTGGCCGCGCGCGCTTGTGTGTGCATGCTTGTGTGTGTGCATGTGTGTGTGTATGCATGCGTGTGTGCGTGCGTGTGTGTGCGCGCGTGTGCGTGTGTGCGTGCGTGTGTGTGTGTGTGCGCGTGTGTGTGTGTGGAGACTTGAGTCCTCCCACACCGAGGTCAAGTTACTTCTCCATACAGGCGCGAAAGAGAGACAGTCTTTGTTTGGGACGTGAGGAGATTACAGCTCTAATTCAATCTGGGGTTAATTGAACTTGTGAAATCTGATCAGTTTGAGTTAAACACTTGTAAAAAAAAAAACACGAAAAAACAGTCTGTGTTCAACTTTTGTTTTTCTGTAAATCAAAAGTCAATGGCATGATCAAGATCACACAACCAGAGCTGCAATAGTTAATCGGTTAGTAATCGACTACTAAATCAATCGCCAACCATTTTGATAATCGATTCTTTGCTGCTCTGTGACAGTAGACTTAATATATGTGGTGCGTGGACAAAAACAAAACATCATCTCAGAGTTTGGAAAACACGATCGACATCTTTCACCATTTTATGACATTTTATGGACCAAACAACTAATTCATAATGAAACTAATCGTTAGTTGCAGCCCCCAACCTCCTTCTGAGGTATGGTCCTCGTTTTAGAGCGTTGTAACACCTGAAAGTAACACTGGATTCATCTGAGCCGATTAGTTCTGGTTTCACATTGCAATTTTTTGGGAGGGCGCTGAAGTACTTTGTATGATATGTGCATTCGGTCGTCATCTGGGCCGTCTACCTATACTGGACATTGATTGGTCTGTAGACGGGGCGTGTATCTGGCGTGTTGTAGTCTTAAACCATAATTCCGCAATTAAATATTTTGTCTCCTTCTCCCTCCACGCGGTACCACGGCTTCTCGGAGAAAATGTCCAGACACCATTTCTTGGCACATTTGCTTGAGTTCACGTCTGAACAACAGCCGTACAACTGTGAAGTGATCCAACGGGGATTGATGGCCGAAGAAGAAATAATAATCCCATTTGTCAAAAATGCGGGAATTTGTGTTTTTCTATCACTTTCACAGATCCCAATAATGCTGGCATCAATCGGGGCATGGAGTTCATGACGAGCTATGATGTTTCATAAACTCTGTTGCGGCTACTTCACCACATTACCATCCACAGCTATTTCAGAAATGTACTTTATTCCCTTGATTGTATTTTGATACCGAGAGTAAACCTGTGGCTGAGATAATAAACATTGCCACCATGCTCCAGTTTTGCCCTTGTGACACACACACACACACACACACACACACACACACACACACACACACACACACACACACACACACACACACACACACACACACACACACACACACACACACACACACACACACACACACACACACACACACACACACACACACACACACACACACACACACACACACACACACACACACACACCTGGACCAACGCGAAAACATACCCACACAGGGGTCGACACAACAGGATGTAAACACAGAACAATGTCAAACCAGAGCTTCGACTAAGTTCACAGAAGGAAAATAACATCGCTCACGGCCAAGCGTGTATCACGCTGTTTTTAAGAAGGAGGTGGAGCGGTGTTGTGTGCTCGCTCGCAAGTGTAGGAAATGGTCATGAGTGTGTGTTGTTTTTTTTGTTTTTTTCCAAAGGCAGAGCAACATGGAAGTTATGCACTTCAACCGACGTGTGTAGGTTTGTTCTGTGCTCTTGTTGCATTTGTGTGTTGTTTTTTTTTTTAATGTGTGTGTGCGCGCGCGAGTGTGTTAACCAAGCTGCCGGCGTCGTCCCAGTGGGTGACACGTCGGCCCCCCTCAGGACCGTGCCCGTGTCCGTGGAGCTGTTTCGCGGCGTGGTGGCTCCGGCCCTGGGGTGTGAGCCGGCTTTGCTACCAGGCACAGATGGGTCACACCGTGGGCCTGCTGTGGCAGTCTGCCATCCGCCTGCTGGGCTCAGGGTCTTTCCCCCGACTCCGGGCTCACGAGGTTAACTGGGACAGGGATACTGATCTCTTCTCGCTGCGTACCTCTGCGCCGCTGTCTGCCTGACTCTTCTCCGTCTGGCGCTCGCTTCCCCTCTCGCCGGCGCTCGCTCCCTCCGCCTCTCGGTCACTGCGACAGCAGAAGACACAGGTGCACAGGGGTGTCTGGCATGGGTCGACTCATGGCTTCATGGAAAAGGAATGTTTGTAATTTTTGTGTTGCGGGCGGCACTGCGTAACACCAAGTATTGGCCAGACAGAGAGGGAATTATGCCATGAGGAAAGGAAAATCTGTGATTTCTTCTTCTTCTTTTAAGAGTGGGTGGGAGAAATTGGTTGAAAGGAAAAAAAGGAAGAGGTGGAAGCAAGAGAAGGATGTGGGTAGAGACCAAAACTGAGGGTGGAATTAGTAGTGGGGAGGATGGGTGGACCAAGCTGGGACCGGTGCAGCGCGTCAATAAAGGGGAGATGACTTGGGGACAGAAGTTGAGGCCGTGTCGCGCAAACATTCGAGATCTTCTTTTTCCGGCGTTGGATGCCAATCCTATCGTCTGGCGCGTCAATCTTCAGAAAACATTCATCCACTCAGGGCAATTAGCGGAGCAAACACTTTTTATTGCCTTGGTAAGAGCTCGCGCTAGCACTAGGAAACGGGAGGAAAATGTTAAACTATATTTTCCATTAAGGGTTACGATGATGCCGGCACTCAGGTGATGTCAGTGCTGGTTTTGTAACTTCGTCTGAGCTTAGGTGATCTTGCTTTTTGCAAGTCGCTTACTAAATTGACTCTTTTTGTTTAGACAACTACAAGAAGTGTACAACTCTCAGCCCCTAAATGTTTTGGGTGGCTCAGTGATGTTCAGTAATGATTTGTGCATTTTAATCCAATGCGCATCAATTCAACTGACATTCTGCTTCAAGTGACGTTTAGAATTATGTTTTCCAAAACACATTGGTCGCAGATGGAACATTTTGATAATGATTTAAAAAAAAAAAAAAAGATTGACACCGTACTCACAATTATGGGATTTCATCTCCCTCCATGAAAGAAGGCAAAGATTTAACGTAGACGCATCAAAACTTGATTGATCCCTTTTATGGAGATGAAATAAGGGTCAGTAAAATGTTCAGCTTGTGAGGTGATGCCCGTGAATAATTCCACAGCCTGCAGTTGTGTATCATCTTCTATGTGCATGTACTTGCTTTAACAATAATTTGTGCAGGAAGGAATACTTTCGACAGTGAGGCTCGACAAAGTCTCAGGGACGGACGCACAAACGGACACAAGACACGTTTCATATCTGTCCATGAAGTGACAAGGCTACAAGTTAAAAGCACACTATTATTGCATATAATATTACACGGCATAGATTGGTTTGAGCTACGCCGGTGGCACGGCTCTAATTCACAAACGACACGTCTCTGACGAGGTGATTGGCCGACGTGAATGAGCGACAGAATGGGAGCTTGACGTAAAAATATTTTTTTTAGAACTGTGCGGCATTGACGTTAAAAAGAGCGGCGTCCTTCGAACACACTGCGCATCTCCCTCTGTGCACTGAATGCAGTAACTCCTAAATGGCCCGCTCCTTCCCCACATGAAGGAACACACATTGGCCCTAATCCCTCATCTGTAACAAATAAGCAGGGTTATGCAAGTGTTATTTAGTGTCACTATAATAAGAACTTCATTTCCCCCACCAGCTATGGGGAGGTGAAGCTGTCAAGGTGCAGCTTCGTCAGACGCCGCAGGACTTTTCACCGTTGGTCATTTTGCGTAAAATATTAACGCTTGTTCTTTTGTCAAAGCTTTCAGGTTCCGACATTACCGAGCGGAGTTTTGTAGGCCAAGCACTTTATTTTCGAACATCAGAGAAAGTACAAGGTTAATTTCCTCATGGATGGGTTTTTCCCCGCCCCCCTCCCGCTTAATCCAAATTTGAAGTTCTAAATGTTAGCGCCATTGTACATGTTGTAAAAACATTGCCTTGGTCCGCTGGCATTAGTTCCAAATAAGGTTGTCCGGAGAAAAGCAAACAAAAAAACCAAACGGTAAACAGGAAATAGTTCAATAGGTCCACTAAGTGCAGAGATGACTCATTAATGACCACAAAACGCTGTTTTTCACGGAAACGCACAGAAGCAGCACATTCGCGGAAAAAATAATCAAAGCCATGGAGATTGATTATGCTGAACGGGCTCACTGTTACTCTGATTTGTGTCATTTATGTTCAGTGGGTCGTCGTCGGACGGAGCGGCTTTTAAAAAGTGCTTTGTAAATATCCTGATGAGGGACTCCGGTTTGTCGTTCACTGACCTTCACTTCATGTCGATTTCAGCTGAATCAGAGTGGTCCTTCATTTTTTTTCCCCTTTTCCGCTGTCAGCCATTAAAACATGTTGAGTGAAAAAAAAAAAAAGAAGAAAAAAGCATTCAGCTCAGTAAGTTCGGTTTGGGTCTCTTCAACCTTGCATGTCAATTGTTTTCTATTATTTTGTTCAAAAACCACTGTGATCATAAATGGAAGGGAAGAAAATGTATTTCAATGGGACTTTGAACAGGACAGAACAGTGAACACAAACAATGGAGCTGAGGACATGACACAGACTTGTCAGACTTTCTAGACAAAGCTTCACATTGCCTTGAATCTGACTAACTGACCACGGCCTCCCAAAGGGACACAATGGCTGTCTGAGGACATTTTAATACAGACTGCTTCTGGCCCCCTTGTGAATTTCCCCTCGCTCCCCTGTGAGATCATGTGTCTTTATGTGGTTTCAGTGCGATCGCCTGTCTACGGAAAATAAAGATGTGCTGCACATTCAGAACCTGTAACCAACTTCAGCAAACTTTACTCTGCATCGAAAAAAACGGACAAAATCCGAGTCGGTTCCTGGCTCCGTCCGAAACGTGCAAATAAACTCAAACGCACAACGGTTCTAGAATAACAACAATTACGCGCCAAAGAACACTCTGCAGAATTTGCACTTCTCTTTACCGGAGCACAGTCGAGTTTTGTATCAAAGCTCGTGTGAATAAATTCTGTGTGAGGCCGTGGCCGGCGCGCCACAAAGGCCTGTTCACTGGTGAACCTCTGCTAACCTTTTCTAGCCACTGACCTTCAATAATGAGACTATGTTGTCTCTTGTTCCTCTGGACAATCGGCCATTGAAACAACTGCCATTCACGGGGTATGCTCCGCCCTCTGCGTGACCCCTCTACATATTAGTAATTAGCTACTGTCGCATTTCCACCAGATGCAAACCAACCACATGTAACATGTTGTATTCACATCTGTGGCGTTTAGTTTGATCACATATCACGTCTGTTGTTTTTTTGTTGTTTTGTTTTTTACTATTTTTGACCTAAATGATATGATAAAGATGGTCAAATCTGCAACTTTCAGTCGGATGCTAAGCCGCGACATCATTTTCGTTTTAACCCCCTAGATTTGTTTCCGGCAAATGTTATTTCTGCTCATGTTGTCACAGCTCCGTCGCACCCTCATCCTCCCATTCCACTGCTGAATAAAACCTCCTCTTCGTCACCCTCTCATTCCCCGACCTTCTACTTGTGTTGCACATGAGAAATGAGGGGGGGGGGGGGGAGATGAATGAAACGGGGGAGTGGGGAATGAAAGGGAGGGGGGAAAGAAGAGAAGAGAGCAAGATTGGGGAAAAAAATGCCCTTTGACTGGATTTAAAAGTCTGTGGCATTTCATTTTCAGAGAGACGGGAGCTTCATCTCCTTCAGATCCTTTAAGGGCCAACCTAATTGATTAATGTTTCCATCTCATTGGGAAGGGAGGAGAGCCATTTGAAGCTTAACTGGAGCCTTTCACATCCCCAAGTCTTAAAACAGAACCACCACAGAGGGAGGGATGATGACAGAATGAAAGACAGAGTGATGAAACAAAAGTACAAAAAAAATCCAGTTGATGAGCAAAATCTGTTGAAGGTCGAAACCGTTTCAACAATACGCCGAACGTGGAGGAGTGGAGGCATGTCTTACCCACTACCGTGAGATCTCCCTGTAATTAAATAATGTGCATGTTTTGTTTTTTTTTTGTTGCAATGAGGTATTCAGTTTTCAGAGAGGCTGTTTAGGTTTCTGCACCTGTCACAGGCAGCCGGCAGCAGGCACTTTATATGATTGGGAACTCTAATGTAAGAAAATCCAATGCTACTGCGTTCAGAGTAACGTCTGAGGGAATAAAAGAAAGAGACACGCTAGTGACATTAAATCTCCCCGGCCAAAAGAGAAAATATACATTCATATCTTGATAATTTTGTGCTTTGAACGGCCACGAGCGTTTTTTCCCTGATAACAAAAGTATTATTATTTTTCAATTCATGAAACATGATACGTAAGGTCTTACGCTGATTTCAAGCTTTGCCTGCACACGACTTCAGGTCATGAGAACACAACGCCGATCATGGCTGAGAAGAAGTAATGGAAATTAATGGGAGGGGAAACTCATAAGACTGAAGCTCGACATGCTCCGGTGTAAACTAATCAGCCTGACGTGATTAGAAATCTCAAGAATCACTTTACTGTAAATGCACCGTGATTACTTGCCCTTTGCATGTTTCCGACAGCAACATGGAAAATATTTATATATTGTTGACTCTCTGGGCATTTCCAATCACACAACAAAACCAGTGGAGAGAAGCCAAAACAGCGGTGACCTTTACCCAACATGCTATATTAAATATGAAAGGTCAACTTTCCTGGTGGGGGATGGTGGCACTGGAGTCTTGCACATGGCAGACACGGACAAAATACTGTAATATCCATCAGGCAGATCCCCGTGCTGCATTCAGAGGTCATTTGAATGTGAAAAGGTGTCGAGGCACGAGTGGAATTTTTTTTTTTTTTTTTTACAGTCATTGAGATCCTTCCGCGGCTCTTGAATTTAAAAACGCACCTTTCTGCAAAATATTTATAAACCTCATTGATCTTGCAGTTTTTATGCAACTACTGATTTACATGCAAATTATCTCGATTTGCTATAATTAGGTTATCGTAATTGTTCAAATGTCGAACTATTTAGCTCCTAAGAAAAAAATATTACTTTCTATACATTTAGCTGTTGTTCTCTCGGAGTAATTTGCAGTTCTTTAAATATTTGGCATTAATCATAATACCCTCTCTAACTAAGAATCAACCAATTTGACTTTAGTCCCAAATTTATCATGTTTTAATATAAAAATACAAAAAAGAATATTGCTTACCAACCTGGATTGAGTCACAGATTCGACGTTTTTGAATCGATTGCTTTTTATATTAAGTTTGATCTCAGCAATGTCATGGTCTGTAATTAAATTTGGGCTTGATATTATCTGTAAAAAGATTACTTTCAAACCCATGTTCCAGAGCATGAATCTATTCCAAATCCATTAAGTTTATTAAAACATTTACGTGTTTGAAAAGAGGGAAATTCTCTAGGCTAGGCTTTGACAATACACACTGCATCAGAATCGCACTATAACCATCTGAACCAAATACCTTGTAAACACAACATGACGAGGATCATCTGAAAAAGCCATGAAGCTGGGTGGTATATATACATATATCCTTTGCAGCCTTCACAATCACATTGGATAATAAAGTTAGCAATTGATACATCAGTAGTTGTTCCAAATTCGAGCATCATTTTTCATATTTCTTTTATTTATTGTGTGGAGACAGACTTTGAAACAGGGCAGACCTTGTTGCCCGTTTATGACATATTACGTCTAGAAATGCTGACAGCAGAGGATACAGCTACTGAGTTAGTACTCAACTTTGGTGCTTGTTTCAGAGTTTCCACCGCTACCATTGACATCCAAAAGGAAGCAAGGACCTCAAAAACTTCCTGTTTTACAATATCTCTTGCCCATATTTACAATAACATGCAGGACTTTGCTGAGCATTGGATTTTAAGAGCTATTTGGAAACAAGTGTCCAAAAGAGAATAACAGTAGGAGTTGATGGCACAGTTCTGGCCAACTAACCTGAAATTAAAACCCCACTATTAATTCTCACTGCAGCGGATTTGATTCATTGATATCACTGAATACTAAACCAGCGACATGGCATTTGGAAATTTTTTAGCATGCACTGATGTTCAAAAAGGCTTGTTAACGTGCTTTCAGAAGCGGCCCGGCCATCTGGAGAGCCTGGAGTTCTCCCAGTTGCTAGTCGACCTGTGGGGCAGGCAGAGAGACAAACCAGGCTGGTGCAAAAAGATTTTTAAAACGTCCCCGACTGTAGCCTGGTCTGACAGCTAAAGGGGCAGCAGGGTGGGGCCCTGAGATATGAGCAGACGTGCAGAGATCTAATTAAACGCCACATAATTATTTATTTTTATGGTGCCCCGGCTAAAGGAACTGCCATTAGCAGCAACAAGTGTGGGTTTTTCTAAAATCAACTTCCTGTATGACAAAAAAATCATGTTCACAGTCACAGCTATATACTGCAGACTTCACCACACATGAACCGCCCTGCAAACTGGTAAATATGACCAGAAATCATTTGAATTATGACGATAAAATAATCGTAGTTAAGTGTCTAAAAACCTGTATTCTCTTGAATGACCAGCAGAGGGCGACACCACTGGTTTCCAAACGAGGTTAGTTTCTAGATAAGTTTATAAGTCTAATCTATGAGAAAATGTCCCTAATTCTTACTTGATTCATAACGTCAGTAAAGATTTTTCTAAAGAGCTTATTGTCTCAATCGCTAGTTTTTAAAGTCCTCTTCAATACAGCAAGACGTTTATTTCTGATGACGGACAACAATGCCTGCCTGCTGAGAACTCAACGTGTCACATTGAAAGCAATATCTACCGAGTGCATGCTGAATCCCTTCTGACTGCCGAGGATGGTAAAACCTTTAAGGACATTTTAACAGGCCACCGACGAGGGCAGGATTTCTCCCAGTGCTGCCGATGATCAGATCTACAATGAAGCAACGGCATTAAACACCAGGTTAGAGAACTTTTTGTGGTGAAAAATATTAACGTATTATGGAAAAAATATTGTTTACTGTATATAGTGTATATATACACATGTATAACGTGTGCACAGGGTATGCATCACCCCTCTGATGCATATCATTCCATAAAGATGAACCTACTGCTGGTCTTATGGTCGCACTAACATTAATTAATACCTTTTGAATTATTATGCATTTGAGCTGTATGTTTACATACACACAAATTAACAGGATATAGCTGCATTTAAATAAGCTGAATTAACTGTATCAGTGTTAATATTGGATTTAATTTAGATGTAAGTGCCGGCGAGGGCTTTGCAGGTTTGGTGGTGCTTCTGTAGTTTATTTTTTCCCCAAGTGGAAGATATCCTTCCTTACTATTAGAATGTAAGAAGACAGCTCTGCTCTGACAGGTGTGACGTGAGTTATACGCCAAATAGAGCCACGCTTCCTAGTTCTTCCCCTTTCAAATGTTTCTCTTTTCGCTATTAACCGATCACATTGACAGTGTTAAACAGAAGAATCAAAACCTCTTCCCGGTTCATGTTATCAAGGTATAGGCTAACTAATCTTCCTCTTTAAAAGTCCAATAAAGCTATACCAACACCAAACTGTCTAGAATCAGTTATGTTGGTGGGTCACAGGCTCACGGTCATATAGGCTCCGACCAGTGGGGGGAAAAGTATCTTAATTTTCTAATCTGAATTTCATAATCAGTTCTCTATACGTGTAAACTAGTCCCACCCTCAGAAAGGATTTCAGCTCATAAATCACTATGAAGAGGTAAATAATCATTTGAGTGAAGGCCCCTGGGTTATGTAATCCCAGGGCAACATTCCAACCACTCATCTAAGACGCACCCACAATGACAGGTTTGTCTTCACTGTATCATAGTTGACTTACAAAACTATTAGGCCAAACTCTACAGATTGTAATGCATGTAGTTCTGTGAAACACAAATGAACAAGCAGCCATCAAGCTCTACTGTCATCAAAGGACGTTTTATTCCTTTTGTGGTGTGAAACATTCATTATTAATATCTGATTTATCTTCATTTCTTTTCTTCCTAAATTTCACTCGTGGCAGGCAATTTTTTTGCCACTAGTACTGTGGTGCATCACATTAACTGTGGTTAAGAAGAAAAAACATTCACAAAAACTACAAAAAACACATGCACGATAATCAAGGACACTTTCTCCCCGATTCTCTGCCAGCAATTTTCTGTCAAGGCAAGAGATGTATTTTGGATTTGAGACAAGTGAAAAGAGGAGAGGATCTACAGATTTATACCATCTTGTAAAGTTACATAAGCCACTCTCGGCTCATGACACACTTAAATAAGCAAAGGTTATGTAACAGCTCCATAACTGCACTCTACCACTGAGCGGCAAAGCAAATTAAGTAGGTGCACAGGAATTTACAAGTGAAGCAAAACATTGTACCAGATTCCTGCTTTTGTTCTCCGCGAGCATTAAGCCGTGTTTTCACATAAAAAAATAAAAGTACAGCCGTAAAGTATTTCCTCCGCTGCTGGTGACTCACAGGAAGTCAAAGGGAAAAGTGAAAAATAAGTCGGAGCAGCACAAACACAGAGGACGAACATGCACACCCACACATATATGCACACACACACACACATTTTGTTTGTTCAGTGTGTGTGTGTGTGTGTGTGTGTGTGTGTGAGGGCCGGACAAAGTTATTTATCACTATTCTTTGTAACTGTGGCCTCATAAATTCAGAATAGCTCTGCTGTTATGAGTAAAGGCTTTCATGGCATCATTAATATTTGACAGAAAACATGGCTATTTTCTCAGATGAACATTTTCACCATTTCTTCTCTCTGCTTCTTGATGTGAGCCCTGTGTCACAGTGCATTACAGGCTTTTGCTTTTATCTTGCTTGGCTCTACTGTGTCAGTGCCATCCCATTGTTCCCCCGTCTGAGATCATGAATTAAAATTTCTGCTTGTGTTAAAAGACAAAGCATTTAGTCCACCTCTTTGATCTCAAATTCCATCTGCCTCCGTCCTCCCCAATCGCGAACGCTTCCTTTACCCCTATTATCACACCTCTATCGTTTTAAACATCTGCATGGTAAAAAGGGTCAATTATTATCAATCAATCAATGGAAATGGAAGCAACACTGAAACCCGATGCAAATCCACTGAATAACATCACAACAATGTCTGCATTACAGAATTTTTTTTCAAACTGTTCCGTTTACTGTGGCGTATTTATTCTGCCACTATATAAAATTATATTCATTGTTTCAGTCATTTTTCATGACTCTCAAAAAAGACTCTGGTGGTAGCCTCTCACATGTGGATTTACTGCCTTTTGTCACATGATTTAACAACTTTGGGGACCAACCATATCATATGCGGGCTAATTGTCATATAAAGGATGCGCCCCCAACCCCCCCCCCCACAAAAAAATAAATCCTATGTAACCAGCAACAGTTGCAGGACTTGACATTCACAACAGGTTCATGGTAACAGTTTGGAGACAGTCTGCTGAAGATTGCCCAGTGTATAATATCAATATATCCTTATTTTTTCTGGTGCAAATTTCTTTCTAGAAATGTCCTTTCCCGACTCCAAACTCGCCTCTGTTCAGGCTTCTCTCATGTTACACCTTGTGGGGCACACGTCAGCTGAAATGCAGAAGTGAGTGCTGAGGGCGCTTCATCGCTTTGGATACCATCATTAGGCGTACATACAGAATTACATTTGTGTACTTGTAGTATTTCAGCTATTTCATATGTCTCTTCAGCTAAGTTCAGATGCGGGCACACTTAAATTCTGAAAATTAGTTTTGTTTGTTTTAACAGTACCCGGAAGTTATCACAGTAACTTTTTATTGCATGTCATCTTTGCAACCACCATCATTAGATTAATTAAACAATGCTGTTTTTGCAGTTTCACGATTGCTTCCAGTAAAACCTTCAACCCCACTATGGCCAGTTGGTGACCATCTTGACCATGATTATACTATACACTTATATATGGCACAGCACTATTATACGTGATGCACGATGCGATTAATGTGTAAATGATTGTCTCAAATTTAATTTAAAAGAACTATTCAGTTAGTCAGGCTAGTATTGTATTTTTAGATAAATAAATAAAACAGACTGCATGAATAGCATGAACACCTCTACATCAAAATATGTCTAACTCTTATTCTATAAAACCGGCTTGGTGAATAAAGTTAACAAATATTTAGTATAAATTGATGAATTAATCATAAATATTCATTGGCACAGGACTGTTTTCCTCAGAGAAAATGTATCGACAGAGCTGGCACAACACATTATTCGACAGAAGCGAGTGCACCAGAGAAGCCTTGTCCTTACATTATCTTAAGTGTTACAATTTTTCCTGATCTAATATTCTCTGTATGTTGCTCTTGGTGCCCTTTCCACAAATACAGCGTTTATAGCTCATATCCCGGTGGTAAAGAAAATGGGAAAAACTTTGCAATAAGGGCTGTTTATCTGAAAGTCGGCTTTCTCCATTTGCATCATACATCTAGCCGATCTAGTGCCCTTGCTGTTTTCCATACAGGTTTAAGAATGTATTTATTTTTTAATGTAATGGTGCATTAGAAAGAGAAAAGAAAACATGCTAAGCCTTTACTGTCATCAACATGACAAATGGACTGTACAAGATGACTAATTGAAGGTGAGGGGTTTATTGTAAATGTATATATAAAAAAAAAGGTGGTTTAGAAGTTGTTCTCACAGAATCTTGTAAAATGACACCACAAAGGCCGAGCATCTGTTATCTACTGTCGCCATCACTTTAGTTTATCAGCTAATTCCGAACTGATATACAGCTGTGAATCGTTTCAGACATCCGTAAGAAGAAACGCACACTCAGTGCTGCGCAGAGTAACACAAAATCAAACAATCTCATGCCCACATCTAGTAAGCAACGGGATCCCTGCAGCAGTTGCTTTCAGTCTATTACATCCATCCATAATGTGCACAGGTGCAGCTTAATTCAATTGGAGGACGTTGCTGTGGTTATACACACATACATCTCCGTGTTACCAGCAAAGCCGTCGTCATGGAGATGATAAGGCTTATGTAAGCTCAAATGTATTTTTGTTCAAAACAAGTGTATTATCTCCACTGTGTTCATTTAATTAGGACTTGGTTAGAGCTTCAAACACATTCAGTATAAACACAACTGATTAACACTTTAACTTGCTTTTTCTTTTTTTAAGGCATGGAGGATTTGCTCTCGAGCAGACATTTCATGCCACCTGCAAAAGATGATAACGGGGCATTGTGCATTTCCTCTCGCCATCACTTTCATCAGTATGTCACCGTCACTGGCAGAAACACTCTGATGTCTGGTTTCACAGAAAACAATGAAATGATTACAGTCCTTACCTTTCAGCCAACTATGCAGCGACGATGGAAAATGCTGTTGGACTGGGGGGGAGGGGTGGTTGTCATTCACATACCCTTTAACCTCCTGTCTGCCTCCAGATCCTGCACCTACCAGCTTGCAGCAGAGGATTAAACAGCTATTGACAAGAGGAGTGACGTGATTGACAAGTTAAGGTTTCCTGCCCCGTCAGAAGAGCCTCTGTCTCTGTCTGGCCCATGACTTCCCAGAACTCACATTTCACATTCCAGCGTGACTTGTACAACTTTTGAATTTCTCTGCTGTGAAATATGGGGGATATCTCTGCAGCCCCGCTTTTCACACCGCGCGTCTAAAATGACTGCTGTACACCGACAGCAGGCTTAAATTCTTGGATAAACTAACAGTCGAGTGTTATGTAAAGTTCTTACTTTGCCGTTTGTGTGCCTTGAACAGGGTTCTCTCACGGTTCCTATATGTCCAGTGTTCATCCGTGCAGCAACAGCTACAGTCAGCGGCAGACACTCGTCTCAGATGAGGGAATTTTCAGCCTCAGTGGAACATGTGGGAGTAGATCGTTACTGTATATTCATTTTAAGCCTTTGACTGTGTTTCAACTGAAAGGAGGGCAGTTGGCTGTGGGTATCGCCGCTTGTGCAAAAACTGTACTTCAAACATTTCAAAAAAAGTTTTGCATAACCCCTCTTTAGTCATGATTTTGTTTGGAGAGCCCCTTCATTCACTGGCACACCACTCACGCTTCATAGGTGCACTCGCACAGCACTGTCACAAGACGACACGCACAGTGTTTATTAACATTTTCTGAGAGCTAGAGAGGAAACTGAATGCTGCAGCTGGTGGTGGATCAAAGATGATGTGACATTCCCTCTAACGCTCCTGTCAGATGATACAATATGTACGGCAGGTAAGTTAGCTCTATATCAGAGCGAAACGACAGAGAATAATAGCATAAAGCAGGAGGGACTAGTCTCTCTGTCTCCCTCAGTCATCTGGACCCACCTGTCCGCAGTCAGAGCCCCTCAGAAGATTTGCTGCTGGTTGGGGAATTCGAAAGCTGGGCGATGCATCAGGGGTTGTCATATAAAATGTGAGTGCTTTCCCCTGAGTAATTTAATCACAGACTTTTATGGAGGCATCAGCCAGCACACAGAGTCAGAGTTAAAGGACTGTAATTGGCATTCTTTCAGTCAAAGTAATATATGGAATATACGTGGTGTAATTAGGGCACTGAGTAATGGTCTGTGGACGAGCGAAATGCAAACGCACAGCGATCGGTTAATGAGTGTTCATCAGGGGGAATTTGCACCATATTGACTCGAGACTTTTCTTTGGAGGTGCCATTATCTTCTGGCTTTCATAACTACTTCCCGACTACTCATTACAACCGTCCAGGGTGAAGGAATACAGAAAAACGTTGTCTTCTCAATAAATGAAACTTAGCAGTAATATGGTCTATTATGTGGCGAGTGAGTAATTTGTGTGGGCGAGGTCTAAGGTCAACCCTACCATCGTTAAAAGAGCTCTTGAATAGTCTGGAAATGCTCTTATGCAACTCTGCTGTTTGAATGGAAAGTGCTGTCTCCTTTACAGCTTGTTAGCAACTTACATCTCACCATCTGCTTCACATGGAATTGTGGTGACGGCAAATTGTTTTCGTGCTGCATACTGTGCCGCCGCCAAGGGGGATTTAATGACTTAATGGAAAGAGTTGAAAATAATGTCAATGTTCACGTCATATTGTGAGAGATGATGATTACTTTTTTTTTCTTTACACGTTATGTAGAAATCTCAAAAATTATTATATATATGATTATATATCAGCAAAATACAAGTATATAAAAACATACATACAGACATGTTTTATGTAAAATGTATTTCATAATATTTTAATTTTTCTGACTTTTATTTAAATATTGACTAATTATTTGGCTGATCTTTATTTGAGTGTGTGTGTGTGTGTGTGTGTCCTTGCCAGCATACTGTTATTTTGCATGCAACAGTGATTTAAAAAAAAACTCCATGAAAGAGATTTCTATTTGTGTCATGTGACCTCATCTGGATGAGCTCCAGACCTCTGCTCCATGTACACAAATGGGAGGAAAAGCATTCTGCCCAACAATTAGCTGTGTAATGTAACCTGATGACGGCCCCACCCGAACGTTCAAAACGTTAGGTGCAGTCACACTTTCCATCACATCGCTCATCATGAAACATTACTGAAATGAGATCCAGGTTGGGAGTGTGTGTCTGAGAGAGAGAGAAAGAGAGAGAGAGATTGAGATCAGGACAGTGCTCCACAACCCTCAGATAAACCCAATGTGACAAGATGGTTACTTTCTCCCTCTGCTGTGACAGTTAATTCTGGACTAGGAAAAATGTCAAAAATGTTTAGCAGCGCTTGAGCGGAGTTAATTACAGAGCCCAGGGCAACTCAGACTAGGGCTGCTAATGGCCTTGACTTACAGATAAAGCTCCATTTACCAAGACTGTTTTTTTTAGCTACTGATCTAATTTACTTAGAATCAAATATTTGGCCGCAGCAATTAGATTGTCACTGTTTAGGTTTGACTTTAGATTACATTGCAGTCTGGTTTTGGCCATTAGCCTGATTAATGTTTATTCCAATATTTATCATTTTGTTGATATCTTTATACACTGGTTGTAGTGTGTAGTCTGAAGAGTTGGACAGAGGCATGAGAAATGAAAACCGCACGTACTCAGAAATGTCCTCGATGCTGGTTTGACATTCATGCTCCAAACTGTCACCACCTGACATTTAAATCATCTGACCACCTATAAAACAGTCGTTCTCTTTCTCTGTTCGCCTCTGTCTCTCCTTCTCTCTCTCTCTTTGTCTCCTTCCTTCCTTTGAGGTCAGCGAACCGCAGTGTTAGTGTTTTCAATGCCGCCCTTACATATCTTTGTGGTTGCATCACTTCCTCCTCACAGGTCCCTTCGACGTTGCTGCATTGACACGTGAAAGTCTATGAAACGGCAATCAAGACATAAGCAGCACAGGGGCCCGAGCTAAGTGAACCCAGTCCCAGAGATCGGGACCTAGAGATGGCCCGTGAAATGAGTTGGAGTTGGAAAATCACCAGGGGGATATTCCACGCTCCGCTGCCAATTTTACTATCATAATCAACCTCAGCTTGTAGAGGGATATTATAGGGCCAACTATTTTCGCTGACAGTGCAGTTTTTTTTTTTGAAGTGGAAGATAAGAGAGATGATAAGAAATATGCTGAGGCTGAATTATAAAAAAAAATGAAAATAAAACTGCTGAATTCTTGTTTTGCCTCTTTTTTTCTGATCTCAAACGTTCTTGCATAAACTTATAAATTAGTTTGAGGAGTTTAATGCCGGCTTTTGTTTGATTAAATATGTTAATTAACATTTGATCTGATTACATAAGAAGGATAAATGCTGGGGAAATACTTCAAATAAAAGAAGACAATTTTTTTGCGCATCTTACCATCAGCCACGTCTCAATAAAATCTACTGATCTCAGTTGTTATCGCTCAGTATCAAAGGCTATCCAAATTAATATTTTGCCCAATCTTATCCACACTACTACAAAATTATACCATAGTTCTTATTATAGCAATATTATCTTTAGACAATACATCAACAGTCTCAACCAAATACTTCTATGTATTGAATCAATATACTGAACATACATAATATGTCCTGGGACCAACAAAAACAGAAGCATATGGCAGATGTTAGTAAGTAATATTTTCAAATTTTTACTGACATAATAAATACAGTTATTAGATTAGACTGAATTGTAAAACAACACGTTCCTCACGGAGAAATTTAAAAAAAGAAATGGCCATATTACCTTGAAAGTAGAGAATTTACTTTTATTATCTTTTTATAATTTTCATTTTTACTAGGTCTGGGGGTTTATTATAAACCACAGCTGCATGTGAATAAGTAAATCACAGAAGGTAAAGTACAGATATCGGTTTTCATAGAATCGCAACAAGCCACACAACTGGGACCCGGGGGAAAAACCCTACAACTTTATCAAAGAGTCTTTTAAGTTTCTGTCCCGGTGCTGCATCAGCTAATTATGTCACATATGGATGTGAATATTCATGCAGATTTGAAATGAAATGATGATTGTTACTAACCCTAACCCCTAACCCTAACCACAATTCAACAGTTCAGTTGTGACATTTGTGGACCAATGGTGCAGGTTGAGCAATTCACCTGAGGAGACGCAATTATCTGAGACATTTATTAGAAATTGTTCATGCCGATTAATCAGAAAACAGTTTATTCAGAAATTGCTCAGTGTGCAAACATTACACTGGAGTTAATAACACAACATCCAACAGTTTGCTCTTAATTAACTAATTGTTAGTCAATTATTTTTCTTAATTTGTTCTTTATACTCGATATACTACATACTTGATTGTTGGAAATATATGATCAAATTCCAGTCTGTCAATTTGTTCTGACCACATACTGTATGTTTGAAATGTTATATTAATGCCTGAAGAGTTTGTGTTTTTCAACTGACCATCATTTAGGTCTGGGGTTTTGTAAGCTGCTCTTAGAGACGATACAGATGTGAACAAACCTTTCACAGAAGTCATTTAAATGTAATTATTATGTCGCTAGAAAAAGTTAACTACAAGCATTAACAGACAAACGGGAGGAAGAGTTTGACATAGTATTTAGTGCTTAGATTGGTATTAGATTTACATTGTTTTATAATGATTATTCCTATATTAGACCTTTGTCCTGTGTTTTTTCTAAATTAATCCCTTGGACATATATTTACGCACACTGACAGCAATGTGCACATCTTTTATATTAATCCAGGCTTGTACATGCCTGTGAAAATGTCTGAATACAAACATTGAGTCATGCAATTTATGAATTAAAAAACATATTGGAAAGTAATTTTTTTGTCATTAATGTCAGTTCTAAAATAGTTTCCTGAAAGTCCTGAGAAGTTAGCAATATTGATTTTAAAAGGAGGGAGAGCTTCGTGCACAGAGAAAAAACTAGATCAATACTATGTCTACTATATAGTACAGCAGGAGACCTTTGAAAAAATCTGCAGCATGTTTACCGGGGAATCTGCTCCTCCGTGCCTCATGGTGCGTCTGTCTGTTAGAGAAGGGCCTCTCTTACTGTACATCTCCTGGACTTTGCACAGATCTTATAGGCAGCGGAAGTCAGTCATCTTCATTCACTTGCAACACGCATCTGCCTTTGGTATGAATATGGCTGTCAGTCCTGTAAAGACCATCACAATAGCGCACTCTCATTAGTATTGTGTTGCACTCTGCTTCAGCATCAAGCGCCTACCACCCCTTGACTAATTTTCTGTTTGTATCAAGAAACAAAAGCTCTCCAAATCCCCCTGTGGGCTCCGGAGTGGCTTTACTGCACATCAAACTATGCTAATTGTCTTTTGCATGATTAATTGGACCAATTAGAATTAGCAGAGGAAGAGAATGATTCTTGGCAAGGTACGAAACATTAATTAGTCATAAAAAAACAACGTTTATTAGTGTTCAAATTTAATCTCACCAAGCACAATGGGATTAAGAGGAAAAGACAGTAAATATGTGGCTTGTTCAATCACTCTGGGCTGCAGATGGAATAATGAGCGTCACTGCTTACATTGCACACACACACACACACGCACACGCACACGCGCACGCGCGCACACGCACACCCATGCATCCTCCCTCCTCTACCATAGTTACTGTACTGTTAAAAAACAGCCATCTTCATCCATCATATAAAGTGGCAGTTATAACACAAACATCCCAGCTCTGATTGATGAGTCAAGACCATACAAACGACTCATACACAGTAATCCTGTATAAGATTTATGGCCCGAACGCAATGCATTACAAATTTGCAATAACAAAATCAACAACAGCAGCAGCAGCTAATGGTGATTTAGCTGTGACAGCATTTATAATAGTGTGACATGGGATATGTAATCACAACATTGCGTTACACTAGTTTACACATTGTATCTATAGCATGGGAAAATGACAGCCGCAAGGCAGTTGTTTATGATGGTTGAATAACACAAGTAGATAAGAGTATGGGCAGTGAGGAACGTGAGGGTGTTTTCTCACATTTTACATATATATCACACGATTCATAATGCGGGGTGTGGCTTCACGCGGAGCAAAACCTTTGTCTATTAATGTTACATAACCGTAGTTGGTCTGTGGAGATCAATGCACCTTGTTACACTGTTGCAAACTGTTGTGGAGTATGAGTAGGCCTATCGGTATTTATGGTCTTTCTTTTTCAAGTTATTTGAAACAATGTCTCAGAGTCTCCTCACAATGTGTCGTAATCCTCTCTCTCTCTCTCTCTCTCTCTCTCTCTCTCTCTCTCTCTCTCTCTCTCTCTCTCTCTCTCTCTCTGCAGCAAAGAAGTAATAAAAAACTGAAACCCATCGGTGGAATATGAAACGAAAATCGCACTTCACTGTCTTCACACATTATAAACACAATCTCACAAGGCAGCCACTTCAGTAATGAGAATGTTTGCTGGCTTGATAGCCATAACAAGTTTCAGTGTGGGTGTGTCACTTTTCTACTGAGTCACAGCAGGAAAATGTTCCCATACTGTGATGAGGTCACAGTTTTTCTGATAGAACTTCACTGTACATGTGCAGCTAAAAAACATTGTTCGTACCATAAGATATGTTTAAATGTACTGAATCTTAATTTCTCAAACTTCTTCCTAATTAAAGGGTAATGGATATGTATATTTAATTAACTACAATATATTTCAAATGAAAAATTAGGCATAGGCTGGATGTCTCTCATCGTCTCACAGTGGCTGACCGGACACACCTGAGAAAAACAGGGATTTCAATATATTTGAATGTCAAATTAAGTCATATTCAGCTTTTTCCACACTGATAGAAATTGGGGTTTGCCGTGTTTGAAAGAAGCCTGTACTGTTAGCCACTGTACACAAGTATAGGAAAATGGAAAAATCTCCATCAAAAGGCAAAGCAGATAAATAATTATCATTGCTCTTACACCTTTTTCCAATATACAAGTAAAAAACAAAAAAAGAATAACGAATAAATTAACTTTAATCACATACAGCAATTTTTTGAATGACTCTCACTGCTGGCTGCTATGACCTCCTCGGCTATTTTGGATAAAAAAAAAAAAAATTCAATGTAGAAATCTTGAATGTTCTGATTTCTTTTCATTCTATAAGAGCAGCATGGTACGGAAGAGAATTAGGGCCAGTCCTAAGAACTAGAAAAATGAGGGGGAAGATTTTTTTAATATTTTTTTTACACTTCGTTGAAGTGTAAGAATACACAAGTCGAAAATGATGACCCGGAAGCACTTCTCCGCAGCTCCAAACAACCGGATGTTGATGTTGTGTTAGCCAGTTTGCTAAGCTAACGCTATCTGCTAACCAAGTTGTAAAGTTGCAATATTATTATTGACATGCTGAATCTGGAAGAATGGATGCGGGACAGCGAGTGGTTGCACACGAACGTCAACGTGTGTCCTGACACGATTATGTTCAGTTGCAAACAATCGTGAACGGATTTTGAGAGGCGTGCAGTTACCGAAGCTAGCGTAGCTCTGCTAACGTTAGTTAACGTGGATGTGTGACAGCTAGCTGAACCGGTGCCGCAACACGGCCGTTCAGGTCTATTTCGACATTTCGACTTTATTCTCGAAATGTTAAATAAATTTAAAAAAATCTTCCCCCTCATTTGAAAAAAACCAAAGAACTTCCCCCTCATTTTTTTCCTTCTCTTATGCCGGGCCCTCATACTCTTCCTTAGCATGAAACGTGTCACTTCAACAGTTATATTTGACTACGATACATTTGTCACACAGTGGCCTCAGGCCTACACAGTTACACAAGACAGAGTAACGTCGCATTCGTAATTAGCGCTACAGCTTTTTACACCACAGGCTCAGTATCAGAACGTCTACTCACATCTTCAGGAGGGAAGCGACGAGTCACTCGGTGAAGCCACCGGAGGCCCTGACTGCTGCAGGGTGAGCCACCTGTCCAAATCAGCGCCGTCGAATGAGAGTCGTGACAGCGAAAGTCAAAAATGTTTGCCCGTCACGTGACTCGCGTATACTTCAGATAGTTCACCGGAAGTTCTTGGCGCACAATTCGAATCCATTAGTCAGAGCGACAGAGACGCGATTTTTGGTGCTTAGTTGTCAATAAATGTATCGATTTACAATGTATTAAACCGACATGCCTATGTAGTTCTTCCATGTAGTTACTCGAGGGCTCCGGTCCAAATCAAAACTTATTCCCTTCTTCTCTCTGTGTGTTTGGAAGGCTTGACACTACTGCGGCGCATTACTGCCTCTCAGGTTTAAGATTGAACTGCACCTCTACTCGTCAAACAGCGCTTGCACGTCACGTGACTCACGTAGACTTCAGATAGTCCCCGGAAGTGCTTGATGCGCAATTCGAATCCATTATTCAGAGCGACAGAACTGCGATTTGGGGTAATTAGGAGTAGAAAAATATATCGATTTACAATATAGCAGACCGACATTTTATTTTTTTTTAATTTTACCTTTATTTTACCAGGTAAGAACAGCTTCTCATTTAGAATGATGACCTGGCAAGTGGCCCCAGCAGAAGTAAGAGCAAAACAAAAACAAAAACAAAACAAAACAAAACAAACAAAAGAAAGAATCCAAGACACACAACCAATAAGGAAGAGACAATGAAGTTAAAACTACACAAATAACTAATAGAATATTAGTACATGTAGTTACTCCATGTAGTTAGTCAATATGCATAAATAAATCATAATCCACTTAAATGCTTACATGCGAATGTTGACTTGATTCAGATGTGCTGATAATATACAATCTGATTATTTAAACGTCTTACCCTTCATAAGTGCAACAAAGACGGTCCATTGATCCATTCTGCTGCTACTATAATGCGCTGCTGCTCACTTCCGGGAACTATTGGGAGGCTCCATGATCCGCCATTGCTGGGGGAAAAAATGGTCTATTCGAGTGAACAGAGTTGTCGCTACTCTCTGACCGGCCACTTTTTGAACGGCTCCTGTTCCGGAAGTGAATTTCCCATTAATTTACTCCCTTGACATTTCATATAATCCCTTATATAAAGGTTATAGTCTGGAACCAAGCCAATAAACTATGAGACGAATCGTTACCATAAAACATTTTATTCGGAGCAAAAGTTATTGGAAAACTGATTAAAAAAGGCAAAGGTACAAGACTGTGTACAATATTATTTGAAGAACAAAGGAACTACTCATCCCATAAACCAATGCCTTTCCAACTACTTTCAACTGACAGTTTAGCACTCTTCTTCTTGAATTTAGCCTTAATATTGTTGATAATTGTCTTGTAATGTATTGCTGCTTGTGTTTTGTGTGTGAAGACAGTGTATAACGATTTTACAGTTCAGTGATAGAAGTAACTCATGCTGCGTTCCATTACATCTCGGAACTCTGAGCTTGGATGTCAGGGTTGGTGAGGTAGCTCCGACCCTCTGAGGGCTGTCATTTCTAGTTCTGAGCTATAATGGAGCGACAACCTCAACGCCTGAGCTCCGAGTTCCAAGGTATAATGGAATGCAGCATCACTAGCCAACATGAATTTTAGTAGTAAGCGTTACCATGGTAACAGCGAGCTCCACCAATCAGATACGTTGATGCTACACTTGAATATTGTGGGTAGTGTAGTATTTCTCAATGAGAAATATACCATCCTTTCACAATTCCGTAGCTTGTGATAAGTCTACATTGGATGGCCACCCCTGGCTATCTGGCTAATGTTCAAGTTCAAACCAAACTGTTGACTATTTCTGCTTTGAAGAATGAGCCATATGACCATCCAGCCCATTGCAGACATTAAATACTCTTTTATTGTTAATTTCATGTAAATATGTAGGTTTGATTTATTTCTAGTTAAATTAATTAAAACATTTTGATTTTTGGACGCATTTATCCTTTAAGAATAAATGTGCTGCTGAGCGACCACCAAAGTCCTTAAAATTCGGTTTCCAAAGAAACATGATTAGCATTCATGGTTTGAGGGTTATTGCTTTCTCGAGATCCGTCTTTCTTTTTAAATCAAATGAGTGATTGGACGAATGTTAAACATGATTGAGGTTGCACTTCACACACTTAATTATTTAACAAGGTCACATTCATTCGAATCTGCTCGAGTACAAATGTGAAAAGCATAACGTAAATTGCTGTTTCTCTACATTAATAACCTGGTTTTGAAAAAGACAAAACATAACCGAACACAGGTCCAATACAGAGTCTCCAGCAGAATGGGACCTGACTGGTCAAATGTTTTTCTAAAGAAATAAATCACAGGTACAGCTTTCCAGCAAATCACATCTAAAATCTCATTCCTCTTTCTGTTTTATGTGACTTATATGAAAATCTTTTGAGCAGAAGTGATATAGAAGAGCAATAATGTCCAGCACTAATTTAATACCTTATTACCATAAGCCTGGTGCAATGCATGCATAATAAATTGTTGTATCTTTTACACGGCTCAGGCATATGGTTGGGAGACCGGATTCTCTTCAAACTGCACCAAATTTGCATGATAGGATGTGAGAGTTGGATGGATTTGGGGATTATATGAAACACAGCTTCCATTTCCAGTTCATTGTACTAAAGAGAGGTATCACATTTACACAGATGGCAAGGAATTTGGAAATGCACAGCTTCTGTTAATCACAAAATGTGTACAGAAGAAGAAAAAAATTACTTCAAAGACAGATCTACACTTTCTTTTGCTCCATTTTTTTTAATGGGCTGAAGCCTTCTGCTGCTCCAATTGTGCTGATCCATGACGTTAGTAGTCTTTTAGCCACATGGTCACAGTCTCACATTGTGTGTTTCATAGGAGAATCTATTGACCCAGCCAGGACAATCATGGAGTCTGTTGTATGGTTAGATCATTCTAGAGGTCAGTGCAGGGAACACATCACTGTACACAACAACCATCTAACTGTTTTCTGACTTTGCGGTGGAAACTTACTGTATATGCATACTGCGTTGCCAAAATTAGATGAGATTAGATTACATAAAAGTCAATTTTGGGTCGTATAAAACAGACGCATGGTCCATATTCATGTGGAAGCATGTGTAAACACAGTGGTAGGATCCATATTTTGTTAGCACTGATTAACTCCTAATTCTGTCACTAAATTATGAAATTATCATACATGATGTGAATTTAGTCATTATTGATCATAAATCATACAGGGGGAAAAATGATTGCAAAAATATTACAAATATTGTACACATGACAATGCTTATTGTAGGAGAACACACAAATAAAAGGAAAATTAATCAGATGTTGTAGTTCTTTCGTTGTTTTTGTTAAAACATGTGAACACAATTTAACTTCAATGTATTCCAACTTTGTGCTCTTCAATCACTTTCTCAAATTACATAAATGTATTATTTGCAAGTCTAGACTGCATAATGACTTTTTCTTTCATGTCGTCAATCATTTATTTGACATGGAGTCCAGCTTTTTTTTTAAACACTGATAACCTTCTTATTGCTCTCAGGTCATCAAGCATGACTCCTTTAACTCAAAGACACTTCACATTGATATTATCACTTGAAGAGCGTGATCTTTGCTTTGCCCCAGTTTTTAGTTTCATGTAAAAAAAAAAAAAAAAAAGAAGGAAAAAAAAGACTCCGATGAAAATCAAAGGTAACCTCCCTCCCCCCTGCTGTCAGTTTGCATCTGGTTGTTCCGGACGTCTGATTCAGTATTCGACCACAAATACCAGTGGCCAGGTAACGTTGATGTGGAGTGACGTCAGGGACACTGGAGTCGCCGTGTTAATCAGCAGTGTTTTCTTCCGGTGACACTAACATGTCTGGTTTTTGCAGTAAAAGGTCAGACACACAGCGGAACTGGCTGTGGTTCAATTTGGTGTTTTGTTTTCCATCGGCCCTCGTTTACACGGCCAGCTGACGTTGGAGTGTCAGGAGGCTGCGTTTTAATCTAACTACAGGGACCAGAACCAAAAGCTCACATTTGTGTGGGACCATATCTCAAAATACCATGAAATATCAAGAATTGTAAATGTTCCTCTTTCTTTGTTACGTTGTCTTTGTCTACAATGGGGGTCTGTGGCAACTAACACTTAAAAGTCTGATAACCAAGGCCACATTGATAAAGGCAAGTCCAACATAATACGACAGTAACTCATTTTGGATCACAACCCTCAAACTTACAGAGGTGAACCAAAATCATATCACTTTAAGCCAAATAAATCTGGTAACAAATGGTTAATTCAAATCATTTGATTTAATTTTTTTTTTTTTTTCCCCACTTCATAATAGGTAAATCGTGTCTTTGGAAAGCCTTCACAATAAATGAGTCATTGAATTTGACTGTCAATGTGTCAGTATTTGGTTGTACTAAATATCCAGTATCAGTGATGTCCAAACAATTAGCAGCAGTGAGAACACGCACTGTTCTTCACAGAGATGCATCAGGATTTAGCTCTCTTTTGTCAGCATTGGACAGTTCTCTTGAGCTCTTCTGGCTGATGCTGTCTCCTAATGATCACATCTCATTCCATAGGGAAAAAACGTTTTATTTCACATTTATTATCATTTCACGTTTGCATTATTGCACTTTCATTTCAGTTCTCTCTTTATTTGCCACATGCAGTGGGGGAGGGGCACTGGTGTTTTATACATGTGTCTCAAATTACTGCCTGTAAAGACTGCGCACACCCACCAAATGAATCTAAATTCCAATTCTACATATGGTGTCACTTTAAAATGTAGTTGTCATTTGCCATGCAGTGTGACTTGTGACAAACGTGCACAGCGGCAGTGTGTCGCTTTCTTTTGGTCCGCGTCACTCTATTTCATGTTTTATAATTGTACACTTCAAGACCAATCTAAAGCACAAAGCCCTCTAAAATTAGCCTGCTTTATGAGTCATCTTTGAAAGCATCCCATAAAGGTTACACCATTCTCAACGGCAGAGACTGCAATCAAGGCCTGTTGACTGCGTGGTGTGGGACTTTAACCACTGACGCCCATGCAGGTGCCGTTGTGTTCTTTCACATGCTTTCAGTCAAAGCTCATCAGGGCGACGTGTGTACTATAGGTTAAATGCTGACTGTTTTAAATCAAGGTTTGTGAGTCAATTGTTGTATCCATCACTTGGTGCTGTTGTTGCGATGTGGATAAGACTACAACCGATGCTAATGTTAGTCTATTGATTAGTCCAGCCACCATTACAAAATATCATCAACTGTAAAAATGGATTGCTATAAAACTGTGCGCAGACAACCATGATCCTTAGAGGCTGAATTCTTCAGTGATACGACTCTTAGTCTTTTTTTTTTACCTCTTTTAGCATTTAGCTGAAATTGTTGAGGATGATTCGAACACAGCATTCGGAATAAGATTGTCAAAGTTACAACAACTCCTAATCAAAGGAATGCACAGGTCATAGACCTGATAGTCGTAGGGTCTGGAAAGTGAAGCCAATGCAAAAGTGCCTCAAACCCATTATTCTCTCGTATGACCAGCAGAGGGAGACTCCACTGGTTGCAAAAAGAAGTCAGTTTCTATAGAAGTCAATGTGAAAATGATGCTATATTTTCACTTGAGTTACAAAGTCAGTAAACATTTTGCTGAGGAGTTTATTGTCTCAGTCTCTAGTGTCAAGTCTTCTTCAATAAAGCATGATGTTAATTATGTAAAACATGCACCGATTTAGAGTAAAATAGACGATAAAGCACAGTAGGCATTGGGGTGTGGATGCAGCGTGATTTAGAGCTAGTCCTGTCCAATGGGTGCAGGTTGCAGGTGTAGGTGGAAGTGCAGTGGACGATTTCTCAGTCAGACCAACACCCCTGCTCCTTTAAATATGGTTACTTCTGGTTTCAAAAAACCAAGATGAGGAGAAATGCGAAACTCAAAGCTTCAAAACGGCAGTTCACAAACCAGGGGGTGATGTCACGGTGGGTTTCCACATGGTGGAAGAATACATTAGTAATCACAGCTGGATTCTACAGGGAAATTGGGTGATTCATATTCATATTCAAAAGACCTGGAGAGAAATCTTGTTTGGTATAAGAAGTTGGACTGATTCATAAAAGCCCTGACTGGTAATTTTTCCATCCTCATTAATTTTAGTCACATTTGTCATTTCAAGATGGTTGCTGTTGTGGTCTCTTGGTCTCATTTCACTGTTGACACAGTGACAGTGTCAAGGTGAATCAGCAGCACATCTGAGGATCAAACCGCTTCTCTCTATCATATATTGCTCTTTATTTGTGTATTGCTCTGTAGGTTACACTTTTGCTCATGCTTGGATTATGGAATAGGACTTTCATTACAGACTCGCTTCCTCAACGCGGACATGTTGAAGAGCTATCCCACTGAGTTCCCATAATGAGACAGTTTATATAGGTAAAATAAACTCTGGCGAAGACCAGAAAGAATGTGGAGGGAAAAAAAGCCTTGACTTGTGATGACGTCAGACACACACAGTATAAACACAAGCTGCCTTATTAACATTAAAAAGGCAGGATTTGCTCCATCTGTGCAGCTCTAATTTCAGTGCACAAAGACTTTCATAAGCCTTGTTTCTGTTGCACATTATTTAACGCCTTTCTAAAAGCACGGTAACACCTCTCGACTATTGACACTATGCTGTTCACTCACAATACCTGTGGTTTTTGTCTGTGCACCTTTGCCTTTTATTTTATCGTTAAAAAAAAAATGATGTTCTTGCAGCAGAGGGGAGTGGGGGGAAAGAAGATCCTGACTGCATGAAGGTAATTCATATGTATTATTCATCTCTGCCTCTTCCATTTATACTTACAGTTGGCTGGAGTTGTATACGATGAAAAAGCCAGTGAACACACAGGCAGAGAAGCTGCTGCTCTTATTCCATGTTTTGTGTTTTCATTCCCATGTTACTGCTGCTCATATCGATAATGGTGGCTATGCCTTGTATATATTTTGGGGGATTTTGTTTTTGCATTCCAAGGGCTTACTCAATATATGTTTCTATTAAATATGATGTTTGCAGTTGTCATAATATATAGGGTTATTAAAAAAGGTAAGAAACATCCAGCTGTTAGAAGGCAACATATCCATAATCAGGTGAATATAAAGTGTTACATGACCTTTATCTTCCTTGCTGCTGTTTTGAACGGCGGATGTCCTCTCTGCTTAAGCATAGTGTGTTGTGAAATAGTCATTGCGGTTTAATGGTTGTTATGAAACAACAGCAGAACATGTCCTTTTGTCCATTTACACAAAGAAAGTTGAAATGTTGGTTCTCTGAGCATGCCTGTGTGGAGGAAGTAATTTCTCTGTGGCAACATTGCTTTCAGATGTGGTCAATCGGCAGGGTCTCCTGATGTGAAAAAAAAAGTAACGAAAAAGAGAAGAAAAAAACGGAACACTCATTTTCTGAAAATGAAGTGTTTTGAGAGAAATGAGTTGTGGAGGGAGAGTCCCTTCATGGAGACAAGTAATATAAACTCACTCAGAGAGACAGTGTGGGAGACAAGAACCAGTTTCATGAAGTTTAAATTTTTCCATCAGGGCAGGGACCACCACATTCAGAGCTGAGAAAAAAAACTGACTACCCAAATAGAATACAGTATTCAACGGACACTTTATTACTCATTCAATTTACATTTTATCCAAATCTCTGCTCAGTTCACACTAAAATGTTTCACTGAGATGACAAAGACATAACTTAAATTTGAATGTGGAGTAATGAAATAAAGAGTCGTTAGCATGCAATGTTCCAAAGTATTGATACGCGCTTTCTGTTCTTTGTTTTTTAACCTTGTAAATCCTCATGTGTTTAAACAGCTGGCGTCGTGAACAATATGATCAACAGAACGTCCGGTATTTTCAGTCCTTACAGCGCAGCCTCTTAAGTAATAATGAGAGTGAGAAATGCAGTGCATTTAAGTGAAAACCCTGATTAATTATGTATGATTAGAGGACTCTTAAAAGCTTTGGGTAGGAGAAAAAGAAAGAAAGTACATAAACAGAACATGAAGTCCAGAATGGCTGGATGGATACCAGACGTGAAATTGTAAATGAACCTTAAGTATACAGGTGACTGCAGAATGATGAGCGATATTACGTCTGCATGGCTGGACACAGGCTGACCGTTTGTGTACAGGTCATTTCCCCCTTTGTGCCAAGATACTGTCCATTGTTTGCGATTTTTATAGTTGCAATGTACTGTACTGTACAGCTTTTGTCCCTTTTGCTGAATTAAGATTGTAATAAACAATCAGAGTGTGTGTGCATGCAGAAATTCTGCAGATGTCCTTGCAACTAACATCTGAATATATATATTTTATTTGACTTGACTGCGGTGTAAATCCAAGTGGAGATAAAGCTGTTAACTCTATATATTCTTGGAGGGCACATGTATGTTTTATCAAAGGATGAGTCACTGAGCAGAGGTCATTTGAAAATATAATTTCAGTTGGAAATACATTTAGACATGCAGGTCATGCTACACACTCCGGATAACTTCTACAAACCTGTCCTTATCCTCTTCTCCTCTTCTTTTCATTCTTCTCCCTCCCCCCCGACCCCTCTACCTCACTGTCAGAGGCATCATGCATGTTTTCACCTCTAACGTGATTGTACCTGATTTATATGACAGGCCTTTAACCCTGCGTGTGCTTGTCCAACAGCATCAGGCAGAAAACACCCAAGGGCATGTGTGAGCAGGACCAAATCTTGCTCTCTGTCATTCAGTGGCTGCAACCTCCAACTAGAATATACTCCAACAAATCACATTTATTCCTGCGCTGTTAAGAGATGCGAGTCAGTCACTCAAGGTGAGAAGTGCAATGTGGGTTGTATGCATCCAAACTATACTTCTTCCTTATCTCGCAACAATCTTCATGATTTGTTAATTTATTTTTAAACAAATTAAATGCATCGGCGGGTATGTAGAGTATATCAAGGAAATAGAAAAACTGTGTATGTACCATGACAGTTTGAACAAAGCAAAAGAGTCGGTTGCAACTCTCCGTCTTGTATAAAACCTGAAAAACTTAAATAATCAATTTGCTGATAATATTAGCGCAAATTGTTCTACATTTTCAAACCTGAGAAGAGGAATTTCTAAGATATTGTAATGAATTCAGAGACTATCAGGAAGTAAACAAAACTGAACGTTGTCTCCACCTGCAGTCAGTAAGTGGAATAAGAAGCGAGTGGCTTTATGAAGTAGTGGCTCCACTTACTGGCCATAAACTGCACTACGTGCTCTAATGGGCAGAGAAAGGATCTGATGAAGGATTGTGGCTGCAGTTTACATTTCATATTTATGGTTGTCAAACGAACGAAGAAATTTGAAAACATCACCTCAGCTCAGCTCAGGGGGGAACTGTAATATTCTCCATTGAAATGTAGCACATCGAAAATATAAAGTGAAATTCTCAATTCCTCAATTCTTTGCTGCTGTGGAACGGCAGGACACTGCGAAACAATTATTTTCATAGTCAGTTAAAATGGCCATTATTTTTTCCAATGATCTATCTGAAGAAGAAAAAAACATTCATTGCAAATTATTATTATTATCAGCCTTCTAGTTAACTAATCGTTCCAGCTCTATTCACAATGGCTCATTGATTGAGAATTAAAATAAAATACTATCTCATTAAATATTCTGTGTATGTTTCATGATTTAGGTTAGATTTTTTTTTTTTTACCAAAATCAAAAACGTGTATATTAAAAACCGATCATTTCTATTGAATACATTTTACCAGATTTATAGATGACTTAACATCAGTATTCGCGCCGCAAAAACATGATGATGATAATAACCGTTATTAAAAAAACACGTAGCCTCCGGAAACGGATTCTTGAGTCGCGGTGCGTTTCAAAATAGAGGTCCGCACGCGTCGCGCGGTCACGTGACCCGTCTCTTCCAGCTCTACTCACAATGGCACATTGATTGATAATTAAAAAAAAAGGCTATCTCATTAAATATTTTGTGTGTGTTCATGATTTAGACTTTTGCAAATGTTGTCATTTTAATATATAATTAGATTTTTTTAAATAAAATCAGAAACGTGTATATTAAAAAACGATCATTTCTAATGAATATACTTTATCAGATTCATCAGAGAACATCATCAATATTCGCGGCGCTAAACCGATAACGACGGCGATAAAAAAAAACCGTTATTAAAAATCCACGTAGCCTCCGGAAACGGATTCTTGAGTCGCGGGGCGTTTTTCAAAATAGAGGTCGGCTCGCTTCGCGCGGTCACGTGACCCGTGTGTTTACAGACATCCGGAGAATCATGGAGGACACCGCTGGCAGTAATCCCCAGTCGCTCGGCTTCACGGACAAACTCAAGTCGTGGCTGTCCTGGTCGTGGACGTACGTGTGCTTCATCTGGCTCGGCATGGTGCTGGTCATGGTGTACGTGCTGTGGAGTCCGCTCAAGCTGCAGGAAACTCTCAGCTCGGGTGAGTCGAGTGCGGCGGGCTAGCTTAGCTATTGTTAGCCTCCGGGTGGCTGGCTCTCCCTCCTCTCTGTCGCGGGCAGCAGCGGAGGAGCGGGAGCTGCTCCGCCGGGGGCTCGACTCTCCGCTTGTCTTCGGGCGACCGACGACTTGGACATTGAGTCAAAGTGAAACAAATTGAACAGTTTTCGCAACATCGCCCTGTTTGGTGGCCAAGAGTCGGTGTGTGTGTTGTTGTCGATATGAAATACAAGACCCTCTGTTGGACTCGTATGCTTCCCTCTGCTCCTCTCTCGGTAATGAAGCTGCATTTCACAGCTCTTGGGGTTTTCACTGTTGAACATGATTGTTGTTGTGTCCCCTCCTCTGTCTTCCCCCTCCTCCTCAGCCTCGGTGTTTTTAAATACACTGACCCCGAAGTTCTACGTGGCTCTGACGGGAACCTCCTCTCTCATCTCTGGACTCATCCTCGTGAGTTCGCACCACCTCAGTCACTGTGTTCCACCAGTTTGTGATTATCCTGCCTTTCCTTTTTTCGCAAGCAAATGTGTCTTGCTTCACTTGGTGAATGGCGAATGATGCAAAAAGGGGAAAATGCCAAAGCGGACAAGTTCTAAAAGTCTTCGTTAGTGTAGCTAATGCATGTCAAAGATTACAAATGCACACTGGCCTTCAGTGAGTGAAGAGCACTCTGTTGGATTTTTTATTTTTTCACACATATTTCCAAACATACAAGCAACTGTTTTGCATTCTTTCATTGGTTCCCGACATGTACATACGGAAATGTTCTGCTTGCTGCAGCCGCTCCTCTTGTTCAACCCCTTACTTCAGATCTCAGTGATGGAAGACAAAGCCCACATGTCCTGTACAAGAATACATTCGGCTGTGGCTCAGGAGGTAGAGTCGGTCGTCCACCAACCACGAAGGTTGGCGGCGGTTCGATCCCAGCTTCCCCCCTCGAGTCCGCATGCGGCTGTGTCCTTGGGGCAAGACACTTAATGAACCCTGAATGAGTGTGACTAAATAAGTGTGGTAAACAGCAGCGCTGCATGAATGTGTGTGTGTGAATGTGACTCGTCCTGTGAAGCGCTCTGAGTGGTAGATTAGACTAGATGAGCGCTATATAAATATTCAAAACATCAAAGCCAACTTGTATGTGAAAACCTCCTTGGCAATAAGCTTGATTCAGATTCTGATTAAATCTTTTATCCAAAGTTAATATGAGGTTTTTGTCGTCTGCTATGGTGGAGGGACGTCAACACACAGAGAGAGAGAGAGAAACTGTGGATTTTGTCCTCCAATCGCTAACATTATAACCGGTACAGGGAGGGATCTCTTAAGGGCCGACACATATATGAACCGGAGGGACTATTGTTTTTGTTGTTGTTGAAAACTGTAAATGTGTAGCTGCGTTGACAAGTTGTGGTCATTTACCCAAGGACATAGGCCCTTTTTGTCGAGTGCAGCGCTCCTAAGCCATCGCTCGGTGAGAAAAAAATCTGGAGCAGAACAAAGATTGAAATATTTTGATTCATGTGGGAGCAAAAAAACCAAACAAAGAGTGCTCTCATGCTGGCAAGGCTGTCAAGACTCCGGTCAGAAGGATTTATTCAGACAAAACGTGTCGGCCCGACTTTGCACAAAGCTTAGAGTCTTTTGCATTTCATGGCAGTCTGGTCAGTTTTTTGTTGTAAGGGAAGAAACCATCAGTCTAGTGACATGACATTTACAGCTATTTGGGTGATCCTGGTTGTTGTTGTTGTCTTTTCTTTGTAAAGTATGTTGTCGTCTGTGTTGTCTTCCCGCCGCAGATATTTGAGTGGTGGTATTTTCGCAAATACGGGACCTCGTTCATTGAACAAGTGTCCGTGAGCCACCTGCGTCCTCTCCTGGGAGGAGTGGAGAGCAGCTCCACAACTGGTCTCTTCTCATCAGTTAATGGAGAGGCAGAGCCCAGACCAAGTGTTTCCGGTAAAATATGTATATGTTATATGAACCTTAACATCAACACTACTCATAATACATCTCACATTAATTCACAATATCTTTCCGTTGATAGAGTGTAAGGTCTGGAGGAACCCTCTAAATCTGTTCAGAGGAGCAGAATACAACAGGTATGCATATATAAGCAGGTTAAATGAAAACCTGGGGGCAAGAAAATTGGAATTAGTTTCACTTAATTCACTGCCGCAAAACAATTTTTGTATTTGACACTGCAGGTACACCTGGGTAACAGGGAAGGAACCCTTAACGTACTATGATATGAACCTGTCTGCTCAAGACCATCAGACCTTTTTCACAGGAGACACACAGCAGTTAAGGCCAGAAGATGCTGGTGAGTTTAAATATCACATTCAGAGATGTGATATCACTTTTTTTTTTAAACCATACAAGCAAAAGATAGCAGTGTATTTCCTTGGAAGATGTTCCTCTCGTTTTTTTTTTTAAATGATCACACAAAACTTACTGTGGGCCTTTTGACTCGGATGCGTACAGGTGGTGAATATGTGACGAGTGTACAGTCACATCCATAATAATCCTTGAGTTCATCCTCTCATTGCAGTGATGCAGAAAGCCTGGAGAGAGAGGAATCCACAGGCCAGGATCAGGGCAGCGTACCAGGCCATAGAGATGAACCACGAGTGAGTCCCTACTGTATCTATAATCATAATTTACTGAATCTCCTCAAAAGCATCCGCTGTTGTGATGCAGGTAAAATTGTAGAATGTTTCTTTTAATCGTGCATGATTCAGTTATGAGCATAAATACATTAAGATAATCATCTAATGGCCTCTTTATCTGTGCTTTCAGACTCATATTATTTTTTGATTGCATTAAGTTCTTGATGTCCATGTTGTCATCTCATCTACCACAAAAGGAGAATACAATCTGTCCCCTCGTGTCTTGTGTTTGTGTGCATGTGTACAGATGTGCTGCTGCCTACGTGCTCCTTGCGGAGGAAGAAGCCACAACTATCACAGAAGCTGAACGCCTCTTTAAAAAAGCATTAAGTATTGGTAAGGATGGATTTAAGTATACAGTAAGTACAATTATTGGTAGAATAAAGACAGTTAAGTAGTTTGAATTATTAGTTCTGGTGTGCGCTGCTTCGTTATTCTGTTTCTGGTTAAGTTTCCACGTTAAAATAATGTCTTTCTAGCCAGCTAGTTTATGAACAAGGGGAAAAACGATAAGAGGCTTGAGAATGACAAGAATTTAGTGAGGTAGAATATTTTCATTTTGGTGTGTATTTCTATTGCAGGTTTAGTTGGTTTATATTCATTTCAAGCGTAAAAAAAGTCTTACATTTGATTGTGTTTAAAGCTGTAGACACCCTGCAACATGCCCTGCCACACCTGTGAGTTGCACAATGCTATATTGTGCAACTCTTCATCCCATCCTCTGTGCAAGATCACGAGATGTTGTGAAATATATGCGGCCTAATTCAGTTTTTATCAGTGTTATTCATCTTTTAACAATCCATAGCCCGAGGAGGGCTTGTTTATTAAAAATATATATTGTGTTCTGCTTTGCCTGTCCACAGCTGGAAAAGATATCAACTTACTGGTGTACATTAAACGCAGACTGGCAATGTGTGCACGCAAGCTGGGGCGGATTAAAGAAGCCGTGAAAATGATGAGAGATGTGAGTTTCTGTCTGAAATAGACTCTTTCAGATCTTATGGAGTTCAAGCTCATCAAATTGCTCATGAAACTGAAGCTGTTTCCAGACATGAACTCCAGACAAAGCTGGGTCTGGAGATTTTCCATGAGTTTACCTTTCACATATGAAGAACGCAGAAGGATATTGTCCGAGTCAGACGCGTTCACACCAACAGGAACATGTCCGGGGAATTCTGTGGCTTCTGGGTTGAGCAGCAGCAGGAGGCAGGACATGACGATAATTATTTACAGTCATCAACATGCCCACTCACTTGCTGTGAATTTTCCAGAGGTTGTCCTGCTGTATTCATACATGCATGCTCTGGAAAAATTTCAGGAAAATGTCGGGACTTCAGTTCATGTCTGAAAGCCACTTCAATAAATACCTTAGTTTTGCAACATCTACGGTGTTTAAAATAATGTACAGTCGTACTAACAAGCTTCTTGTTAATCCGTGATTTTTTTCATCTCTTTACAGTTAATGAAGGAGTTCCCGCTGTTGGGAATGTTAAATATTCACGAAAACCTCTTGGAGGCGCTACTAGAGCTTCAGGCATATGCTGATGTCCAAGCAGTTCTTGCCAAATATGATGGTAAGAGAGTGAACCAAATAAACATGTAGATTATCAAGCATCACAAGCTATGTGCCTCATGTTGCGTCACCCTTATTTATTCTGCCATTGCAGACATCAGCTTGCCAAAATCGGCCACTATATGTTACACATCTGCGCTGTTGAAAGCACGGGCCGTGTCTGATAAGTATGTTTCCCTTTGATTCACAATTTTTGACGTATTCTACAATCGATCACATATCTGTATCTTTGGCTACAGTCACAATAGAATATAACTTTTTGAGCTCATTTGCGGCGTGTTGCCACAGGTTCTCGCCAGAGGCAGCGTCCAGGCGGGGGCTGAGCACGGCAGAGATGAACGCCGTGGAGGCCATACACAGAGCGGTAGAGTTCAATCCACACGTGCCAAAGGTCAGAGACTAATGAGCGTCACTATGGGTCTGTTGATCACATTGCAATGTGATGTTGGGTTATAAACATGGACATATGTGTCTTGACTTCAGTCATCTTTAAGGCCTTAGTTTACATCTGGCTTTAAAATAGTTATCAGTATTAAATGTCCACATAAATTATGAGCAGGATAATCTGGACACCGTCGAAACTCTGTATACCATCTGAAACCTTTTACATTTTGTTAAATTACACCTGTTCTTCCGTCTCCAAAAACTCGTCCACAAGCAATTATTGAGATCTTGTAGAACTGACAGTGAACAATTCACATCCTGATTCTGGACACAACAGTCTTAATGGAATTTGTGCATTTAAGTTTATTGTCATTTCTGCAGCTGCAATGCTGCAAGTTGTGTAGAGCTGATTTTTTTTTTTAATTTCCAAACATTTTTTAATATATATTTAATCTGATCAAAACAAATTCCTATCACTGCCATGTTTATAGGTCACACACGCAGAGCAAACTGGCAAAGCGAGCATGTAGAAGCCAATAATGTAATAATTTCCCAATAATGCAACAATCTGTGCAGATAATGTGATATATAATACCTTTAACAAGACCCATTATCTTGTTAACCCAATTTTATTAATGTAAGAATTTCCCAATTATCTAATTACAGTGCTAATTTTGTAGTAGCATCCCACTAATGATGTGATCTTGTTTTGTAATTGTGTTATTCGTACAGACATGATTGGTTTAGACATTTGATTACATTGTGTTTTTTTAAATAAATTTATGGGGAGATTTATATTACATTATTGGTAGTTATGACATTATTGGGTTTTATTATGCAGTCCTGTCAGTCGTGTGTTTTTAAAAAGTGCAGACATTATTAAATCCTGTTATATACTGGCTCACCTGCAGGTGTCAGCATAGGTCATACAGTTTCTCTCAACTAATTTTTCCACAATGTAAGTGTCAGTTGTAGATCGTAAAATCATGGTTTGTATTTGCATTTTCGAATTATTTCTCTTTATTTGATTGATTGATTTTCATTCTTTGGATTATTTTAAATGAATCACAATTTGTCCCATCAAATGTGTATGTGCCTTAATTGGAAATTTTGTAAAGATTCATGTTTCCATTGGTAGTTTAGTTTGAATTTTACCTTTTAGATCCTCAGGAAAACAACAGTAAATCTAAAGCCGTGACAGTTATACTGGTAGCAATAATGAGAATCAGATTGCAGCTCTGGACGAGCGCACACAGGGAACTCCACTGGATTTCTCTCTGGTCTTTTCACACCGGTTCCCACAGGATTAGATGTCAAACACACACAGTCATACACAAGCAGTTGCAGCACAGTTTTGTCTTAGTGTAGCCTTTGTAGTGTGATGTTGTTTCATCTCGTGTGTGTGTGTGTGGGGGGGTAGACATCAGCCAGCACTTTGATCCAGCCTTTGAATTTAAAGTGAGGGCCCTCATCTTCAATGTCTCCCTCCCGATCCTGCCCAGAGGCAGCCGTCCTCTCGCCTCTCGTCACGTTACCCTTATCCTGTTTCTGATCCTCTCATGTTCCCCTCGTCCTCTCTCCTAAAACAGAGAGTCTGGAGTTCGTCTGCTAACTTTATCATAATGACGTCAGTGGACATTGAAATGATCATTGGTAAACTCATCTTGTTTGACTCAAACATCTGAAACCTACTCAGGCCTGATCACAGAGCTGTGTGGATATGAAAGTGACTTGAGTGGAGGAAGGAGGAGGCGCTTGTTGCTTTGTGTTGTCTGACAAGTCTCAATAGACGAGTGCACCTGTGACTCAGGCCTGTTTAGGCTTGTGTCTAGGATGGACCCTAGAGACTTTGTGCATGCTTTGGTAGAGATTCAAGTACTAACACACCCATTTGTTTTTTTAAATGTTTTTTTTGATTAATTGTGTAATCAATGAAATGTCCCATTTTAAACATTACCTTATCAGCAGCATAAACAGCTGTTGACCCAGTAAAAGCTGACAGATGGGACTTTGTTAAAGCTTAATATACAGGTATTTCAGTTTTAACATCAGCTTCTACATATAACTTGAACAAAGTATTTGGGCAAATTTAGTATTTTGGGCAAACACTGAGTCTATATAATTACTTTTTTTGTATAAATTAAAGTATGACTGAACATCTCTCCTACATCCCTTAAGGCGTTTCCCTGTAGATGAGAAATAATAATTAAACAAGGTCTTTATCTGTTTAACATGGCAGGAGATGCATCGAAGGTGACTCAACAACCTTATAAAGTTTGTGTGTATGTTTGTATTGCAATAGAGAAGCAGGTCAGAGAGAAGGTAGAGTAGATCAGAGCAGCTTTGGCTATTCCGAGTGTCTGTGGATTTCCCACCGCTTCTCAACCCATCATCAATGTACCTGTGGCTTGTTAATGGAACGTTCTCCAGTTTGATCTCCACACCTGCAGGATGGGAAAAAGTAAAAGAACAAGTGTTCTCCTCTCCCTCATTAACCTCCCGCATCAGTTGCCTGTGAGGGAGAGTGTGAGCGCCCCACCGCTCTGGTGGAGCTACTCAGTGACACAAAGATTAGACTGTGTTTGTGCTGAGCGGCTTCCAGGCGCAATTGTGTTTAACCGAGTGTGCGAGTGGCCATGAGCCTCCGTGAGGCACAGTGGTGCTTGGAGCTTAATGCAAACACTATCACTAGAACATATGTCGCCATGATGATGCTAACATGCGGGTGTTTAGCAGGTGTGATGTTTACCATGTTCACTATATAAGTTTAGGCTGTTAGCATGCAAACATTTGCCAATCGGCACAGAATGTGAACTACAGATGGGGCTGATGGAAATTAGAAATGTAGGGGGGGGGGGGCAAACATTTTATTTTTGTTTCTCACTTGAACCACGAATGTCAACCTGAAGGTGACACTAGAGGAAAAGTCAGGGAATCATCAAAGTCGGTAAGCTTCATCACCAGGAGTGTTTCAAGGGGCTTTGCAAAAGGGACCAGGGGGTCCTTGCATTGAAGATTTAAAAAATAATCGGACTCATCACAGTCAGTCGGATTAATCCTCTTAATCTTAATTATATTTGAAATAAAATGTCTAATAGTTGTTAAGCTATATGGCCCAAAGTGGTTGATTGACCCACCCACAGGTGTACGTTTCCGTCCATCGAGCCAAGCTGCTCACATGGTTCACAGAAACAATCCAGTAGCCTCGTTGCCCCTTGAACAGGTGGATTAATGAAGGAACATTATAAGGTCAAGCATTAAGTGTGCGTGTGTGTGTGTGTCTGTGTGTTATCAAGCATGTCAAGTAGCTTATACACTGTATGAATATCATGCAAGGCTACATCACATGAGCTCATATAAACTGCTCAAAAGGCTACACACACACACACACACACACACACACTAAACCCACATCCACACCACACACACTCCAATCCCACAGCTGTTTCAGTGTACACCATCCTCCTCCTCCCACATGACTTCTTTCCCCTTTTGCCCCCACCAGCTCTCCGTCTTGCTCCTATTTCCCTCTTCCCCGTTTGCTCCCTTCAATTATCCTCTCCTCCTCATCTTCTTGTCCCTCTCTATTTATTCTCCTCTCCTCCGCCTCCTCCCTCTCCTCCGTCTGTCTGTCCCTTCCAATCAGCGTCCTGCGCAGCCAGCGGTTAAGGACCTGACAGTTTGCCGGATTCTTGGAAAGCTGAGCAAGTGTTCATGCTACCTGAACCTGCTTTACATTTACATTTACCACCACTTTGGTCCGCACTCGTTCATTCTGGAGCACTCAGGGCGAACCGATCCAATCTACCTTGCTAGTTTACTCCACTTTCCAGGGCAGTTTATCATCTCACCCCATTCCCCCATTGACATGCTCTCACCTAACTCGCCTGTCAAGGCTCAGAAATGTGCACCTTTTCTTGGTTTACCTCTGAAAATGGCCATTTGGTTTGTGAATACTCTGAAGACAGAGTAGCAGTCCTTGCGTTTGTTGTGAATTAAGATGGATGAGGTTTCAATCAGAAAAGGAAAAGTATGTTGTTACAATTTGCCTCATCCCAGCCCACTTTACGACAAAGGTTGTGCGTTTTCTGTCACGTTCCAGTCCCTCGGCAGAGGCTGGAGTAGCTTGTAGCAGCATTAACTGACCATGAAATTCCTAATCTTTGTGTGTCTTCCTAACCCCAACACCTGTTTGTCTTTATGCTCTTTCGCTGTACATGTGTGTGTTTGTGCGACACTTATGGATCAACTACAAGGCTGATGTCATTGTTGCCTGTGTGTCCCATTGTGAGAAGCAAAGGGCTGCAGATTAGAATCAGAAGGCAGCTTATGAGTTATGCTCTGGGCGTATGACTGCCCAGGGATAAAAGGAGAACACATGAAACTCAATCCCTTCATCAAAGAGGCGACAGGGAGTGGAGAAGCAGACCGAAGAGCAAGAGAGGGAAGGAGGGAGGGAGGGAGGGAGGGAGGCCAGCACAGAGGACTGAGGTGTCACCGTTTCTAATGCCGTGGCATGCGAGGAAGGACAGCTGGGCAGCAGTTCTCTCTAAATGGTTAATCTAAACACACAGAGGACCCAGACCCTTGGTGGCTGCCAAACACTGTCCCCTCATTATCAGCAACTGACTGATATGGAGGTAGAACTGCTTAAAACTAAAAATATTCCCATGAATCTGTCAAATATTCAGGTTTACAACAAGAACAAATTGGCCCATTCATAGAAATTCTAGATTGGACCACAAAAAACGCCAGTTTCCTACCTGTCATTCAGTTGTTGGTGCATCTCACACGTTTAAGTGTGATATGAAATGAACGAAAGTTATTTCCGCAGTCACAGTCGATTTTTATAAAGTGCTTAACAAGTGATGAGAAGTGATGGTTTCTTCTTGAGCCGGCCGCTTGCCTCAACAGTGGTGCCGTGGGAGCGGAGGCTGGCGAAAGACTTATGTAAAGGAGACTGAGATGGTGAAGAAGATGAGGGCAGACAGTCAAGTGTCTCGGCTGGAGCAGAGAGAGCTGATTTAAGGGATTCACACAGGAAAAGCGAGGGGGGCAAACAAGCGGCTTCTGGTTTGTCTCGAGCTGCCAAGGCTTGTAATGACCACAGAGGGTGTCAGGGTGGAAAGAGGAGAGGATGGAAGAAGGGGTCGTCAACTGGCACTGGGTGAGAGAAGAAGAGGAAGACGGACGAAGGGGAGTCTCTCACCTGTTTCCTGGGGTCGCCAACTTTGTTGAGGCTTTACCCATGAGGTTGAGAGGCTGTGAGGGAGGGATACATATTATCTGATGTATATGACTTTGGTGTCGCAATGCTAAAGAGAACGTTGGGACGATGGTTTGAGACCATCTAAAAATGGCCGTCTGTAAAGTATTCTTCAGCAGAGGACAACTAACAGGTTCAAAAAGAATTTCTGATTAAGTCTATAAGAAAATGACCCTACTTTTGTTATTTGGTATCATGGTCCCCTTTAGAGTAAAATAGACTGGCGTAGGTGGACGTGCAGTGGACGAGCTCTCAGTCAGACCCACCCCCCTGCTCCTCCAAATGTGGTTACTTCTGGTTTCAAAAAACCAAGATTGCTCTGGTCAAAATGCTAAACTCAAGGCTTTAAAGCGTCGCTTCACAAACCAATGGATGCTCTCACGGTGGGTTACCACTTGGTTTCAAGTCCACATTTGATGGGGCAAATCATAATTTTAATTTTTGGGACAGGCTAAGGCTCCGACGTTGTTGACCGTTTTTCAGTGAGAATGAGCGATGGTTGTGAAGGAAGAGGAAGAAAAAAGCAGAATAATTGCAGATTGGTCGTGAAGCAGGTTTGTTCAGGCACTGGAGGTGAGGAGAGTGACAGACCCACTGTAGGTGAGGCAGATATCCACTCTAGTTACCAGTGACAGACAGTTGGAAAAAGGGGAAGAGCTAGAGTTGTAGAGCCTGGGCCGGCTGTGATCATGGGGGCGAGACCAGAGACAGAGGACAAGGCAGAGGGAGATGGGCGAAGCAGCGTGGTCTGGCCGGCTGGCTGAGCCTGTGACCATGGAAGGGATTAGACAGGATTAGCTGTGGGGTAACCTTCCCAAAGTGTCAGTCTGAGATCCAGAGCGCTGTGACGCTGGCCGCCTGGGAATCCAGCCCAGGGGCCCCTGTCCTGCTCATGGGCTTTGTTTAACACAGACTCCTGCCACACTGGGCACCACAGACATAAATCACACAGAGTGGCAGGTTCATCAAAGTCATTACGTATCCAGTAAGGTCTTATCCACTTGACGAAGGTGGGTCATTAGTCAAAAAATGTGTTCTGCAGAAAAAACCAGTGCCCAACATTCTCACGTTGTTATTTCCGGATGCTTGGTCCGTGTAATGTCAGAAAAGGCACGACCTGTTCTATACGTTGTAACTCTGGGATGTGGGCCTTTGTCAGCACAGTGAACTGACTGACTCACTGGGACAATCTTACACAGTAGGGAAGGAGAGGAGGGGTGAGTGGGGGATGTTACACATTCATGGAATGAATGTACTATACTGTAACAATAACACACACAGAGCTTTGGAAAGATTTTCCCTCCCACCTTGAACAATTGCAAAATAAGGCCCTTAACAAATACCTCACATAAAAAAAGGAGTGAGGAGGGAGTGAGCCTGAGGGAATTGCACAAGAGTATAGAGTGAAGTGAAGTGTTGACTGAGAAGCAAAGTAGAAAATGTGAATGAATCCATTAAAAGCTGCTCGAGGTGATTTGCGACCACATGGGACGGACTTTTTCAAAGCGAACCCACATCGGCACAAATTAGGTTCATGTCTCGGGAAACAAACGCCTACTTCAGATTTAAAAAATAAATCGACGTTGACACATGCCGTGTCTCTGTCTCACAACCTATCACACATAAGTAAGTAAATATATTATATTAATAAAAAGAAAAATTGGTGGTTTTAGTTGTGGTTTGGTTCACACGCAGTATGCCTGAGGGGGAAAATGTCTGTATGAAGCAACAACATAAGAGAAAGCATTATATTCAAAAAGTAAAACAAAAAAATTATCTTCATTCATAGATCACTTTTCAAAATTCAGATTACAAAGAAAAAAAATCAATGAGTCAGCCAACTGATTTCCTCGTGCAGATAATGTAAAAAAAGAATAGCCGTTAGTCATGCTTCATGCACGTCCATAAGATAGTGATGTCACCGTCACCAACTTAGGCACGATTTATAAACCGCACGTGCAGTTTGTAAAAAAAAAAAAAAAATGACACCCCTGTCACCTTCCTCCCGGATTTCAGAGCTTGTGAATGCAGAGTTTAAACAAACTGTATTATACACACATACTAGAGCTGCAACAGTTAAAGATTAATTGGCCAGTTATCGACTACTAAATTAATCTGCAACTATTTTGATAATCGGTTTAGTAGTTTCTATGAAAAAAAAGTGTGATTTCAGCTTCTTAATTGTGAATATTTTCTGGTTTCTTTGCTCCTCTATGACAGTAAACTGAATATCTTTGGTGTGTGGACAAAACAAAACATCATCTTAGAGTTTGGGAAACACGATCGACATTTTCACCATTTTATGAACCAAACAATAATCAAGAAAATAATCGTCAGATTAATGGATAATTAAAGTAATCGTTAGTTGCAGCCTTAACACATACACAGCCTTTGATACACTCTTTTTATTAGGTGTAATAAGTAATAATATTTTTTTGCCTTTATTAGATACTGAATCTACACTGTTTCTTCTTCCTTTCTTCAGTACTTATTAGAGATGAAGAGTCTGATCCTGCCTCCAGAGCACATCTTGAAGAGAGGCGACAGTGAAGCAGTGGCATACGCTTTCTTTCACCTGCAGCACTGGAAAAGAGCAGAGGGAGCCTTAAACCTTCTACACTGCACCTGGGAGGGCAGTATGTATTACCTCTACTACCTTGATATCGAGGGATTTTGTGTCTTATTTATCGTAAGCGATAGGGGTTTTGCTCAGGTTCTTTTTAAAACTGAACACAAACCCATGTGTAAGTTTCAGATATCATTTTATATCACTTCCAAAGTATTTTCTTTGTAAGTTGCTCTTCATTTTCAAATTATGGTGTCATAGGTTTTGTCTGCACAACACACCCAACAATACTGTATTTCTCATTATACAGGAATGAGCTCATTCCTCACAGGAAAAACTCCGCTGACATTTTTTTTTTGCATTTCGGTATCTTGTCACTCCGTGTAGCGTTCGTATCTATGCATTATGTTCAACTGTATAAAATGGTTTTTTTGAATACCTTTTTCGGTTAAGTCATGCTTTATGCAGTTTCCTGTTTGCTCCTTTGTCTTTCCAGCCTTCCGGATAATTCCATACCCGTTGGAGAAGGGTCACCTGTTTTACCCTTACCCAGGATGCACAGAAACAGCAGACAGGGAGCTGTTGCCCTGTAAATACAACAGCCTTCAATTACCTGTGTTTAATAATTGTCCTCCCTCTATTTTAACTCTTTCTTTGTTTATTTGACTCACTTTCTCGCTCTCTCTTTCTGTCTCTTCACTGCAGCTTTTCACGAGGTGTCTGTGTACCCCAAAAAAGAGCTCCCCTTCTTCATCCTCTTCACAGCAGGCCTTTGCTCCTTCACTGCCATACTGGCCATGCTCACACATCAGTTCCCTGAGCTCATGGGTGTCTTTGCCAAAGCTGTAAGTACACGTAGCTTAACAAAGCTCGTCACATTTGTATTTTCAGACGTTAACTGAGTCACTTAGGTTGGCTAACCGGTTACATCTTTGGTTTATTTGTGATTTAAATGCATGTTGTTTGTAACCTGAAACGTTTAACCCCGTGTTAATTGCTGCCTTCCATCGCTGTCAGTAACACGGGAGGCTCATGGGAGTTGTAGTCCTGTGAAAGTTTGCGGTTACCCGCCAAAACAAGCTGTAGTCCGTCTTATAACCACGGCTGAACAGTGCGACCTTATCCCCACAGCAAATATATCAGTGTAACTTACAGCCCTAAAGATATGGAGACTCAAAATGCACGACGTCCTTTTAACTCTTTATTTATAAAAGTGCTGGGTTATATGTTTCAACCAGTTTGGCAAACTCTACTTTGGCTAATCCTTTGTTTATGGCCGTCCTGTTTATTAGGCCCTGTCGTCACAGAGTGAAAAAAACAAGACTACAGAGAACATCTAGTGCTCTTCTTTTTGTTATGAGAAAAAATGGGGCGTAGATGGGATTTGTATAGCAGGGCAGAGCCTGGTCTATGTAACGGGTAATAGAGTGCATGAGGAGCACAGTCGTCCTCGCTGCCTTCTGAGGGAAAAAAAGCAAAATCTCTTTTGGAAGGAAAAATCCAAGCAAGGCGAGGCAGCAGCGGTGGTTGTGGCAGTCTGCCTTTCCCGTCTTTATGGAAACCAGACATGTAGCGTAGAGCAGTTGAATATGTTTCATACATTAAATGGGATTAGAGAGCACTTGATTTGCTCTGGTCTGGCCAGGATGATATGGCCACTTATGAGACTATTAAAGTGTCAAGTGCATCAAGCACACCTCAAGTAGTTTCAGTGAGAAACCATATTGTAATATTTGAGAGGACATCTTACTGTTGCTAGCTGACCTAAATCACTAACATATGCAATTTTAAACCCTCTGTTATACACATGGCTGAGGTAATTCACTGTATCTATACTGTAGATCTTAATCTGAGATCTAAACTGATATCATTGCTTTCTTTTAATCATGAAACACAAGTGATTTGGTTTCTCCCTAGGTTATAAGTAAAATTTGCGTGTCATCTTTTTGTTTTTATTGGAGAAAAATGGTCAGTATATTTTTTTTACAAGTTACAGCTGAAAAGAAAGAAAGTCAACATTATTGTCATAATATGATTCAATCATCCATATCGCCTCCTATATGATATCATAGTAGTTATTTTATTTGTTTACATAGTTTCACGCCCACAGGTGATCATATAGAATTGCAAAACTAGGCAAATCATTTCCTCAATTTCCTCATTACCTCAAAAGCAAATACATATAGTACATGCACCTCCTACCAGTTTTTAAAGATGACGATGATGATATTGATTTTGAATGAATTTTATTTCTGCCTTTTTTGACAAATAATCATTTTTTATTTGTTTACTTGGGGTCAAACTACTGTTCCCACTGTCACAACTGTCCTCACTTGTGTAGGTTCATTTACATTAGTCGCTGTTTAGAAACAGAAGGGGAACGAGTGAAGGTGATCGATCTGATGTATAAAAAGCTTGTTGACATGTAAATCGTGGATAATATAAAGTTTATCTCCAAAATTGGATGGTGCTGTCAGCACTGTTTCTACAAACAAAGTTTTAAAAATGATACTGCTGGGGGCGATGGAGCTTTGGCTTTCTCTTCCCCTTTGCTCAAGGAAGCTTCCGGATTATGTGTATAAATATGTTCGGCTGTGCACGCTGTCCTTCTGCGACTCAAACGGAGTCTTATGTTTTATCTGTCTAGTTTTCCTATTGTGTTCATCATAGATCTAGAAACACTTGCAGTACATCGAACGACGTTATTGTTAGACTGACACAATTCAGCTTTTTTGCCGTTCATTCCCCTCTCTCTGCAAAATGGTAGTAGGTAAAGTTGTGCCCGAAACCTCTACTCTGCCACTATATTACTCCTAATGTCACAGCTCCAGAAAGGACAACAGGATTAGGACTCAAAGTCGTCAAATAGAAAATAATGAAATGTTTTATTTTTCCTTTTGAGTCATATTTTTGTGTAAATAAGGACCTGTTGTTCAGGAGGCTTTGAGAGAGACTATATAAGATTACTTTAGGGAAAGCATGACCCTTGTAACTTTTATGGATTTCTTTTTGGGTGTTTTTCTTTCTTTCTTTCTTTCTTTCTTCTTCTTGAAGAGGTTTTCCTGGCATTCAACCGAAGGCTCATTCTGCTTTCTCTCCCTCTCAGTTCTTCAGCACACTCTTTGCACCCCTGGGTTTCTTCGCAGACAAGATGGAAAGCTTCATGCCGTCCAGTTTTTGGCACCAGCTGACTCGGATCTGACCCCATCTTACACACAACACACACATAAACACACACCCAAATCACTCCACACACACACACACACACACAACACACGCACAACACGCACCAATACCACTCCAAACCCTCAGACAAAAAGTGTTTGCTCTCCTGTCTTCAGCATTACTGTCCACTTGTTGCACTTTTACTGATTATGTTGGCTGAGGTTGTATCAACACGGCAATACCACCCTCAAGATGCTCTCCCACACTGTCCCAGCAGCCAGAGGTTTTCTAAGAACACATTTAAAAGGTACCACTTCCAGCATTTTCACAGGGCCATCAAATTTATTTTTGTTGTTTATCCCACACAGCTGCAGTATTTGAATTTGGAACCAAAATCTAATTAGGTCTTTGTCAGAGGCACTGTAATTTACAGTTATAGATTAAATCATGACTAAACTGAAACTGCACGTTTTATGGTCCGTGGGGTATTTGGGATGGGAACTTGAGTGTCTTATAGCAACCCTTGGTACCCCACAGACGTCCAACTGGGCAGATTTAAAAGTCTCCTTAAAACAGAGCTGTGATTTACAGCCTCGGAGTGGCTGCAGTGTATACAACACCTCTGCAGTTCAACAGCTGTTACCATGGCACGACACCTCAGCACTATATCACTGGGGCAACCGCCGCCCCCACAACATGGAAATGTAAAATGGGATCAGCACTGGTCACAGGAAGGAAGGCCTCTCCTGGCATCACTCGTTTCTTTTGATTGCACTTCAGACTGTTATAAGTCAGTGTTTTGGTCAACTAGCAAAAAAATAAAAGAATTACATAGGCATTACAGCAGAGTATCACACAGCACAGTCAATGGAACAAACAGCTGTAATACTTGTGGTAGGATGGCAGTAATTCTAGATGTATTGTATTTTACATCTCTTACATTACCTGTCACTGCCTCTCATTATGCACTGAGCATATTCAGTTGGCCTTTCTTGCAGATATGTTGAGTAGCATATAGAGATAGTGAGAAAAATGAACAGACATGCACAGTGATATTGTACAAAGTAGGAGTCATTTTACTTGATAGGTGCAAAATCTCTGTTTGCTAGAAATGGCACATGAATAGTTCTGTTGTAACTGGATCGGTCGGCTCTCACATTATTTTCTTTCTTACAACCACCTAGTTGTAAAGTATAATGTAAAAACTATCTGATAACATAACGGCTGCACAGAAACAAATGTGCCTGGCATGAAATTGTGATAAAACCTGTTAAATGTAATATTGTGTATGTCCATGTTCTCTACCACAGTGATAGTAATGTTGTGATTTGACAGCATCCCAACACTTTGTTATTGTTGTTTATTATTTATCATATATTTACAGGTTTTATTACATTTTTTAAACCTTTAAACATGTTTGTTTTTACTCTGTCAGGCTATGTTAATTGATAGTTATTACATTATAGGCAGCTATAGTAATGTACAACTGTGGCTATACAGGATGAAATGTGTGTAACATCACTATGACAACTGCACAAAATGTGATGAAGTGCCTTTTTGAGTGCATCACACTGGCTGAACAAACCAATTTGCTTTGTCTACATTATTGATTTCAAGTTTAGAGGCAACTCTGTTCAATTTTGATGCATCAAATTTTGATACTGAGAAATATCCATAGATGTACCAGCCAGGTAACAATGGCAACCATGCTGTTTTGTACATGCACATGATGCAATGGTACATGCATGTGTGTTTTTATGTTGCGAGTGTGGAGTTCATCGTTAAAAACACCGACAAACGTGTGAAATGTACGGGTACATACGATGCTGAAGACAGGAGAATGTTTGAACAACTGTGACTGTCCTTGAGTTTCAAAGTGAAACTCAAAATAAATTACTATTTCAGTGCAACTTTCTTGCACGTGTGATATTTGCTTTCTGTACTGGAGGTCCTCAGTTTTATTGTTTTTGAAATGCTGAATTAAAATGCTAATCGTCTAGCTGTAAATTAGTTAAAATAATAAAAAATATACATTTTATTTGTTAAGCACTTTACATTAGAAACAAATCTCAAAGTGCTTCAAGGTAAAAGCATATTTTAGACAGAAAGACAAACTGATAAGAGATTCTACCAGAGATTTTTTTTTTCCAGGCACGCAGGGACAGGTGATCACCAAAGCCAACGGTTTTCAACATAAAGCGAGAAATTTAAGAACCATACTTTGTAAGGTGGATACCATTTCCCCTCTTCTTTTAAATGCACCCCTGTATTGATGGGGAGACGGTGTCTTGTTCAAGGACAAACTACTCACTCTGCCATTGTGCTGCTGCTGCTGGACTATATAAAGCTGAGAGCCATCCCATCATGCCCATCATTATCATCATCATCACACTCCGCCGGCATCGGCAGATGGTTTACTTGGCATGTTCCCAATGAACCACTCGTGCCATAATCATAGTCCGTACACTCGTGCATAAGTGGCGAGCAGCAGAAATGAAAATCGCTGCCGAGTACTGTTGACAGGTGCTCAAGTGTTTGCTCTCCTTGTCGGAGCAGGTTTCGTGCAGCACGTTGAAGCATGTTTTGCCCGCTGACCTCCGCGGTTAGACGGCGTCAAAGTCAGAGTGAACAATACGGGAAAGAAACCTGACAGCAACAAATGTGTCAGCGAGGCAGAGATTGTATACAAGTTTTATTTCTTCGTGATGCTGGACACGTACACCATGTATAACCAGTACACTTAGTAAGAAATATAGAATACTAAAATGAAGATTTGAGGTATATGCTTGTGTGAGAGGTGATTTCCATCGTCAACCAAAACACTCCAGATCTCCAGTGAAAAGAAGTGACAGTCCTGACAATTGACCCACTAAACTAAAGCTTTTATTAGCTGATGCCAGCCCAGTAAAGTCATCAGCATAAATGTGGCCTGGCGGGGAATATGTACCAAATGTGTCCCTGAAGGTCACACAAACCATGTGTTGGACTGAAGTCGCCTCAAGATCTGACTCCTGGACAAAATGAATTCATACTGCTCACGCGGTGAGGTGAGTCATGTCTATCCATAGTTCTGTTTCGGTGCGCGCAACCGTATCCTCTCCCAAGTAAAGAGCTGTATGACGTGGTTTTGTGCTCATGTCAATCTTTCATATCTTGTTGGGTTGAGTCCTAGTTATTTGGCCGGGTATTTATTTCCCAGATGACTACCATGTGAGGTAATGATCGGCCAACAGTAACATTCGACATGAGTGACTGGGTCTTTGAAACTGCCGCTCCCAAACACTAACTGCCAGTCATGTCTGTCACATCAAAAGCTATTTTCAGACATGAACTCAATTGGGTCCGGATATTTTCCGGAGTTTGGTGTTCATATATAAGGGAAAGTGGCAGGAGGTTGTCCGAGTCAGACGCGACACAGCAGCAGGAACATTTCCATAATATTCTGACGATGGGTGACACCTGGGTAGTGGGCGTCCACCTGCTCGCCATAAAATCTTACGGAGAATTTCGTGCCATATTGTCTCAGACACTTTCCCAAAAAGTTTACAAGTGGGGGGGGAACAACAATTTGCAGATATCAGCGTTCTCACATACGGCCCCTACGCAAACGTTTAGAAAAATGTACAAACTAAGCACATGAAACTGAAACGCAGTTATTTGGTATTTGCAACAAATTCAAAAAACTGTCCGATATTCAGAACCCCCCCCCAACGAAATACACAATTGTAGGTGGGGTGGCTCCAATGCCATGTGATATATTGCTGCGTTCCATTATACCTCGGAACTACTGAAACCCCACTTCCATGGATGGAAGAATGATCGAATTTTATTCACGAAGTCTCTTCCATGTACGACTGACAAAAATGCCCCACATTGTATCTTTTATGTTTTGTGTGTTTGTTTATTTTCTGTTTATTTTATACTGTATCAACACGGAAGTCGTTTTGTACAATTGAAAATGTGCCTAAATAGTTTGTATTTTAACTTTGTACAATAAAAAAAAACAACAACAAAAAATAAAATAAATAAATATATATATATATATATATATATATATATATATATATATATATATATATATATATATATATATATATATATATACACACACACACCTCAGAACTCGGACCCCGTAAGTTGGGGTGTTGATTTTTTTCAGACCTCCCGAGTCGCGTTCCGGTTCCAATTTCCACTCGGAGGTCGTAATTCCGGGTTCCAAGTGCTGGGACTCTAAACCCGACTTCCGGGTTCCGAGGGATAATGGAACGCGCCCACTGTGAAAGGGCGGGAAGTTTAAACCGGCCCCTCACGCAGGTGCGCACTTTCAGCCGGTTGCTACGCTACACAGCTCCTTTGCTAAATTTTGACTTAGCAAACAGTCAGCTGCTAAGCTAAGTTGGCCAACAGTCCCAAGCTGCTAACTGGAAGGTTTGGTTGAGCAGTCAGCCTCATAATTCACCTCTGTCTGTTGCTGCTGCTCAACCACCTTTTTTAAAGGGAAACTGTCCTCCACGTGGTTTCGTCCTCATCTTGCCAAGGTAAGTGTTTCAGTCCTGTATAATGTTTGGCTAATGTTTGTGTGCTAGCTGTTGCTCATTTCTCCTCTAATGCTGCTTTCAACTACCTACATACTCATTGGTTGTTGTTGTTTGGCACAGTGGGTTATGATGTTAATATTATTCTGTCCTGGTGAAATATGAATACTCATGCTTCGAGTATCTTGATTATTTTTTTCTGATTCATGCTGAAGGGATTTAAAGTGGCATGCCTGGCTGCTGTTCATTTTGGCTAATTTCTTGCTGTTTATTGTAAACGGGAGAAGAGTCTAACACATATTGGCTTTTAGGGAGGTAAACATGTTTCTCACAGTCTTTTAACATTGTCTCTGTTGTTGGAATACTTCACTTTCAATGTTTTGTCCGTGTAATCTCAATATCTTCCATGTGCAATCCTTTTTACATGCTGTTTGTTGTGTATATATTCTTTTTCATATTTTACTTGCTTGTTTATTACTTTTACTGACTGATTCTTATTTTTCACTGCCCCCTTCGCTGCTGTTACATGGTACAGTTCCGCATTGTGGGACTAGTAAAGCATTATTTTTATCTAATATCAGTACGGTGTTGTCAAACAGCTTATAGGTCATCACATGGCTCTATGGTTTACTTGCTTGCTTGAAGTCTTTGGCAACTGTAGGATTGTATTCCATGGTTATTGGTGTTTATGACATTCCATATGAAGACTCTGTCTGCTTAATCTATTGTAATTTTTTGGGTGGGCAGTTTAAAATTCATAGGTTCAGCTGAGGATTGTAGCTTTTACCCATCTCTGTTCATAAAATGGCATGTTCATTTCTTGGTCGTGGTGCCAGGAAAGTGTGGCAGTTGGTTCGTGTGGCCTATATAAAGTAGATTCTACACATTAGCTGGTGTAAGCTTTGGTAAATAATCTAACTTGTTTGGGTGAAGTCTTTCACCATCCCTCCTCAATCTCTGCTATGCTGATTTTGCCATACATGACTGACGAAGTTGGTGCCTAGATCCTAAATATCTGCTCCATTTTACGCATGTGGTTGCACGTGCATTTGTGCATTTGATCATTTAATTAAATTCCATCATAAGTGCATAGATAGCTTGTGTGTCCTGCTGAAGTTGAAAGCTACTGTATCTGAATATTTCTGTCACTGGGCAAGTGTCAGTTGGATGTCTAGTGCCTATAGTAAAAATGTATTGTTATGCATAAAAAGATAATTCACACTGTATAATCTTAACTTGTGGGAGTATTTACCTTTATCCGCGCAATAGAAACATAATGTGAGATTTATGTGGATTTTACTTTGTCCCAGTTATAAGTATGATGTCACTTGGCAAGGATGATGAATACACTATACTATAGCAGCTGTGGTCAAGTCCAATTTCTTGTTTACATAAAGCTCTTAATTACTGCTGATATAGGGTCATAAGGGCCATCTTCTATTCCAAGAAAAACAGTGAAACCACTTGGAGATTGTTTTCAAAGATTTTCCCCCCAACACTTCCTATATATTCTTGAGAGCAACAATTTCACAATATACATGTCATCGTATTTCCCATATTGCTGAACATCATAGATATTAATCATATGATTGGACGGAGCACAGTGTTTGGGGCTGGAGGACAAGTCAGACAAGTTCGAGAAGCAAACTAAGCATGTTTGTTTTTGAAATTGATGCAATGCTGAATTGTTTTTGACTGTGTAAGCACAGATTACAACATTTCTCTCTTCTGGTTTCCCTGAATGTGAAACATCCCAGTGGACCACACTGTTAGTCTCTCCCCTGGGCCAATTTTAGCTCTGAAATGTTGTTAAATTGAGATGCCCATTTGATACCACTATGATGGCAGAGAATGCCTGCGATGCCACTCCTGTTATTTTTACAGACTTCAAAACTGGCTCACACATTGTACGGGATAAAGCAGCACGGATACTATGACATATTTTAAAGATTAGCAAAGTATTATTCATCTACTCTGTGTGTACAAGTAATTATGCTCTTTACAGATAAAAAAAAAAAGCTGCCTTAAAGATACTATAGTTATTCAATGTTGGAGATGTTTTGTGCCGCATTTTTTTGTTTGTTGCTTTGTAAAGGCTTACTATCTGCCGGTTCAGTCATATTTCTAGAAAATATACTATGGAATGACCTTGTTGGATGCATTATCTTTATCCTCTCCATGTCATAGCTGAATCGGGGCTAAAGCACAGCAGACCATATAAGCTTGAAGAGAACAGAAGACCTCTAATGAAGTGACAGGGTGGATCAACAAGGTTTAATATAGAACCACTAAGGTATTTTGGGACCTGCATTTCCAAGGTGAAAATACCTCTGTAGACAGTAACACACACCAGGACACTGTTGTACCGAACTGTGACCGACCAAAAGATTGACTCGGACATAAAAATGTGGCAGGGCCGTTGTAGGTTGGAAAAAAAATTGACTGGGGGAGGGGAATAATAATCAAAGAAAAATCTGAGTTTCAGAGATGAAACTCGTATATATTCTGAGACTATGGCGGTGAATTGGCGAGACAAAAATTCGGACAAATTTATGAGAAAAATTTAACAAACTCGAGACAAAAAACCCAGGATTAAATTTACAAGAGAAAAAAAAAAACTAGAATATTCTCGGAGATTATGACGTCATACATTGGCGCTCTCACATAGAGCCCCTGCACAAGAGACGTCAGTGCAGTTAATTCTCTCCTACAAGCAATTTAAAATTTTCCAATTAACCTGCGTGTCTTTGGACTCTGGGAGAGAGCGGGTGTACTCTGAGTAAACCCACACAGACACTGGGAGAACACACAAAGTCCACAGAGAAAGGAGCTAACCACTGCAAATTTTCAAGGGGTTGGTGAGGCACAGCCCCACGTACATCGTCCCCCACTGTGTACAGCTCTCACCTTCTGTAATCTTTAAGAAAAACACAGCCAACATACTCTTCATTTACATTCCAAACAGGCTCTTGCTTGCAATTAACTTTTGACTCGTGAACGTTTGACGCGGTGTGTCATTTGGCCTTGTTCAAAGAACTTTTCTTTGGCTCTCCTCCTCATTACGTGGACTTGAAACAATTTGTTGACTCTCAGCATCCACAGCTTGTTGTCAGATTCATTTAGATGTATGAAACCCCTCTGGGGGTTGAGTCTCCAATGGCCCAACATGATGTTTAGCTGCATTACCAGATGTTGAAAAGTCATATTCAGGGTCTGCGGCTACTTCACTGCTCTTTTTGCAACGTCTTGGCCCCATTTCATGAAATACTTCACCAAACCATTCGGAGCCAGTGAAATGTGTACAAAAGGTCTGAAAACACGGTTACACAAGATCGCATTGTAAGTGTTCTGCCACAATATGATGAGATACGAAACCAGTTATAGTGGCCTCTTGTGATTAAGACCAAGCAATTAGAAGCGTACCTTACAGCATGAAGATACAAGAGTATAATGATAGATAATCAGAAATTTTGTTTTAATATCTTCCCGTTAACAGTAATTTAAATCTTCCTCTTTCTTGGATGGATGAATGCTCAACTCAAGGGATTGCGTTGGTTGAGCGTTCTTTTTGAGTAACGATAAAACAGGATAGGATTTGGGAAGGCCAGTTTGAGACAGACAGCTAATCACCAATCATCACTGTTTGTACAGGAATTTACAACTCTGGAAAGTCGTCACATCAAAAATACTTTTACTGTCATCAAGCAAAAAGTACCTTCTTGTCATGAAGTAATCTACATCGAATATGCTTTGATGTACTTGATTTGGCCCACGCTTGTCAGAAGACAGAGGTTGAGCTAGGTATAACTTTTGCACTGGCATTATTTTATCCTCAAGGCCTCACTGAAATGAAATGACCACTGGAGCTGTTTTTTTGTGCAGTACTGTTTTCTGTCTGAACAGTCGCTTGTTCCAAACAAAGAACCAGCGTTATGAATGCTTTGCATATGGCAACACTACCACAATGTGTTAAACCACTTACAGATATTCAGATATGCAGGATACTGAGTGATGTGACTCTTCCAGACAACAGTCCATATAAAGCTTAATTTTGTCCTCACGTTGGTGTGTCAAAAATCCAACTCTGCAGCAAACACACCATGCTGCCATTTTAACTGAAAGTTGAGCATGTTTTTCTTTCCGTTGTTTTCACAGTGTGTTTATTTGTCCTTGAATCACGAAGAACTCTTTTTTTAATTTGTCAGAGTTGCATTAATCGGAAGCGAACAGTCTTTTGTATTTATAATGTTTTGTTGCAGTACCATACAATGGCTTAATGTCATTTAAATGATACAGTGTCTGTACAAAATCATAAAGATGCCCCTTTAACTCTCTTCAGGCTAAATATTATTATTATTATGATCATCATTATGATCGTCCGTTAAGCTTAGTCATGTGCTCATATGGTCTTTATATACTGTAAATCAGGCAGACATTACCTCATATCTCTTCCCTCAACAGATGGTGCACTTACAAATTTAAGGTTTGATTTAAAACAAATCAGCAACAAATTGCTCGTAGAAACATTTATCAAAGCGACACAGTAACTGGGTATAATTTCCAGTTTTGCATCATCCAAAAAAGGGCTGAAGAATCTGGTTCAGGAAGTGTCGAAGGATCGAAAGTCCGAGGTATTACAGTTAAAAGCTCCCAATTATATATCTCATAATAAGATGCAGTCAAAGAGGTTAATGAGTACGTGGTGACTGTGATTGGTCCCGTCTCCTTATTAGGTTATGTCCAGCCAGTCCGGTCGCTTGTGGGGCTTGCAAGTGTGAACGTCCACCATGTCCTCGCAGTCTTCGCACTCCACAGCGCAGCACCACTTGAACTTGCACTCGCACTTGGTGACGCGTTTGACTCGCATGGTGTCGTAGCCCCGCCCACAGCACATGACCTCACAGCCGTCTGTGCCCCTCGACGACTTGTTGCACACTCTGCCTGCTGTCCCCAAGGAGCCTGTAAAGAGATGACAAGGGTAAAATGCGGCAGTTTTGGGCTTAAGAATAAATAACAATCCATTTGTTTCCACTTGAATCGTCGAAGTGTTCGATTCAAAACTAATGTGACAATTCAAAAATTTGCACTTTCTTCCTTTTCCCAAAAAGTGGAAAAGAAAATTTATCTAGGACCTGAAGTGTAGGAAATATTGACCTTCTAGTTCAGAGAATCACAAATGATTTATTATTAAAGTCACATTTCAGTCTTGGCACAGTCACTTGGATATATATCACCTTTATTTTACTGCCAAAAGAAAGCATACCTTTTTTTTAAACTGAAAGAAATTCATGTTTGTAGGAGACAAAATGTCCCAAACTACTTTGGCCTGCAGTAGGTGTTATGCCAATTTTTCAACTTCTAAATGAATATTAATTATGTAAAAAAATGCAAAAGAAAATTGAGAGGCAACAATTTTTGTGTTATTAAAGGAGACATATAGTGCTTTTTAATTTTTTCCCTTTACTCAAGTATCTGATATTGTGTTTTTTTTTTTGTGTATTTAAAAGGACTGCAAAGTTAAAAAGCCGAAAGTCTGTGGTAAAGGGAGCTTACACAAAACACTGCTCCTGGAACGTCAGTAGTCCAGCCAATACTTCCGTAACACCGTGAGGCTCACCTAGCGACTAGTCTGGCACGCCCCCAAACAAAGCAAGGTAAAAGTGAGAGCGGAGGCAGACACTTCCTACATGCGCTGGAAGGGGTTGACCAATCAGGACAGACTGGGCCAGCGGGCCAATCAGAGCAGAATGGGCTTCATTGGAAGGGAGGGGCTTTAAAAAGACAGGAGCTAAACCCAAGTGGTTCATAGAGAGGCTGAAAAGAGGAGCTGCAGGAATGTGACAGTCTGAGGGAACTGGTGTGTTCACTGAACATTAGAGCATGTTACCTCAAGTAATAACCCAAAATAAAATTCTGAACCTGAATATGAGCATAATGTCTCTTTTAAAATGTGAGCTGTAGAATATGGTGTCAGTCAGATGATAATTCTGACTGTTTAACATTACACAGCTGTACGTGTTTTGTTAACAAAAAATATAATATATTATTGCAGCTTCAACGGTATAAGATCTCTGTTGTTTGTTTTTAAAGTAGAAATGACCTTTAGCTTTTTTGTTGCAGATACAGTAACTCTATAGTTGTTTGTCCTAGTTACACATCAGATCAACTTAATTACATTTTGGAAAACCTCCAGCCATGACATGCCTGTCCAGAGGAGCAAATGTTGGCAGTTGACCACCTCCGAAACACCAGTGGAGTTTTTTATGCTGAAAACTGAAACCATTATTTTTTCTAAAGTGATCAAGTGATTAGTGTTCCCACACTCTTCGGCAGGGTTTAGTCTTACAGACACGCTGACGGAATGGTCTCAGACCCAAACACAAAGGTGTCCACGTACTCAGGTGTAAAATCTAAAGCCTAAGATCAGATGCCACCTCTAATAACGGAGCATCCCTGAAGTAAAGGGAAGGGGATAAGGGGAGATATTCCCCTCAGGCTCTAGGGAGTGGAGCTTAATACTGACCAAAGGAGGGATTTGAAAAATAAGCCTGCATGTATCCTTAGGCTGTGAATTCCAATACAATGGAGATCAGTTGTAAGGAGGGTCAATAGCGCAGTCCTTTTTTTTAAGATCACTTTTTAAACAAGGAGGGATGGCCTCTCCTTTCAGTGAACACACCTTCGTTACCCTTCAGTTGTCGACCTGTAACCGTGCAAACAGCAGGGAGGTGTGGGAGAATCTGTTGTACCATCATCTCTCCCGCACACATATGCACTATGATATCTTACCCAAACTATTAACAGTGAGCGAGTGAGCCGCCTTCACGCTCTGTTGACGGGGCTGGATTGGAGGAGAGAGGCCGAGCTTAACAAGGCAAAGCAAACACTCGGAATTAAGGAGATGCTATAGGTCAAACGATTGAACTTTAAGCTGTGGAGGAATGCAAGCCTTCAGTGGATGAGTAGATTTTGTAAAACTGACACGGGGATCAACCGCCTGTTTGTCTTGTCTCGTTGACATGAAAATTTGATTTAATTGACTACAAAAATCATTAAATTATTTGAGATAAGTCCAACATAGTTCAGTGGATGTAAACTGGTTGTTTTGATGATGTAAAACCTGACTAAATTACATAATCTTTCTTAAAATAAAAATATTTTTTAACGAAAGCTGCTCGGGAGACCTGAGACCATGACATCAGGCTGGTTAACATCATTATTCACAAACCAAATTTTGATTGGCCATAATTTATTTGGGTGGTGGTGGCAAGTCTGGAGAACTTAAATAAAACAATGAATTATTGGCAATAAGAGACAAGAAATGTCAGAATGTAATGAATTCAACACTTGGCAATACATTTAAGCTCTCAAGTCTAGTATGGATAAATACCAAGAGGGTAAATTAGAATTGTTGTGGTTATGTGATTTGGGTGAACAGACTCTTTTTAAGTTTATAACTCAGACGTGAAGAAAAACCCACAGGTGTTGTGTTGCCTATCATCATGCAGTTTCAGTCAATCCGTTCTCTTTTATTTTTTATTTCCCTGTGTTTCGTCTATGTCCACGTACTGTCTCAACACACTTTGCAAGGAGCCTCTATACTCTATTTTTTTCTTCTAAAAACCTGATTCTTCTCGCCTCTTCATTCATTCGCTCACCTGCTGAACGGTCCATGTGACAGTAATCTGGTGAGTTCTCGACGAATACTAACTCGTTCTTGGTGCTCCCCTTGAAGTCCTTGTCGGCCACCATGAAACCCGTCCCGTCCTGGTTCATGGTCACCTCGATGGCCGTGTTGTACTTCTTGCGGAGGTAGTCTCCAGTTCGCCTGAAGTCGGACATGGCCAGCCAACAGGTTCTCAGAGAACAGGAGCCACTGACCCCGTGACACTTGCACTCCAGCTTCATGAACCGCTTCACTGCCTAGAGCAGAGGTCAAAGGGGACAGGGTGTTAAGCCTATGATGATGCCCGTGGCAGGATTTTGGTGGGATCAGCCCTGCTAGCACAGTTGTTGGCTAAATATTCTTCACTCTTGCTAGATTGTACTTAAAATTGTGTCTTCCCTGGAGACAAAATCCATCTTGGAATGGTTGAACCTTAAACTAATTTAAGGAGAAAGTTAAACAGTTCAGCAGATTATTGCCATCATGATGGTAGATGCATTTATATTGTGTTATTCTTGTCAATATATCTTGTGAAATAGTCCATTTTCTGGAAATTCTATATTTATTGAAGCTGCGATAAATTAGAAGTACCATGATTGGTTAGTCAATTAAAAGAAACATACATTAGCATACATTAACCATTAATTTTCCCGCTTCTCAAATGTAACTATGTACTTGTTGGCTAGTTGCAGGATTATTGTAAACTTAGTATCTAGACAAAAGACAATGAAATCAATAATTGGCAAATTCTGGTTCATTGTTTTGTGCTGGTATATAGAGCAAAAAATGTATGTATTGATTTTTACAGGTTGTTTTTTTTACCCAAACACACCAAAATGGTACAGCATCAATACTAATATGTGCATGGAAAATATGGTATTGTTCCATCATAGTAGGACGCAACACAAAGCTCAGATGTAGGGCTGCAACTAATGATTATTTTCATAATCGATTAATCTGTCGATTATTTTCTCGATTAGTTGTTTGGTCCATACAATGTCATTAAAATGGTGAAATATTTCGATTGTGTTTTTCAAACTCCAAGAGGATGTTTTGTCCACACACCAAAGATATTCAGTTTACTGTCACAGATGAGCAGAGAAACAAAACAAATATTCACATTTAAGAAGCTGAAATCAGAGAATTTGTATAAATAAAAACTACTTCAACCTATTAATCCATTATCAAAATAGTTGGTGATTAAATGAGTAATCGATTACTAATTGATTAACTGTTGCAGCTCTACTCAGATGTTGAGGTGAAAGCTCCAGCTCACCATCCGACCGCACCGGTTGTTGTGCAGGTTCATCAGTGCGCGGGCGTCTTTTACCATCCTCTCCCGGGCGTCTACGAAGGCCTTGGCAAACTTTATGCCGTAGTTGATGTTGTCGCTGCATCCCCCCCAGTCAAAGTTGCCTTTGTCGTCGCTGGCCCGTCCGCGCTTGTGGCCGTCGCAGTTGCAAATCTTCAGCTCCCCCACGCTGCAGGCCCTGGTGATGGCGTAGACCACCCCTGCTGAGGAGATGGCGTACACGAACGCTGCCTCTCGGCTGCCTGGGTGCACAGAGATGAGAAGTGTAGCCATTTTGGAAAAAGGAAGAAATCTTCCCTACGGCCCTAATTTATATATGACAGCTTCTCACATGCTGTCAAACACTGCAACACAACTGTTTTTGTTTCTATTGTTGGTAAGGTTCAAAATGTGCCCAAGTTCACTGTGTTACTGTTCGGTGAAGCAGTCTTTCTCAAGTATATTCCACACTGCAGGAGCACAGAAATCAGTCCATTTATGGTGGATGGTCCAGACGGAGGTAACGGCATATCAGCTATAACATCACGGTCCAGCCGACTCTCCTTTCACCTTTTAATTTGCACAGATGGCAGCTTTCTCAGTCACTGGACTTTGTTTTCATTTCAGACAAGAGGAGATTTTGGAGGTTATTTGGCCTGGCATTCCCACCCACCTCCCGTCCTCATTCCTGCTCACGCAATGAAGCAGAACACAGGCGATATGTCAGGGAGTAAAACTTTGTCTGGCCGCCAGAAACATCTACCCAAATATTTACATCTCCTATTACTGTTTATACATCACCAGTGTGGATCTCTCGATCTGCTACTTGTTTTCAGAGAACATCCACTTTCCCAATCTTCCCTCATTCCAGAGAAGGTAAAAAAAAACCCACAGCACTCTTCCTTTCTGTTTGTATTCTAGGGCAAAGTTGATTTAGAGAAGACACCTATTAATTCTGTGCTTATCTGGTAAGAGCGGAGACATTTACGAGGATGATTAACTCGAGTGTCACTGACATAAACAACCAGTGTCACGCACGGACAAAAGAACCACACAGATAGAAAAAATCCCAGTGCAAGACTCACTTCGCAGCATCACCCTGCCAAACACAGTGTGGTCCCGGTCCAGCGTGCTGCAGTTCCAGCGGTGGTGTCTGAACTGGTGCTGGCACTCGACGATCCACTCTTTAGCCCCCTCTCCGATGGACTGCATCAGGTCTGGGTGCCGCTGGCAGAGCTGCCGCTGCTTGTTCACCAGCCCGGGAATGTTGTCGCAGATCACCCGAGCACCCAGCGCTCCGATATACCTGCAGACGCAGATTTTGAAGATGATGAGTTAAAGTTTTTTTTTTTTACTCGTAATGAGGCACCGCCACTTAGCCTGTGTAAAGATATTTTATGATCTTCTGTGGCTTTGGAGCAGCATTGTCAGTTCAGACAAAATAACCCATGATGATGTCATAAGGGTTATTTTAGCCAACAGAATAAAAACAAAGACAAAACATCCAGCAATTCCAACGTGACAGCTAAAGCTGCAACAGTTAATCGATTAGTAATCGATTACTAAATGAATTGCCAAATAATTTGATAAGCGATTAATCGGTTCAAGCAGTTTTTATGGAAAAAGTCAAAATTCTCTGATTTCAGCTTCTTAAATGTGAATATTTTCTTGTTCTTTGCTCCTCTGTGACCCTTAACTAAATATCTATGTGTGTGGACAAAACAAAACATCATATTGGGGTTTGGGAAACACGATCGGCATTTTTCACCATTTTATGGACCAGACAACTAACCAATAAATAGAGAAAATAATCGTTAGTTGAAGCCCCTAGTGACAGCGATTACGCATTATTCCTCAAGGGTTAGTCCCTTTGGTCACTTCGTAGGCACATCAATCATCTTTCTGTGTTGTATAATATATATATAGATACATAAAGTTCTTAATATGGGTTCATCAACAAAAAAACACAGGCAGGCGTAAACCTAGCAGCAGTGATGCGGTACAGTATAAAAGAAAAGTGTGGATGTAGCCAGGGTCAGGCCTTAACCTTGTTTCCCTCGGTTTCCAATCTTAGATCTTAGCCAAGACGGCCGCTGATGAACAGACACGAAAGCGGTGTCAGTCTTATCTAACATGTGCGTAACAGGCATATGGTTACGCTTTAAGAATCAACATATAACGAGCAAGAGTCTGATTTCTCCTCATCATCAGTACCACTCTCCAACTTCAGACTTGGACATTCAGGATGTGAGAGAGAGATTATTAAATTCCTCACGTTCAGTGAAAAGCAGCTCTTTCCCTGTGACAGGCGCGTTGCTTCCTGCTCCATTCACACATAATCCCTGACTTTGTAGCGACTCTTAAAAGGGGGGATCACATGCTGGTGGTATTGTGACACTGGGGTGGTGGTGGGGGGCTCTTATCAGCAGGACACGATGACAGACATCTACAGTACAAGTGGCGTTCAGGCCTTTTCCCTCCCAGCCCCTTGGATCAACCATATGATGGTGCCGACTCCCCCCTTCCCTCCCCCAAAGCCTGCACGCTCCACTCTCCATCCGGATATCATTATAGTCGCTAATCGCAGCCACATTTGTGTCGCCTGGCCACCGAGACAGAAACAGACGTGGCAGGCAGTTTCCACTCCCGTTATGGCCGTCCCAGTCCCGTTCTCACTGCAACCCTCTGCCTGAGCAGTAAAGCAAAGCAGGAGCACCACTTATGTTTATTGTGTGTTGCGCCAAAGAACCTCTGACTGTCTCCGAGAGGGAGAGGGAGGGGAAAGAGGTTCCTGTGCAGCAAGACACATGGCGCTTATCTAAATTATCGCAACGGTTAAAAATAGGCCCCAACAATACAAACCAGGGTTAAATATGTATTAATCATCCGGACACAGAGCCGCTCCTACTCTGTCGACCGCCTTTTTCTCTGGGAGTTCTCAGTGATGTGATCACTAGTTTCTTCACAATATATTTGCACAAGACAGCAAAGGGGGTTTCACAATGGTAAATAGGGTAACCTATGCTTTTGGCCAATCTTGGGAAATTAACATTCATAACATAATTTAAACCAAGTCCATAAAACAGATGCTAATTGAATTACGACCCTACAAATGTACAGAAAGTCTTTCACTGTGGTTAGTTAAACAGAAAGTGCACATCAAGTGTGTTTGAAAGTCTGATCTGACGGGTGACGGTTATTTATTTCAGGTCGGTGGGATGGGGGGGGGGGGGGGGGGGGGGGGGTGCTTTCTGTTTAGGGCTGATAATTCATTAAAATACAATAAGCAAAATTGCAATATTGCCAAGAGCAAATTCTGGTCAGGTGCTTTTTTAAAAAAAATAATATTCTCCAGATGCAGATGAACATGGTAGTTTGGTAGAAACCCCATTAGAGAAATCACATCATCAACGCTTTTACATTTTTTTTTTCTGTGATAAACTTCAAACACTCTCATAATATCTGCGAACATTATCCCATCATGATTTCTTTCTTCTTTTTTTAAAAAACTTTTTCGCCTATCGTTCATCCCTTTAACTGTCCCTCTCGAATGTTTTTGTTTCACCCTCGGGGCCTTTTAAAGCCTCAAGAGAAATCATCAAGGGGCATTTATTCATGCACCAGCGCCTGCACCTGCCACTTACTGTGGGAAAGATGGATGGATAGGGGAGAGGACCCCCCCCCCCCCCCACAAACACCACCAACACCATTAATCTTCATAAACACACGACACGCACTGCTGTGCTGAACATCTGTGCATTGAGGTGTATATTAAAATAATTCCGACGCACAGGAAAAGTTAGATGTAGATGGAAATATGTTTTGATAAGTATGGACATGAACTGGCCGAGTGGGTGTTCTGTGTCGTCAAAAAGAAACTGATCAAGATTAAAGTTTCAAATCAACTTTGTCATATAAAGAGATTAACATTAGAGAAAACTTCTTTTTTTTGTTTGTTGCCTTTTTCATAAGACACATTTCCATTTTATACGCCTGGATTTTTTTTTTAATAATATTAAATGTATGGTGTCAAAGTGTAGCTCAAAAAAACGAAAAGATGAGCCCCAAAAATGTGAATTTAAATACATGACAGAGGTGAACTAATCCATCTTTGTGAGGTTTTGTGTTTGTCACGTGCGCATCATATGTTTTCAACGATCGACACCGGTTCAACGTGCGATGTGACTCGGCGGACGAGGCGGATCGGGTCGGATTCCCACTCACCACCACGACGAATCCACCCTCGGCGTGAAAACGAGCAGAAGCAGAACAAACACGCAGTGTACTTTGGGGATGGCTTTTCTCCCCGTCCTCATGCCCATCGCGCCGCTGCCGTGCGACGCGCCCCGAGGTCTCACCAGACGGAACATGTCGCCGCCTCCTCATGTGTTGGCAAAGGCTGCGCGCTCAGGTGTGAGGGTCCCGGGCGACGGGCGCGCGTCCATCGTTGACGGGCAACGGGACACGAAAGAAGAAAAAAAAAACAACCTGCCAAGGAGGGAAAAGCGGTCTCAGGACTCCATCAGTTCAGCGCCGGTGGTTTCTCATAGTGCCGCGCGTACATCCACACTGCGTCGGCGTCTGCGTCTGCGTCGGAGCCGGAGCCGCAAGTGAGACGCGTCTGAAGTCTTGTGCTACAGTTCCAGTTCACCGTCTCCCCTCGGCATGTCGCGCAGCGGATTTAGAGGTTGTTCCGTCGAACGAGGAGGGCAGAGGAGGAAGCGATGAGAGTCAAGTGGAGGGAGCACATATCCGAGGATGGCGCAGTCGGAGCGTGTGCGCGCCTCTCCTCCTGCAGCCGGAGCAAGGAGATGATGCGCCCCCGAAACACGCGGCGCTGCGCTCCGGTGCGTCAGCTGTCTGTTCGTGACCCCCCCCCCCCCCCCCCCCCACCACACACACACACACAGAGCCCCCCCCCCCCCCATCCACCCTTTGTCAGAGAAGTCACACACGGCGGTATGTGGACCTGCAGACAGCAGGACAGGAGCGGTTTATATTTAGGTTCATCTCCGTCTGTGGTGTCTGTGATGTCTGTGATGTCTGCCAGACTGTCAAATCAACACACGTACCGTTTTCACCACCTATAGGAACAACACGCAGCTCTGCCAAGACATGTTCCCCTCAGTCACAAGGAGATTGTGTCTCCCATGTTGTAGAGCGAATCTACTTCTCTACATCAACGGTATATTAATCAGCAACAATTTTGACAATCATTTTTTTTTCGAAGCAAATGTCAAATATGACTTTAATTTGTCGCTCTCCTTTGTCACTGATGATGTCATCTCTGGAGTCTGAACTGAACAAGACGTTCGGAATTACCACAGGCATGTTCTCTATTTTCTGATGGTATTTTGTAGACGAAACAATGAATCAATTTCTCAAAAATAAAGGCAGATTAATCGAGAATTTAAATATGGTTAGTTGCCGTGGAAATATATAAAAAGACTGTGCAGCATTTTCTATGTGGAACTTGTTGCCTCTGTTACACATTCATAAAGTTTATTATGGGTAATTCCGAATCATTTTGTTAATTTCTGCACTAGATCTACTTTTCAAGTTCAGAGCCATTTAGAACTGTGTCATGCAAATGAACCAAACCTCCTCCTGTGGCCACCATGTTCAATAACAAATGTATTCATAAAGATTATTATTACAAAGAAAAACATGGATGCTCCTTATTTTTTAATTATTTTTTATTATAAGTATCAGTCTGATGGAGATTAAAGCAACTGTTATACAACCCCCCCCCCCCCCCCCCCCCCTCATATGTTAACATTACATGTCACTAACCCTGTTTGTGTTTTCTATCTCTCTTGGTGTATCTCTGTTGTACATCTGTCCTCTCTCTCTCTCTCTTCTCTCCTACTGTCTCTCCTCTCACCCTCTTTCTGCCCACCTCTCCTCTCCTCTCCACTTCTCTCCTCACCCCAACCAGTCGAGACAGATGATCGCCCACGACTGAGTCTGGTTCTGTCAGAGATTTCTTCCTGTTAAAAGGGAGTTTTTTTTCTCTCCACCGTCGCCAAGTGCTTTGCACATTGTGGGATTTGTTGGGTTTTCCCTGTAATATTGTAATATTGACCTCACTATGTAAAGTGCCTTATAATATATGTTGTGATATGGCGCTATACAAATAAAATTCAATTGAATTGAATTATTTACCAAACGTTATGAGACGTTTTTTTTTTTTTTTTCAATGAATACATTTGAACAAATTTGCTTTTCTGCTTTGACACATCTTCGAACAGGAAGTTGGTAATCCTCGCCAGGGGGCATTTAAGACGTTTCACATGTCTGTTGCTCTGCTTTTTTTTTGTTTGTATTTTACATATAATGTCAAGCAGAAGTCATTTCAGGTCTCTTGTTGATTTAAGCCAGTTTGCAAAAAAAAAAAACTCATCAAAAATCACAGCATGTCTCAGTGTTTCCGGTAGCCGTCACTAATCTGACAGCATCACCTCAGGGGTCATGCGGGGACAAAGATATGAATGATGAAGAAGATTCGTCACGTGTATCAGTTATGGCTGAAATAATATTTTTAATTGTTAAAAAAAAACATCAACATTCATTACCCCTCATACATGTAGAGAAAATACTTCCACTTAAATTTCCTAAACCAGACTTCTGTCACTTCTGTTCCTGGTATGACGAGACGACTCAGATTAGCTGCATAGAAGAAGCATCTTTTATTTTCTCAGTGGTTTACTTTTGACATAATTGCTTTCAATATATTTCTATCTCAAATGTTGCCTTTATGCTCAGTGACTCTGGATGAGAGAACGAATATCTTGGTCCAAGCACTTGAACCCCGCCTTGTGATTCTAGCTGGAGTGCATGTTTGTAGTTCAGCTCATGTCAACAGCCCCGATCCAGAGACAGCTTTGTCTCGTCTCATCGAACCGATGTGGGAACATCTGACGGGGACATCTCTGGATGGTAAAGCCTGGGACTTGAGCGAGTCGCTTGGCGCGGAGTTTGTCTGGCAGGTCGGAAAAAAAGAAAAAGCACACAGGCAAGACATCATGTGTGAGGTCATTTTAGTCGGTGCAAATCCAGGGGTGTTGGATAAGTACCTCAGTAAAAAGGTCAATAACAATATAGCTGCGTGCGTGTGTGTGTATTACAGAATGTGTAAGTTCAGTGAGATTTTCACCAAAACTGCAAATAATTACATGCAACATTGTGTAATTGTACTTGTACTAAAATGATTTAGGCTTCGTATATGTGCCATTTCTATATCACACACACACACACACACACACACACACACACACACACACACAGCCCAGTTGTTTGTCCTTCCGTTACGTCTTATCTGGATTTGGAGCGACACTTGAATCCTCATTACATGTGACCCTGTCTTTCTTTACCCCGGGACAAGATATGGACTTTACACTGACAACTACATAACAAATTGCTTTGCAGAGAGCAGGTGACGGTTGGCGATGCCACTCGTCATCAGGCCCGTCCCCCCCCCTGTCTCGCCTTGAGCCAGCTCCAGCTGTGGTCTTTACGAGGCTCAGTGTGGGGGCCCACGAGCTCCTATTCTAGGCCCGTCTCATGGCCTGTGCTAAATTTGGACCGAGAAAACAGGACAAGAGGGAGGAAAAGAAAAAGAGAGCAAGAAAAGAAGAAAGACATTCAAACAAGGGCTCAGATTTCAGTGATTGTTGACGGTCGGACCAGTGATGGACGTCATGGCTGATGAAGACGAGGAAAACGGGAGGCTAGACAAACGTTGTCTGCTTTCTTGCAACAGGTCCTAAATTTGCGCTTTTAACTCACGACGTGTTACGTGTTCCCCCCTCGACGTCGGTTCTGTCGTCTCGTTCACACAAGCCGTGAGGGCCATGCATCTTATTGTATTTCTGCCATTGTACACCGCCACAGTCATAAAGCACAGCACTTAGCAGGTCAGCCCAGCAGGGACATGTGGCTGCTGTTGCAGCAGCAATGCTTTTCAAGTTCAAGTTCAGTTATTTATATAAAGTGCGTTATTACTAGCACCTCTCACACAACCTCTCAGAGGAAGGATCCTGCAAAGTGCACGTGCTTCTCACGTTCACTCCAGGAAAACAACGGGATTCGCCAACTTCCTGAGGTTGGGCACCTGACAAGAAATGCAGCCAACACGTCTGACATTAATTTTTATGATAAAAAAAATTCATTAATACCCCTCTTGTCATGTTCAACCCTAACAGGAGGGCCAGGCCATTTTGGAGTTACAACCAGTAGAAATATATATTTTTTTCTTTATCAAAGTCATGTTCCCTGAAGCCAGTGCTCGAATTTCAATACATACAAAAACATTTCAAGCGAAGCAGATACAGAAGTTTTTTTAAAGTGTGCATATGCATAAAAGCTATCATTGACAGTCATGCTGCCAGTGGTTTTAGGATTTTTAACAACAACAATACAAGGTTATGATGCTAATGTCTTGTTGTGTCCCTGCAAAGAGAACAACAGCAGTGTGCAGTTCAGTGGAGTAAAGCAGCCGAGCTGGCAGCGAGAGAACGTGGCCCCTCGCAGCTCATCAACCTGAGCCCGTGTTTATGGAGGCTGAGAAAGACGGGGCTTTGCTGGAGGACCAGGCATGCCTGTGCTGGATTTGGGGATGCGGCCCTGCTGTCCTGCACATGGAATGTTAATTAGGTGAGCTGAGCAAATGAGAGGTGACCCGTCCCGGCGGCTACCCAGCCAACCCTTGCCCAACAACCGGGTGGGAGATTTAGTGTGACAGAAAAAGTCAAGTGAGTGTCCGCTCAGCATGTAGTGCTGTGGTGGATGTCACTGACTCAGACACAGTATCCTGCCTCGTTAAAGTACAGGAGATATCTGTCAAGTAATAACCAGTATGCACCGTCCACTTTCATTTTTGCAATTACGCCTGTCATGAAAATTGGGTCATCGAGTACGATACATGAACTTGATCATTTTTGTTGACCTCGATAATAGCCCTTGGGTTAACATGCATGTTTGTTGACATGAGAAGAATCGTGGACAACATTTAAGCTTGTCTGTTTCTAAGTAACAGCTCACTAACCGTCTTCTGCTTGATGATATGTTTTAGCCCAATGGTTGTCAAATGTTTTCGAGTCGCTGATCCAACCGGAATAGACAGGCTGGTGGGTCGGGCAGATCTCATCACTGGTACAGACGATTTATTGTTTAAAAAAAAAAAAAAAAAAAAAAATCCCCTCTCTAGAATGTCATTTTATTTTTAATATTTTATTTTCTTCATCACAATCTGCCGACCCACAGAAATGATCTGGACCCCTAACTCGCAACAACAAGTTCACATGTTTCAGTAGCAAAACATGTCTTAAAATGACAATAATATTTTTAATCACAATTGTTTCCAGGACAATATATATCGTCTAACATAAAGTAGTTATTGTAACAGGCCTTGTTGCAATCTCATCATCACCAACAACTTTGTCAATCTTTGGTTGCATCACTTCAACAACATGCCACAGAACACTTGTTTATAGTTGAGGCCACAGGGCAAGTGATCAACAGTTCAGTCCACTCAAACTTTTCGTCAAGTGGAATGAGTCTCAGTGGACTTTCTTTTCTTTCTAACTAAGGAACGGGATGTAACACTTTACTTTTCAGAACCCAAGAACAGTCAGACCCCACATAGACAATTATAGAAATATAAAACTTTCACTCATAAAATACACTGTGCTTTTGCATGTCGCTGAAATGTTTGCGTCCATAGACCAAAGGCCCAAGTGAAGTAATAACTTACTAGTTAGTAACTTTGTACTCTTCCGTTTTACAGCTATCTTTTATACCATCTGATCAAGTCTTCACTGATCCAGTTCATTGTGTGTATATTTATGTATAAACTGGAGAGAGACAGTAGTGGATTTCAAATATCTAAAGACCAAGTTCTGGATCTTTACATTTCCTGATCTGCTGGAAGCCACTTGTTGTAGTTACTTGATAAATGCTGACCTCTAGAGGAATTTCGGTGGCTGTGAAATACCAAAAAACATGCATCTACTGCAGGACCAAGACATTAGTGGAGATTGGACATGAAATAAAGAGCATTAACATGAATCCTTTCAAATGCATTTATATTTTTAAGAGGTTCATTTACAAGAGGGAAACTTTCCTTTCTCATCCAGAAACTCTCAAACTCAAAGAAACCTTTTTAAAAAGTGATATATACAGAAAAAATAGTGATTTAACATGATTCTGATTTTACCGGGCAGTATCAGTAACTACTAAAGCTTGCAAATATAACTTTACTGTCTATGTAATATTACAAAATACAGACTATGTTATTTACATGTATTGCACAAATTCTTCCTCAAAAATTATTTTCCTTATCGGATCATTCATGCTGTTGGGATGAAATCACTTGAGCTCTTCCTGTAAGAGTATGAGTAAATTATGAAAACATGACAGTATTTAGGACTAATTTATTAAATCTGTCACTTTCTAGCATTTACACTACTGTAAAAAGGATCTGGTAAAAGAAGAGATGACAAACATGGCAGTTATGTCATGATATAAATCAAAGCCATGGATGGATTTAAAGATATTTGCAGTGTTTAGTAATGTTTCTTATAAACAACGAAGGCAAGACATTGATCAAGACTCACTAATCTTAAACATTGTACAAATGTGACTAATGATGGACAGATTAACTGATCGGACAATTAATCAGGCCGACATCTGGCAATTTTTAGAAAACTTAATTTAGTGTCCAAGTGAATAAAACATTGGTGTTAAAAAAAGCTATTGTGTTATTTGCTTTAGCAAAAGCTAAAAAAACAAAACATGTCTATATCCCAACTCTTCAAATATCAGCATCAGGCTTAGAAAAACCCACATTGATCGCACACTGTGATCGAAGCCTATATGATCATTAAAATGATACATAAACAATGTGCAGCAAAACACTGGTTAGATTATGTCATATAAAACTATAATACAATAAAATAAACTATACATTTTTATAAAAATGACAGCTACATATGACTGTTTGTACAATGAAATGACACTATGCAGCAAACATTGGTCCGAGCATGATATGTGATGATTATTTGTAATAATAATAGAATTATACATACTTGCTAAATATGAACAAAAGTGACACCATTGAAAAAGACTTGAGTTACTGTAACTGTACTCAGCAAACGGTGTTGGCACTTTTGGGAACTAAAACTACAAACTGTAGCTGCTCATTAGTACCAACCTTTCAACCAATACCTAAAATAGTGCCGTAATGCATATTTAAAAAAACAAAACAATCTAATAAATACAAATATCTTAACAGTGTTTGAAGGGACCTTTTGTTCAAATAAACAGGATATAAATCCTGTAGAATGTACAAGACAACATCTCGAACTCAGTTATGGGATGTGGATCAAAACTGTGACGTCACAAGCGGAGCAGCAGCTGACGAATCTATTGCGAGGACTTAATTAGATGAAACCACCATGTCCAGTTCTTTGACTCCGTCCTGACCGGAGGTGAGGCCACAGCTGCCTGAGAGGGGGCTGTCGGAGAAGTGACTCGCAGACCTGGGCACCGCCGCCGGGGAGGGAGGGGCCTGAGCCAGACCGGGCTTCTTCGGGGGGATGGGTGGAGGATTGCCCCTATCTGCCCTGGGGATGACGGGTGATCTGATCCCCTGTGGTAGCGCCCCGGCAGCCCTTCCGATGACGGGAGACAAGGGCGCAGCCAGGCTGCGGTAGTCCGTGCCGAAGGGCGAATTGTTTGGCGCCGCGGGCTTCGGCGTGGCGCTCTGCTGGACGGTCGTGAAGCGAGACAGGACCTGAGTGACTGTGCTCCGGGCCATCTGCTTGACTGGGCTGGCTTCGGGGGGCGAGGCGCTGGTCACAGAGGAGAGCTCCTTTGGCGAGAGAGGAAGTGCCGGCTGTGTGGCCTGGGACTGGGGCTCTGGGTCCGCGGTGCCCTGGAACTTATGACGAGCGGCATGGAAGCGCTGGTTGATCCCGGCCTGGTAGGGAGACTGGTAGCCACCAGGACTTGGGCTGCCCGCAGGGCGTGTGGAAAGAACAGGCGATGCGCAGGGGGATGATGACACCTGGGTCTGATGAACTGGAGGGTTTTCATTCCCATTCTGTTGACAAACCTTCTCTGGGAGGTCGTTGTTTGGACCATGGTGCCCGTTGGTCTCCATCGGACCATGGTGTCCGTTGGCTTGCACAGGGGGCTCGTTTCTGTCTTCCTCAAGGTCATCAACCTTAATAGTGTCTACTGTTGTCTTTCCGGGAGGAACTTTTGTGGCCCACTCCTTTCCCCCTGCCTCTCCCGGAGCCGTATCTCTCGTCATGTTCACCTCCTCCGTGTTCCTCTTCAGCTCCTCTACCTGATCACAAAAAGAGGGGAAAGAGATCAATTTCAAGCAGAAATGTGTCCGTGCAATGCTGCTAATTTCACTGCCAGCGTCGTGACGGACATATCAAAGTGTTCACACCTGCAGTTGCAGCTGATAACAGTGGGCTTCCTCCTTCTTCAAACGTGAGCGGAGTTGCTCTCGCTCCGTGTCAAACTCGGCCAGCTGCTCCTCCACTCTCGCCTCCATCCTAAGGGTTCTCCTCCTCTCATCCTCCAGCTCCTTCGTCAGGGCCTGACAAGCCTCCTTTTCCTAAATGAAAGTGTGCATTAATCTGACTAGGCCTGACATTTGTAGCACACAGCACAACAGAGGGAAAGTATGGCAGGGATGAAATGAAATAAATTGCAGTAACTTTCAAAATGTTAATACCTTGTCAAGTTTGCGGCTCAGCTCAGTCAGCCGGTGACCCTCCTCCAGAGCTCTGGCACTCGCCCACTTGCACTCTTTGGCCAAAGCACAGGAGAGCTGTTTGTGCTGGGCACGCTCTTCTTCCAGCTGGTCAGTAATTCGCCGCTGTTCTTTTTCCAACCGCCGGACCTGGCTGCGCTCAAACTCCAGCTGAAAGGACGGAGACGATTCGCTCAGTAAAAAAAACTGTTTCAGAGGCTGGTTATGGGTTCACTTCAAACCCAAGCTCTCATCGTCTCCTTAGAGATTAAAAAAGAGGGGAACCTGTTGTTGTAAGCGCTCCCTCTCCTTCTCCAGGATGTAGGTGACATCATCTCCCTCCGCTGTGTCCTCAGCGTGCCTCCTCTTCTCCTCCTCCAGGTCTGCAATTACCTGAAAAAAACACAGCGGGGAGCCACAGAGTCGAGCATGAAATGATTTCGCTCAAGTTCGGTCTGTGGAGCCAATAACTACGACTTTGAAGCTAAACACTAGAAGCTGGGGGCAATTAAGCTACACTACCTCATCGCTCCTCTTTCTGTGGTTCTACAAAGTCTACAGAGATGCAGTAAAACATGCATTATGTTCAACAGTGAATTAAATATTTATTTGAAATTGCAGAAACCATAAAAGACCTAAATGAGTCTTTTGATTTATACGACTTAACTACTGTTGGGTTAACCTTTCACTTATATTTCTGTCAGTATGACACATTTTTGCGTAATAATGATAATGTGATTCATAATGACACCAGGAGAATATGACATGGTGTGTTTCATTACCATCTATAAATGATGGTGTGTTCTCACACTCACCTTCTACTCACATTAAACATTCTTTTCCTTTTCTTTCATGTTCATGTTTGTTACCCAGCAGCTGTGAAGTATTATTGGATGTGTGTGTTCTTGTTAAAAATTATGTTCTTAATTATTTTTTTCTGGCGTTCCTGAAAAACGTTTTGGAAACAAATGGTTTCTGCAAAAATGTTGTTGCTATCGGTGTTGGAAATGTAATTTTCACATATAAGGGATTTTTGTAGTAGCAGCTGGCTCATTCCTCCACGTGTTTTTTGTTATAGTCCCTTCCTCTGAGGCCAACTTTTCTTTTGCATGATTCCCATATTTTTTTAATCTGCATAAGGAACCAGCTGATTTCTGCCTCACCCAATTAAGAAACATTTTTAATCTCACCCGTCTGTGCCTGCTCTCTGCTGCAGCCAGCTGGGCCAACATCTTCTCTTGCATCCTCCTGCAGTGGCTCACCACCAGTTTGAGAACCACCAGAGGGTTGGTGGCAGATGGAGAACAGCCCGGCTCCTTGCCCTGGCCCCCCACAGCCTCGTTGTCCCTCTGCAGGGCCAGGAAGGGGTCGCTGAGGTTGTACCTGCCGTAGCGCTCCTGGACAAACAGCTCTTTGCGCTGGGCCTAAAGACGTGACAAGAGACAGTGGTCAGTTGGCTTTGTCGAAGGAAATGTTGACGAGTGGAATAGTCTGGCTTTTTATTCTTCTGCGTGGACTGCCTTTATCGAAAAAAAAAAAGATTTGTAACTTTTGGAGGATGTGAATTTTCTATTGGATCACTTTTCTGTTTTCTCAGACTCATGACTCTCAGCCATCACTGGGACTGTTTAACAGATGGCCTTGAAATTTGGTGCCGATATTCATGTTCCCCAGAGGAGGAATCGTAAAGACTTAGCAGATCCCCTGATTTTGCCTCACGAGGTTCACATTTGTGGTTTTGAGTGAAAGGCCTTGAGAACCATTGGATGGATTTGCTGTGAAATTGGGCAATTTTGCATGACGATGTTAGATTTTTAACTCAATGCACCTCTAAGTGTGCAGCTTGGGAGATGCGGGCATGGCTGTAGATTTAGTTGTGTTCTCTCTTCATCTACCTTGAAATGCAAACTATGAATATCACCGTATACAGTCTATAATGCTCCTCAAAGTTTATATATTCAATGCATTGCTCAAATCTAACCCTCGCTTTGATTTAAGCAGTCACTGAATTTTGAAGGTATTATGACAAGGCAGCCAGTAGGTCATTTAATAAGCAGTAGATGAAGGAAAAGGAAATGCTTAAAAGATAAATGAAAAGTGCTAGCAAGAGGAAAGAGCAACAGATGGTGTGTCTGTCTATCTTTAGCAGGACAGCTGCTTTGGACTGGGCCTTGGCCGAGGCAGACCTGTTCTGTTCAACTCATGACAAAGGCCGGATAATGGCAGCAAGGCATTTCAGGTTGAGCACATACCACTGGGCCTGCTGAGAGAGGGAGAAGACCGAGAGGGGGGCTGAAGCACAGCTGGCAATGTGTCTTAGTGAGGTTTCAACAAAAGAGGCTCAAGAGATTAGAGAGAACAGTATCCTCTCAGGCAGGGTGAGGACAGAGCTCTTGACGGCTGATACCAAGATCACTTTAGAAGTTTGGCGTAGTCAAAGAGTGTCGGTGTGGGTCTGCAAAGCAATATTTAGCCATTTCACTGTTCTTACAAAGACATGAACTGCTCACTGTGTAGGTGGGCGTTACAGCCGAGCGCACAGGTACACCATGGCTGCATCCACTAAATTTTTGTTTTAAAACTGAAACGATGTCCGTCCACACAAGCGTTTTAGCTCCGTATCAGTGTTGATCTCCATCCAATCTGATTGTGCGTTCACACCAAAGCGCAAAATGAATTTTTCGCGCTATGAGCGAGAATAACGATATTATCGCTTCATTGCTCAAGTTGAAATATTTAAACTCAAGCCAAATATTCCCTTGACGTGATATCGCGAAAGCCAAGTAGCTTTGAGAGTCTCCCGACGTCACAGACATCTGTGTCCGAAAGAGAACGGGCCAATATTGGCGGGTTGTATTCAATCCATAATCATTGTGTCTTAAGATCTATAGAACTGTTTTAATAAGGCCTAAATTGGCCTCATTAAAACAAATTGAAATCGTTTTCACAAATGTTATGAATCTTGTACACCTAATAAATAAAACAAAAACAGACGACAGAACTTTGGATTTCCTTCTGAACTTATCATACAATAATTCGCCAGAGTTTTTTGCTCATCTGGTACAAAGGGTTGGCAAGGCTGCGATGCTTTGCTGCTGTTATGTGATCCAGGCTGCTGACGGCGGTGTAAAGGCGGATCAAACGGCATGAAGGGGCTAAAAACAGGAAAACACAGGGTGCCCAGGGGATTTAAAAAATTCCTCTCAAAAATCTTTTTTGAATGTGATTTATGTAAATACTAAAGCCAAAAACAGAAGACGATGAGCACAATTATATACTAGTTTTATCTTCCACCAATTTGTCAATTTGTTAGGATTATTCAATTCTATTTAATTGTTTTCAAAAAGGTTGAACTCTAATTTTTTTTTTTTTTTTTAATGAAAAGTCTTCAAAGAGAAATCTGTCTTGGCCTGCAGCTCATTCCTGTTCCCATCAGTGATGGTCTGCTCTGATGTGTCACTTTGCAGTCAGAGATTAAATAACCTTACATCAGGTTTTTCCTTCTGCGTGGATATATACACTCGGCATGACTCTCATTGCTGCAGTTGCATACAGCAGCAGCACGAAAAACACTTCATTTGTAAGCTGTTGTTCACACAGTAGAAAGTAATTTGAAGAAAAATATTGAAAAATGTAGAGTTCCTACAGACTGTTAATTGTTTTTCTTCTATTTATTCAGTCTGCACATTTTCCAAAAACTGGATAATTGGCCTTTAAATTTTCAGGGTCTTTCTTTTTCGACAATTCACAGGACCCCTATTACACAACGTCCACTCATAAACACAGACTCTGCCTCTCTTTCCCTCCGCAGCCCCTCGGTCCACAGACAGATGTGCTTGTCCACAACACAAAGAGAGGCTGTTTCCCTCCGCATCAATCCTCCGCTGCTGCACAGAGGGTGAAGGGAGTGAATGGAGGGATTACAGGAAACACATTTTTTTCATGTTACATAATACTACAAATCTCAGAGCTTATTCATTACATCTTGCTGTACATGTACAATACTCATAAACATTCGGTGCATTGCTGTTACGGATCACAGTCTACGGTGCCGCTATTTATTCGTGCTTATTGTCTGTCAGCTACAGCTCTTGGCAACCTGTGTGCTTTTGCTTGGGAAGCCGTCTTTGTGCCGCGGCCGCACTGGTTTCAATCCAGCTTATCTTTAGCCTGGACACTTTCAGTCAGGCAACGTTGCCATCAAAAACAGTAAAACACTAGGGAAAGGTGATGTATGAACTTCTTTCCCAAGAGTCCTATATAGTTTGCAAAAACAGTCTGAAATGCTAATGTGTCCAATTTAAAATGATATCCAAAGAACATGGGATATCTGAAAAATACTATCAATCATAAAAATCTGTGGGCGACACACAAAGTACAATCAGCTGATGCATCTCAAAGTTTGTTTTTTTCCATATTACAGATCTGCCCCATTACCATAGAACACGCTAGGTAAACCTTCTTGATCTTTGTTGACTTGAAACCACGTGAGCTCCACAGTTAATTAAAGGCTTATTTCCATAGTTGAGTCCCCTTTGAACTTTAAAGTAAAGACACATATTTTAGAGAGTCCACTGGAGCACTGCAGGTCTTTGTGTGCCAAACTACACGAGTGCTGCCAGAGACTAAACTTCCCTTTTAAAAGCCACAGCGTGAGCAGCTGCACAAGTGAGTCACAAGGGCAGAAATGCAGCGGATGGTTAGAATACCGCTGATAGTTTTGCACAATTAAAGATACTGTACCACAGGACAAAAACCCACATCATTAACCTCACATCCTGTGCTTAAAATACACCCTGCGGAATAACACGGGGTGAGACGGATTTTTCTTTTAACAACGCATGAAAACTTTGCCAGGTCTTATGAGCAAAGGCATTAAAAAAAAAGACATGAACACTTCATCATGTGAGGGACAGTTGCCGTTGTTGTTACCATGGTGATTTGTGGTTAAGATTAGCACTTCTTGCATGACAATGAGTGAAGGGGTGACACGTCCGCTGGTGAGCAACACGACTGGACCTACTTCTCCAAATACTGTGGTTCCAACAATCCTCTTGTTGGTCACGCTAGCTGCTCTGTGAGGCTGCACTTAGACACAGCAGTGCCTGATGATCGCGCTAGTTGAACAGTGAGAGGATCATCAAAGTAATTCCGATTCATCCTTCAGGGAAACATGGATTTCCTGACATTTTAAGACAATCCATCCAATTGTTTCAGACACATTTCTTCCAAAACCACTGATGTGAACCACATTTTGGCGCCAAAGGAAAAGTTAGGGGATCTCCAAGGTCGGTAAAATTCAGCCTCTGGGGACAATAAACGTCTGTACATGGGTTTTTTGCCAATCCATTCGCAAGCTGTCCAGACACTTCACCCCACTGTAAGCTTTGATCTGCTGGTGGTGCTAAATGAAAAGTCAGGGGGGCCCGGAAGTCAATAAGCGTCATCCTCAAGGGACTATGATATGGCAAACCATCCAGAGTGGTTGTTCAAATATTTCAGCCAGGACCGACACAGTGGACCCATTGACGGACATAGTTGCCGTCCGTAGAGATTTTAGCCACAAAAACAGGAAAAAAAGAGGAATTATAGGGTGATGTTCTACTGATGAACAGTGGGAAGGCGAGGCTGCAAATTCCATATCACTAATTCCTAAACAGCAGAACAGTCCTGCAGAGGAGAGATCAGTTTTCACTCATTCTGCGCAGTTCATTTCCTACAGGTCAGTGGTCATACCCTCATTTAAGGCACCGTAGGAGTAAACAACTGACTCTTGAATGGGTTAACAGTTTGTCCTGGTCGAGCCAATGAAAGAAGCACAGCACATATTCCCCCTCGAGCTCCAGTTAAGGCCGGTGTTTATTTGTTCACTCCTACTCTCGCGCACATTGAGTCATCAGGCACCCGGCGTGCTGTAACTCTTCTTGCCTTAGATGGCCAGATCCCAGGAGAGATGTAGGAATGTGGTCTAGACACAACACACGGACATTCATCAGGAGCCTCTCTCTTCAGACGGCTGATCTCTGGTTTGCTCTTTCAGCGGTGCATTGGACACCAGGAAATTGCAGAGCAACAGAAAGGGACGGTCATCTTAAGTAGAAACGCAACATCATTAGTTTGCTTATTCACAGCTTATATTTGAGTCTTTGCTTCATGAAGAGCAACACGGTGACACAATTTCACTGAAGAAAGAACACAACTATATGAAACATCCTTTAGGCCATGTGAACGGCCACTGAAAGCTTAAGTATGTGGGCCTGCAGGGCACAGCAAAGTACACAGCGTGTGGTAAAATAGCCTGACAATCCTTTAATTGAAATGCAGCAGTAATCCTGTCACAGTAAGACACCCTGAGGCTGGAACCAGCTTTCGTTCGTGTTCTTGTTCGTGTGCGTGTGTGTGTGCGCGCGCTCGCTCTACATTATGTCTTTTTCTAATTAGGTTTTTATTCAGGCTCACTGGAGAAGGTCTGCTTATTTCTACTTATGCAAAGAATGACTTGTGTTGTTATGAGATAATGTCGTCCTGCGGGGGCACAGGCACAAGTTTGTTTTTGAGGATGAGTATCATCCCCAGGACAGGGTCACATAGATACATCTTAATTGTTTAACCCAATTTTACCCCCCCCCCCCTCACTTCCTTCTGTACTTTCCACTATGGATGACACACAAACCTCTCAAACCAAACCACTGCTGCTGAAGCATCATCCGTTTCTCTGTAGTCTCATCAAATATAATTTTTGTAGCGCTGCTTTTAATCTGGTTTAGTCTTGAACACTGTGTGTGTCACCAGCTCCGTTGATAGAAGTACGTACCTTCAGGGCATCAATGACCAGGTCCCGGGCCTCCAGTTCTCCTTCCAGGATGCTGAAAAGCATCAGCAACTCTGGCTTGGTCAGACTCTCCATGTTCAGCTTGGACTGTGAGGACAGAAGATGAGAGGAAAGAAAGTTGGTTGACAAATTAATTGTAGAATTTTTGTTTCTTTAAATTGATGCAAATGGGCACGTATGGATTATTCTTGTTCATAAAAAAATACTTGACCTATAGTAGAGGAAAGTGAGAGGAGACATTGACAATCACTGCCATTTATTTTCCCACAATTTCTCATATTTCTTGTCTTCTTGAAACAAAGTCATGTTTTCCAATCCTCCCCAAATCAGACGCCCACACAGACACCTGATCCAACCCACTGATTTATGGGCTTTATGTGGTTATGTGGGAATTATCACGGGAAGGACTTATTTTGCAGATTGGGACCAGAGTACACAAGTGTGTGTGGTGTAGCTCAAGCAAAGTATGAGGCTGTAGTATCACGAAAAAAGTACAACTGAGCTGTGAGGTTATAATAATAAGAGACATCCATCTTCCAGCAAACATACTTCAGGCTGACTAACTTATCTTTTTAAATGTTAAATATAATATCACTTTGTTTTGGTTCTGTTCATAATGGCTGCCGTGACAGATGCTCTACGTCGGAGATGTGATGTGGTCTCTTTGTAGTGCCTCTGCACTCTAATCTCACAGCTGTGTTGGTGCTGCCGACAAGCCCTGCGGTGCCCACACCTCAAACATCCAACCACACTCTTGGCAAAGCTGACGCATGCGGGCCCCCCGCTTTGAAATCTGATCAAAGCTGTTGATGTTTTTTTTTTTTTTTTACACGGAGCATCCTTTTTCACACGAGACTCATCCTGTGCGACACGTAGGACAGACAAACAGTGGACTCGCCGAGTATTTAACGACGGGCATTTATACCCCAGCTTGACTCCCTGAAATATTCCTTTTTGGTTTACGTCTATATGCCGTTGACTAGACTGTGATCCACACACCTGAACTGGCCTTCTTTCGACAGGCTGTGCTTTGAGCAGCCTGTGGTCACCACAACTTTCCACATCATGAAGTCATCAGGATGGGGGTGGGCTGCTCTCATGGGCATAATGAGAGACAGGAGCCACTGGCATTTCATATTTGAGCTCGTAGCTACACCACTTCCCAGGCATCTTCGTCGACATTGAGAGTAGAAACCTGAAAGTTAAAGTGTCGTGTGACCTACTGCCTTTTTTGACACCATCTGTGCAGATGTGAGAAGAGGGAATGAGCCGTGACCCTGGCGAACTGCATCTCTACAGCCCGATCCCCAGAGCAGCGAGCGCTCACAAAGAGAGCACACAGCGATTTCAGTCCTGCCTTCACCAGCACTCGGGGGTCTGCGGGTCAACCGCAGGAGTAAAAATGCTAATTTAACGACAACATACACACCTCCCCTTGGTTTAAGGTTTACAAGGCTCGTGTGCGAATTTCACAGACCACCTAAATCACTGTGAGAAGAGTGTGTGTGCGCTGTGTTGTGTGAAATGTCTGTGGGGCCCCCCCCCCCCCGACAGGAGCCCGTCATCAGGGGCTTGTTTAGATCGTCCTTTTTTAGTGTTATTTCACCTAATCCCCCCCCCGAGTTGGAGCCTGGTAACCGTGTGAGGGTACACAAACACGGAGCAAAACGCATGGGAAATAAAAATATTCCCACACGTTCTTTGAGCTTCACCTCCGATCAAAAGCCCTGTGTCCATAATCCCTTTTATCAATGTTTGTTTTAAGCCTGGTGAGGCCGTGTGCCTCCTCTGCAACACTCTAAACTCATTACAAACACACACACACACACACACACACACACACACACACACACACACACACACACACACACACACACACACACACACACAGCAACTCTTCTCTTGCTGCAAAGACATATGCTTTGCTCCGGTGCAAAGAGACTAGGCGCTTGATGGATTTGAATAATTGATTGATTGTAGATCAGCTGCTCATGTTGAATCACAGCAACCAATATCCAGAGGATCTAAGATTATGATTCAACTAACTTCACAACATTCAAGTATAAAACTTTGCACAAGGGTCCTTCTAGCAAATACGCCTTGTCCCTGAAACTTTTTCCGTGCATGAGACTAGAGCTGCAACAGTTAATCGATTAGTAATTGACTACCCAATTAATCGACAACTATTTTGATATCGATCAATCGGTTCAAGTAAAAAATTCTCTACCTTCAGTTTCTTGAATGTGAACAGTTTCTTTGCTCCTCGAGGGTTTTGGGGAAACACGATCGACATTTGTCACCATTTTATGACTTCATATGGACCAAACAAGTAACGGTTAGTCGCAGCTCTACGTGGAACCTTTCCCCCCAAAACTCATCATCACCATCACGAATCATTTTTGTGTATGAACACAGTCTCCCAGGCTGGGAAACCTGAGGTCAGCTGAGTGCAGGCTGCTGACCTCTCTCGTTAGGTTGGCAGAGCAGATGCAGCATGTCTGGATTCCAAATTGGATTTGTGAGACAACCTAATTTGTTTCTGTTTTTTGTTGTTGTTGTTGTTGTTGTTGTTGTTGTTGTTGTTTTCAGTGCAAGTTTTCCTGCCTGCCTGTTTGAATCTGACGCAGCCTCATCTCAGAACACTGAATATTCTAAAAAGAAATGAAGTCGTTTTCAATCAGATCAGTATGATGTCTGATGACAACGAGTCCCCGTCGGTGCAGTGGACCGGAGGAGGAGGAGGAGGAGGAGGAGACAGACCCTCACTGTCGGTTACTTCTTGGCTGGAAATGATCACAGTATTTGATCTTCGTGTATCTCTCCTCCCCCCCACGATGGAAACCCATCTTCCTGTCGCTCGGTCCTCGGGGCATGAAGAAGTCCGGGCGGGTCGGCCCGGAGCCCGGACTTCTTCAGCTGACTACATGTTGTTGTTGTTGTTGTTGTTGTTTTCTTTTCTTCTCGTGTCCCGTTGGGCACGTCGCTCTCTAACCCCGGTGCCGGCGGCGCCTCTTACCTTCATGTGGCCCTGCGGGGTCTGCGGGCTCCTCGGGAACTCCAGCATGAACTTTTTCCTCCTGTCAGAAGATTTGTTTCACTTGATTTGCTGCGTCCTCTCCGTCTGATTCCCGACGCAGCGGAACATCCGAGCGGCCGAGCGCCACTCTGACCGACGGCTGCCACCGGCCAATGGGCGAGCAGGGAGCGCAGCGCCGCGGCCAATGATAGGCGAGCTTTTGGGGAGGAAAAGGGGGCGGGGACAGTGGTTGAACCACCTCTTGGATTTGGTTGGATTTCTTTGTTTAGTGTTTCTTGAGTTGCCTGCCTCTTCTTAAAGGATCATCCACAGGCAGCTGACTTGCAGCAAGCTACTTTAACGACTGTACAAGTTCTTTTTTTTAAGCCGGACGGAATTATGAAATATATATGATGGTGTAGTTGAGGTAAAAACAGGATAGATAGAGAAGCCGAGAGGCAAGAAGAAGTGCAGATTCACTACAACACTGCATAATGGAATGATTTGGATCAACGTTATACAGTTATTCACATGTGTAGGGCTGCAATTAACGATTGTTTTCGTTATCGATTCATCAATAAGTTGTTTGCTCCATAAAATGGTGAAAAATATTGATTGTGTTTCCAAGACCCCAAGATGATCTTTTTGTTTTGTCCACACACCAAAGATATTCAGTTTACTGTCACAGAGGAGCAAAGAAACCAGAAGATATTCACACTGAAGAAGCTGAAATCAGAGAATTGTGACTTTTTTCCCATTAAAAACTACTCGATCATCAAAAATAGTGGGCGATTAATTTAGTAGTCGATTACTATTCGATTAACTGTTGCAGCTCTAAACATTTGTGCAGCTTAGATCTATGCAAAATCGAAAACACTATTACTCCAGCGGTCATTTCATTTCACAGTGAACTAAACGTTATAAATGGCGCCACATAAACCATCTTTTGACCATTAATATGAATCGTGGCAGCGTTATTGATCACTCCATGTCGAAGCATCCCTTGCACTGATTCCTGGATTTGTGGGCTCACAGTATTGTTGACTGCCATCTGGTGGCCCTGTCACTGTACGTTCTGCAGAGCCGCAGTTAAAGGCTCAGGGCTTTTTGGAGGAAGTGGTAGTAAAGGCAAGTGTGTTACTGAGTTCAGCTGGGAAACGAAAAAAGTTTTAGAGAATGTAGATGAGCTAATATCCAGCTTCAAAGAAAGAAAGAAAAAAAAAAAGCACCGGAACAGTTGGAGCTGTTAAACTAACACACGCTGTGTCTCTTTCTATGATTTCAGAGACACACTTCCAGTAACTCCTGCTTCTTATTAGCAGACAAAGTTGCCTGTGGAGGTGTAACTCTATGGGGGGTACAGCTGTGCTGCTGCTGTTGTTGTTGTTGTTGTTGTTGTTGTTGTTGTTGTCAACTGTGAGGCACAGAGCTCCAGATGCCATGTGACAAAAAAAATCCGACGAGGTATTCGGTAATAAGGTGCTGTGGACCTGAAAATTCAAGGCTGCCTCATCCCTCGTAATACACAGTAGCTGCCAGTAGAGCGCAATGCTCACACAACTCAAGTAAAAGTAAAACAGTGTTCTTACTGTACATGGTATGATACAGTAACACAAGGGACTGTGATGGACCGTCAAGCACTTTTACGGTTCCTGGTTGCATCTCATGTTGGAATGATCAGTCTCCTCAGATATGACAATCCGCTAAACATAACACGGTCATTTTTGTCCTTGTGCCCTTTGGTGTTTTTACACAGTTATTTGACTTGAAGTTACCAAACATACCGACCCTGCGTCAGCGCTTAACTGGCACAACACAACCACAAATGAACCTTCTATCTGTGAATACACTGCATCTTTGTGTCATTTAATAACCGTGCCCCCCCCGCTATCTTGAGGTTGTACACACAGAGAGCAAAGTCAGAGAGTTGTCACTCCTGATAGGCTGCTGGTGCAGGGAGCCTCCACAGCCCTAATAGAGAGTCTCTATTTCAGGCTCTTCAATTAAGCCGCTCAGTTCATCCTGCTGACTTGCACGGCTGCTGTGGAGAATCTGTGTCCTCAAGAGTCTTTGTCCTGTGTGCTCGCCTCCCTTGTCCACACCATTCCCAGTGCAAAGTTTCCATTTTAATTTGGTTTAGTCCTAAACCCCCCCCCAAAAAAAAAAGAAATACAAACCCCTGATATGTGAACATCTCCACCTCCCACTCCAATTCAGAGGAAAATATTTTACTTTTTACTCCACTACGTTTATTCAACAGCTATATTCACTGGTTATTTTCCAGATTTTTCATTATAAACACACAATCATAAAATATGATGTACTATAGATCATATGATGCAAGTGTTAAAAACATTGCTCATTATTATAGTGTAATGCATAATGATGCAGGGATCATTTTGATATATTTAGTGTGTTGGTGCAATGAGCCATCAATCTAGATCGATACACTGATTCAATAATTAATGAGCCAACATCATCGGTGCAAAGTGAAAACATTGATCCATGGCTTGAGGAAGCCTCAAAGAAAAACCCTGAACCACTGTTTTAGTTGACTGTTGTATAGATCCCATAGGAATCTTTGATACAAACCAATGAGTTGTCATCAAATAACTGATTTGTTTTATCTCTTTGACTTGTACAGTGTTGCTCTAAGAACATGTGTGATTGTTTACATTTGATTTCCTCTAAGTTTTTCTTTAATTTTTTTATAGACAAATACATGATATCGTCTCATATCGATCGCAGCCTCCTAAATCCATTAAAATCAAAATGGCGTCGAGACAGACTTTGCGATATTGATAAATAAAGTAAGCTTGTCCTGAGAATTGTAACAACATCATATCACGCTGAAACTCGAGATTTACACCCCTAATATTGAGTCAATTTTGCCTATAACAATCACCTACTTGAGGTTTTCAAAGCAGGACCTTCACTTGTAACTTTTATACTGAACACTTGAGTAATACTTCCTCCATCACTGGATTAATATCACTTTATTCCTCTGTACATTGTTGATATTAATAAAAATACAACTTAATGCTGAAAACCTGCAGTCCTGCAAAAAAAGACATAAAAATCTAAATGATATTGTGTCAGCATGAGGACCTCAATCAAGCTGGAATAAATATACCTCCCAAAAGTTCCATCCCTCTTACTCCAGCAGCAAAATTCCCTGCTTAAGTGGAAGTTCTGCTTTTCAAAATGAATATTTCATCTCCATTTCACACCTGCCCCTCCATCGTAGATGCCAGACATAACGTGGAGACGACGCACGGATGTGATCGGAGGACGGATGGAGAGAGAGAGAGAGAGGGAGCAGTAAATATAGCATCAGAGTCTTGGACCTAATCTGAGGCAGTTATCAGCATCTGTTGCCTGGCACCCAGTTCTGTGGGGTTTTTAGTTATTCATCTGTTGCTCCATATCTGTCTTCTTTTTTTTTTGCATCTGATTCCCCATACAGAGGATGCATTTTCAAAAGTGTGGGAGGATGGAGCCTCTCAATACCCCCCAGTGAAGTCGGTCTGTTGGTAAAGCGCACATTTCATTCATTTTAGCTTGACTCACCTGATTGCATGTGGAGCTGCGAAACAGGTGAAGGTTTAGGAAAATTGATTTGTTTTGCCAATGGCCATTTTACTGTTGATGTGAATTGCCTGGCTGCTTGACCTTGAAGCAGTCCTGATTAATCATTTACATATCTCGAGAGCGGCGTTGTGCCTTCAAACAGTCGACTGTGTCTCTGTCACTGATGTGTTTGTTTCCTAACCATGTTGCGGCAGATGGATGTACAATTTGAAAAAATCTGTTGAATGCTTTGTTACGTTGTTGTTTTTTTTTACTACTTGCATTAATTTGAACCCTTTAAACATGTGCCAAACTAAGCTAAAGTAGTCCCTGTTATCTTAGTTATTCAAGTGTATGTTTTTGACTTGAACTGAGCCACCAAAAAGAAAGACATTACCAATCTAATTCATGACTGAGACAAAAACAAGTCTGAGCTCAGACAAACTACAGCCCCTTTGGGTTTAAACTGACAAAACAAGCAGACTACCACAAATCACAGGCTTACAGGAGAACGGGGAGTAAAGGGAGGTTCGGCGTGTTTAGACGTGAATTATCAGCACCGTGGGTGACATCTCAACCGTCGTTTTTGATAAAAATCTTTTCGCCCCACCTACACAAACCAACCCCATCTATCCGGACGTCGGCTATTATCAAGGCGTGTGAGTTATAAACCAAGAGTATGTTGATGAGCTTGGGAAGTTTTATGACGCCGCCTGAGCCGAGTGCACCTCGGCTCATTTTTGCTGAAGGTGAGCTGCGTTTGCAAACTATGCGGGGGAAAGAAATACATCGACCGGATGCGCCGTGGGGCCAACAAAGCTTTAATTTAATGTGTCGTCACAAAGAGAAAGGATTGCCATCCTCAACTTGTGCAATCTTCAACCTGAGTTGCTTCGAAACCTTGAAAAGTTCAAGTCATTTTGTGTTATTTACAAAGAAACTTACAAGGAATTTTGCTTTCCCTGAGCTAAACCAATACTTTATATACCAATACTTTCTTATATCTGCAGAGATGGGATCAATATCACACACACGCAAGGATACTAATTGTATTATGAATCAATGTTAAGCCTGAAACAGAATCTTATCTCTAAAAACCCACTTTTGAATGAATAATGGCAACATACAGAACCCACATCTCTGTTGGAAGAGACGGGTTGTATATCCAGGCAGCCGCCCAGCCTAAAAGCACCGGATAGAAAAAAATTATGAATGGTAATTTAATCACATAATGGCTCCTACACTCTCCAAAAGTCTAATTCCTCGTGTCTGCTCCTCCTGTATGCAGTGTGAATTTTAATGACGGGTATTAAGGACAATTGTTTTATTCCATTTTTTCGTCAAATCTGTTCGTGACTGATGGAAAACTATCTCCAACAGATTTAATACAGTGGCTCAAAGGAGAGTGCACGGATATGCTTGACGCCTGATATGAACACTGTTGTGAAATTGAGTTAGATGATCTACTTCATAAGAAATATCTGAGCTGAATGGCTCTTTATCATTTCTTCTCACGCTTTCCGGAGAATATTTACGTATATTTATCTGCACAGATGAATTATTGTTGATATGACTTTGTGATTTCTTTTTCTGTGTGTGTGTTATTAAGCCTCATAAAATAAATGACGAGTTCTGCCAGAAGTGACTTTTTAAAAATTGTTTCTGTTGCCATTGGAGTCCATGCAGTCGGCCATTTGTTGTTGATTAAATGCTTAATCAGAATTCGCTCCATCTGCGAGACTAATAATATAGCAGCTGTCTGCACAGAAATGCAAAATTAACCTATGTAGTGAACCCACAAAACTTGGCAAATATGTAAATATTGGACAATTCTGCAGAACCTATACGATTATGTCCACTGACAACAGTTTTCTACATCTAGCGGCAACATTTTTAAATTGTAGCTTTCTACGTGATCTGCATATGCTCATAACTGAGGTACAGACGGGAAGATAGTGACCATTTTTCCTGCAACATCACGTACATCCAAGAGGCAGTGATTCTAGTACACACTACAAGAGAAAAGGTGTTTCAAATTTGGTTTCAAATATATATATATATATTTTGCTGGGGTTGTTGCAGTGTAAACCACCTCAAATCCAACGCGGATCAGAACTAGGGCTGCCACTTCCCCCAAAACTTTGACACGACACGCAATTCATTGGAATGTGTCCTTTGGTGTTGTGATGTTCTGCTCCGGGCCACTTTTGTTCCTAGTGTCCTCTATTTTCATACAACAACAAAAAAAACACCATAACATTACTGTCTTACTTTACTGATGGGTCAAGTGGGCATGTAATAGGTCAAGCTGATGGTGAGTGCCCTCTGCTAGATCATAAGGCGAACTACTTCAGACGGTCTGATGGGCTTCTAGACTGTATATTTAAAATATGAACCCACCCCCCCAATTTTTTTACCAGTGCCACGTCGGCTCTTTAGAAACCGAACGTAGATTTGTGGCTGGGTCTGACTGAGAGCTCCTCCACTGCGCGCACACACCTACACCTGCAACCATGCACCAATTGGACGGACCAGCTGTCAATCACGCCGTATCCATGCTATGGGGCTTTATCGTCTATTTTACTCTTTAAGGTTCTGCAAACACATAGTTAACAGGACATATTCTAAAATGAACTGAAAAGGGCAGTTCTTCACGGTCCATCCATTGCTTTTTAATTAGGACTGTGTGTGTGTGTGTGTGTGTGTGTGTGTGTGTGTGTGTGTGTGTGTGTGTGTGTGTGTGTGTGTGTGTGTGTGTGTGTGTGTGTGTGTGTGTGTGTGTGTGTGTGTGTGTGTGTGTGTGTGTGTGTGTGTGTGTGTGTGTGTGTGTGTGTGTGTGTGTGTGTGTGTGTGTGTGTGTGTGTGTGTGTGTGTGAAATATGCTCATCGGTCCCATTTGCTGTCCCTCTCACCAATGTTGGCTGTAACTGATCAATAGTCAAAGGGTGGATTGCTTTGGAGCAGGTGGAAGTATCCCACAGAACAAAGCGTGGCAGGGTGTTATTCCGCTGGCGCGGTTCTGAAAGCCAGACACTTTTATGTCGAAAACAGTGGCACTATCGATTTCAGAGACGGGAGCGGTGAGCGCTCTCAAAGCGCGGCGCTACCCCCCTCTGTGTCAAAGATCTGTGTGAGGAGATTTGAGTATATAATACTGCAAGAGAAAACCAAAATCTGAGCATGTATACTCCTGAGATCAATGAATGACAGTTTTTATTCTCTCCCATTAACGGTTTACAGGAAGATGAGCAGCGGCCAGGTAGCGCACACTTTCTGAATAGAACACAATTGTTTTCGTAAGACTGAAATGTCGGGAATGGAATAATTTCGTCTTTTATACCAGCGTCAGGTTGAGAGGATTTTAACTCCATGAAGTCTGTGTGATAAACACAAATCGAGATGATGTGTGGCTGGACTAAAGTAAACACCGTTTGACTCCTCAGCTGATGTGAAGTCGCAGGCGGTGACTGCTCATATCGCGCAGTGTTCACCTGCAGCGTTGTCACTCAGCAGACAGATTGATTGAAAGGGCCAATCGGGCCAGTTGAAGGAGATTGTTGATATGTCTCTCTCGCTTTGGCTATTCTTGGAGCAGTGTCTATGAAACAGGCCACAATTTCTCACTACGGCGAATCTTCGTAGAATAACCACCACATGCTGTCATTTTTTATCAGTGGGAAAAAAACAAGAGGAACTTTTGGAATCTCTGAGACGACAGACAAATTGCAGAGCGCAGCAGTTTGGAAGAGCTTTTAAAAGAAACTCAGAAGAAAGGGAGGAAAGTTGAAATCAAATCGAGCTTGAAAGCAGCAGAGTGTGGAAGACCAGGCTTAGAAGAAGAAAACAAATCTATCCTAAACAGAAATGCAAAATGGATGCTGATATTTAAATGAGGTATGTCGGACACAGACCATGCCAGGGAGGAATCGCCTCGGCCAGAAAAATTTCCACTCCCCCAAATTTTGAGTACTCCGTCATACTTCACTCTGATCTAATTGAGATGGAAATTAAAGCCCCAGAATAAGGTTAGTGACAGAGCTTTTATAAATGAGGTATAATAATAGCCGACGAAAAACTGAATGTAATGATATCATCAAGTCAGTTTTAGGATTACCAAGTCACGTGGAAGGTAAAATACCCCCAAAGACACAGGAATGTAAAGTATGTGTAGTAATATTTCTTTGTGAGAAATGACAGATCATATGGATGCCAGTGTTGCAATAAAATGTTCTACCTTTAAAGAATAAATGCATATAAATGTCAGCACAGTGATCTCTTCCATTAATACTGCGAGTCTCTAACCAACTCAAATCTTTTAAAGGTTATATATTTTAAATATATATATATATATATATATATATAATATTGACAGCCCCAATCTGTCGCACTAGAGATCCACTATGTCTGACCCATATATGGGTTTATATACAGTCTATACACTGTATATGAAAGGTCCCTGAAACCTGTGTCCTCTGGAATGACCAGCAGAGGCCGACTCCACTGGTTACAAAAAGAAGTCAGTTTCTAAAGAAGTCTATGAGAAAATGACGTCTGTAAACATTTTCCTGAAGAGTCTATGGTCTCAATCTCTAGTTTCAAGTCTTCTTCAAGATGACATCATCTGTAAATTATGGTCCCATTTAGAGTAAAACAGACAATGAAGCACTGTGTGCATTAGGGGCGTGGACACTGTGTTTGACAGCTGGTACCGGCCAATGGGTGAAGGTCGCAGATGTGGATGGTCATGCAGCGGACGGGCGCTCTTATCCCGTGACATCTCTTTATTCGTCTGAGGCCCGTTTGTAGACGAAGGACGTGAATCCTCTGCCGTCTCACTTTCACTACGCTGTGTGGTCCACTTGCTTTCTTTGTCTCTTTTGTAAGTGTGGAATTGTTTGGGTTCCCAACAACCATATGGCTTTCAAGATAAGATGAACCTTTTTCCATGTAAATACCATCTAAATGTCATCACAACATCGCACCTTATACGTGTCTTTGTGTGAGAACAGCCGCTGACCCGCGGCTCATTGGTCAGTGTTCACACATATGGTACCTACTGTACCAGTTTATTTATTTTACCTATTTTTTGCTCTTTCGTTTTTGTTCCTCTCCATCTCCTTCTCACACACAATTTTTATTTTGGACGGTCTCTCTGCAACTTAGACTTTGAGATATTAAGTTGGTAAGGGCTTTAAACTATAGATTATTTAAACTAATGTAGTTAATTGTTAATGTCCACAAATACCGAAAATGTTCCATCAAAACTCAGAGCTCAAGATAACATTCTTAAATTTCTAGTGTTGTTAACTTAAAATAAATGGTGATGATGATGAGGATGGATTGCCATTTAACGTGGAACAAATGTTCACAGTGCCCACACGATGCATTGTATTTGGTCTGTTCTCCAACCTTCGCCTCTGGTGCCACCAGAAAGTGAAGGTCTCTTCAGTTTTATCTCAGTTTTAGATAATTAAAGCGAGTTTGCGTGTGGATGAGAGACACAAATGTGGAGGAAAATCTTTGTTTTGTAAAATATCCACATTACTGAGGACCCAATGTAAGTGCAACCGCAAAGAGCTGCTGTTTGCATTGCTGTAGTGTTTGCTGATTCATTTGATGTCGGTCAACTGTTTCAGTCCTACATAACTTATTGAAATATTATTGGTGATTTCCTCAAGCTTTTTGTTCAGCCTCCCTCATAGCGTAGGACAATCTCGTGGCTCCTTTATGCTTTGATGAACTGTCTCAAAGCCTGAGACCATGTTGGGATGTTTTCCATCCTCCTCTTGTCTCATTTCCATCTATTGAAGTACTGTGTCTGCGTATGTGTGAGTGTGTGTATATGTGGGGGTGTTGCTTATTCGCAGGGGCATACATGCAACTGTAAATAATGTGAGGATAATTTTTAAAAAACACTTCTCCCACGTCCGATTCAATCTAATATGTGAAAGGGTGACGTTTGTCTCGTTTGAAGTCATTGAGCCTGATGATTTTGTGAGCCAGGACTTCTATAATTGAAAATATTCATTACTGTATGTAATTTATACTTTGTCATAAATCAGCCTCGGAGTCCTTGGACCATTCACTGTCCCTCATTAGGGGTTTTAATTAACGCCTCTGAACTATGATAACGTTGCTATTTACTGAAGGGCAATGCAATATAATGGGTGAAAAAGTTATAAGAAAATGCTTTGTGTTGTACAGTGCAAGGCATCGCTACATTCGAAAAAAAAGGTACAACACTTCAGGGCCACGTCATTGTGTTGGCATGTTCTTCAAGAGTTTAGTTGCACCTTTAATTCTGCAGAAACAGAATTGGGACTTTGTCCTTCAAGCGATGCCATTGAATCAGAGACGTGATGCTGCCGCTCTGTTCGTATTCATACACTGTGGTGAACATTTTAGATTAGGCATCTGTATACCATGTTACACTATGTTAAATAAGTACTTCACAGTGCAGCAACATCTTTTTACCATGTTTAATTTACATAATTACTTCATAACTCTGACACACCTGCACACCTGTGCTGTGAGTGTTCCATTTTGGATTTTGTGGCGTTGTTTGTGTGGTGATATTCTGTGCTGCTCGAAGAGGTCTGAGAGGTTCCCAGAGTCGGGGCCATTCCTCTCGGAGCGGCGCCGGGCTTTATTTTACAACAACAATCAGCCCGATGATAATGCTGCTGCTGCTGCTCAACTCTGCAGTGAATCCATCATGTGTCTCTGTGTTTTGAACAATTTTCTCTGAAACATGATCCACGCGTGTCTCCCCGCACTGTGGTTTGCATTTTGGATAATAAAGGAGTTTCATTATCAATGCTGCTGGCTTTCATCTGAAACTCATTTATCTACACCCACACTGGATCTTTGAGTCTGCAGTCTGTCCGTCTGATGGTCTGTCTTGTTCTTTCCCTCTTTTTAAGATACAAATGTGATTTTTTTTTTTTTTAGACTCCTTGGTTATATCTTTTATAGCAGCTTCACTGCTTCTCTCTCCATTCATGCTCTGTAATTGTTCAGAGGACACTTGCGGCCCATGTCCACCTCATTACTGTTACTTTCTTTTCTTGACCACCGCGTCCACATCTTTCTTTCTTTCAAGTCCAGTCTTTCTTGATCTTTATCTAGCTTATACATAGATATATAGATAAGCTTTATCTTTATCTTTTAAACCTTTACAAAGTGCTTTGACAGACGAAGCAGACACAGGATAGTCAGGGGCAATCTCAAGATGCATTAAACACCAATAAAACAAATGAGAAATGAGAAAAAAAAAAATAATACGATTAAAAAATAAAAGTAATGGTAAAAAAAATTGTACCATTGAGTAAATAAATAAATAAAATGGTGAGATGATTATTTTCTTAATTCAAATTCTATATATTTGGCTGTATTTGTATTTTATTTATAGTTTTTATGATAAAGTTTATGGTGAAACTAAAATATTAAGCCTCACTTACATTTCTTTGTCATAAAGGTTTGAAAACGACTTCATTGGAGTGACATGTGCCTGCATTTCACATTGAATCGACTATTTTCACCTTGAGTTTCAGTGTTCCAGTGTGTGTAACTCCTGAATGGGTCATGGATAATGGCCGCACACTGATTCGTCTCAGCATTCCTGCTCATGATAAATACACAATAGACGACTGGGGCTCGGCAGAAACAATACACAACAGTAAAATCATTTGTAATTACCATGGGTCGCACAGTGAGGGCTGCTTTTATGTACAAGTCATGCAGCGAGAGATGATGCAGAGTCAATTATGAAGCCGTACGGCGCTTGTGGTATTCATCAGGGCATGGGCGGCGGTTTTGAAGAAGAATGTGACAATGTTTTCAGAGGGAGAGAAAAAAAAAGGTGGTTCGCTGTAAAGTGTAAAAGCAGCTTCACAATGACTCCTTTTACACGCCACAGTGTTGTCATTGATTTAAGTCAATGACTGTGAGAAACAACTAACACTGTAGATGGATGTAAGCAGCCAATGTTTTAATTATTAAGAGTCAGTTATTGGCAAGGATGTGGAGAGACTAACCAACATTTAACCAGAGAGTTGAAACTTGAAATGATTAAATGAATACATTTGATTTATTTATGTATTTACCATAGGGTGGCAGCAGAACATGCTGCACTCACAACACTGACATACTAAACTGCAAACAGTTGCCTATTCACACACCTGGCAGGCATGGAGCAACATTAGCATCATGTTCTTGGCTACGTGACGTGTGTTTAATAAGTTGAACTCGTCATCAGAGCTTTTTAAAGGGAGATGTACCAGGCCTGTACTTTATATATGTAAGTATGTATCATGTTTACGTATAGCTATTGTACTGCTTTCATCATGTATCTATTATGTATGTGTATTGTTCTCTTAATGTCGAGCTCCGTGGTTCACAAGGTCTCTAATCTTGTATGACTTTGTCTGTACGTCGCATATTGGCAATGTAAAAAGCACTTTGTGACTTTTGTCTGTGAAAAGCGCCGTACAAATAGTTTATGCATTATTATTATTATTATTATTATTACTTCTTTGGATTCAAACACATTATTCTGCTGCACAGTAACACAATGATTGTAAACCTCAGTCATTTAGCCAAAGAATGATGTTACTTCCTACCGATCTTGAAAATGCGAGCTGTTCATGAAACACTATGCAGGGCTACAACTAAGGTATCGTGGTAAGAAGGTGATAGTGAGTTGTGAGCACAGCTATTGGGAATTCAAAGTACATTCATTATTTTTTCCAATAAACCATCCTAATATGCCTTTAAGACTTCACAGATCTTATATTTCCCCTATTTGTTAAAAAGGCCATGGAAGCCACGAAGTGGTGAACAGAGAAACATCCTTGAATAACAGTTTCTGACACAATGACGATGAAACCTCTGAATATTAGATCTCATAATCTGATTCAAACGGCTCCATCAGAACATGAGAAACGGCTCAGATAAACGGCAGCAGATGAAGAAGGCTGCGTCAGGCTCTGCACTTTTCATGGAGTCGGTTCGCGTGTTGGGGGCTATAACTCAGAAAATGTGGCTTTCATCCAATCAAAGAGCGGCGGCCCCCTGGCGCAGGACAGCCGGATGAAAAACACCTTGAAAGCTCAACTGTTGCTCACGCTCTGGTAAATGGGATGGTACGATTTTAAAAGATGTGATAAAAGGTGACTGGTATAGCTTTATGTCTAAACGGGTGGCTGCTGCTGTTGAATTCAATTTTGTTTTCTTTTTGTGTACAGATAAAAACAGTTTGATTGTATGTATGTCTGTGGAGTTTCTCATTCATCCAGGTCAACTGGACTTGGCTGTAGATTCTTTAATACTTTCATCCAAGACGCTTCTTCAGTTCTAACTAAGTTGTGATGAGACCAAGGCATTTAACCTTGGTGGAATGTGGCCAGTGCTTGTTGGTGCTTCACAATGTTGAATGTTGTTAAAGATTCATGCACTGATATTTCTTTCAAATATGTATAGAGCAGTGGTGTAACTAAAGGGGTCTCTATAGCATAAATGTTTGGCCCCCGGTTCCTTTTTTTAATATAATTTCAAAGTGGAACCGGAAAATAAGTGGTGACAAGACTAGAAAAACACAGTTTTAAAATGAAAACCTTTGGTTATACTAAATCTCCACAGATTGATAAGACCACAGATACAACAAAGGCAAGCCTCTTTGTTAGAAAGACACTACAATTAAAAAAAAAAATCTAAGTTCAAAGACTCAATTCACAAATATTTGACATGATGTGTCAGAACTTCCATCTGAGCATCTGAATGTACTGGAGTCCATCAATAGCCTGTCTGTCTCCACGGCCAGGCCACACAGCGTCTCTCTTTCTCTGCCTCTCCTCTCTCCTCCAACGGCCACACACACAAGGACGTCCATTCAAAGACCCTTCCTCTTCCTGCCCCACTCCCCCGAGAGGCCTGTGTTCTGACCGTCCTGCCTGGGATTGAAGTGTGCGCTAGTGAGGGAGAGCCAGTGGGGCTCGTTACTTCTTTCTCTCTGATGGCTACGTGGCTTTCTTTGACACCCACTCTCTGAGTTAGATGATGGAGGGGTTTTTTTTATGGAGAGAGAAAAAAACGATGCCGGATGGAGTTTTTTTTATCACGAGTTTAACACTAGTGCTTGACACTTTGTTCGTTCAAAGAAGTTGTAACTGTAGCACTTACAAATTGCAGTATTGCTTTACAGTTCAAACTCTAATGTTTGATTAATTCATTATTTGGCATAAAACCCATTTGAGTTTTAACACTAACCCTAACCCTATCCTATAGGTAAAGAGGATCATAATGAGGTGTCTTGCAGTTTAGGTATAGGTATACATAACATTACTAAACATGCATAGCGTTACCTCTGATTCTGGAAGGTTAAAATGCTGGGATGAATTACCAAACCTTGCAGAGCAGGCAACTGCACCAGGGCTCCAGAACTCCTGGGGCCCAGATAGCGGCCGGAAATTTGTCGAGGAATTAGAGTAACCACGAAAGAATAATAAATTACATTCGATTGGTTCTGTGTTATTACTGAATCATGACGAGGCCTCGCTGTTTCTCTAAATAGTTTTATACTGCTTCTGTCTTGCACATGTTTAAATGCATTTGTCTGCGTGAAATAACCACACACCAAATGTTTGGAACAGAGAGTAACTATAATCGGTGCGTGTTGCATGACGAGTTGTTTGTATAGTGTTTCTTCACATTTGATGATTATTGCATCCGTGTGGCACAAACCTCTCCGGATTTACATCCCATGCCAATTGTATATGCGCAGAGGTGGAAAATAATAGTGTGGAAGTCGACACGTGGAGTGGAGCAAGTCCAACTTTGATGGAGCAATGGGTTTGTGTCCCCCGGCCGACCTGCAGCCACGATATTTAAAAAAAACAACATATTGTTGGATTTTGCACAATGATCCGACACTGTCATTCCCGTCTAGTGATAGCGTCGGTTTACAGTGTGTCTTTTAGATTCCAGCCGGCCCTTTTGTTAAGGAAGTTAATGTGCTAATAACTCGTGATGAGTCTAGTGACCTTGGAGGAATTAAATCCCAGATGATGTCAAAAAAATTCTTATGCAAGTATTTCATGCTTCAAGTTTCAAGGGCTACACTTGGACTAATAGTACTTCTGGGAACCTTTCCCAACAGGATTAGTCAGACAAAGTGTTTATCATATACTTCAAAAGTCATTTTCCAAAAAGAGGTGTTGTGAAGTTGCTGATCTCATCTAGCGTTAAAAACAATGCAGCCTTCGCCGCGTGCTGAATAGAGATTGGGAGAAATGCGGGACTTGATAGCCCCCAGAAGCTCAGCCCCGTCTTGTTAAAACCACATATGGAAAATTAGAAGGGTGCTTGTTATGGGCGTCCCCTGGGCCTGTCGCCCCCGAATAATTTGCCGCTTTCAACGGTTTTGTCATTACTTGAACATTGGTTTTGGTTTTAAAACGAATCACTGGTACTGCGTTTACACCTGCCGTCCACATCGAGCGCCTAAGACTGAGAACTTTGGAAACGTTAAAATTTGACGCTGCATTATTATTTTGTAGCATGGACGGGATGTCTGGAAACAAAGACGCTGTCACCTTTGTCTGTTTCTTATCAGTCACGACTCGACTACCAACTATAGTAAACGTTTTACGAGCAGTGAAATACGTTTTCAGGTGTTAGTATGGATTGGGATTATTATTTATATAGTATTGTATGGACGATGACACTAATGATGATGATGAGAAACATATTAGATGATGTGGACCCTGGGGAAGGTCATCGGAAAATGTGTAAAGCTGAAAACAAGAAGAGAAACGCAGACCGTGAAAGGATTCCGACATTCAGTTTCTTACATTGATCCCAGAATATGGACTTCCCTCTCCTCAGCTAAAACCTGATAGAATCACTGAGTAATGATCATTTTGATAATTATGGAAACATTTTTTGGTGTGTTTGTTTTACTGGCAAACATTTCTTTTACTGTCACTAATAGATAAATAGATATTTTCCTCGCAAGCACTGTTGAGTCCATGAGCATCAGAGAACACATCTTATTTTCTTTCTCTCTAATTGCTAATCATTTCTTTTCATCTCAACCTTGTGTCTGCGTCTCTTCTTTATTGCAACCTGGACAACGTGGGTCATAACAATAATAGGTCGCATTTAACTGGATAATATAATTTAAAAACATAAATTGGAGGTCATGATGCCCCCCCCCCCCCCCCCCAGCAGTGCAGTTTACGCCCCTGGCACTTTGGAGAGCGCAGACCTCCGCTCCACGCCCCATCTCGTCTGGTTAAAGAACGTGGAAACAAATCCAACCCTGGATCCACACGTTTAACCGCATTCAGCCCAACATGTATTCGGTTCCCCGAGCACCCAACCGTCCACAAATCCCGTTGAAATCAAATCGGTCCTGTAAATGTTTGCGTAATCCACGCGTAACAAGCAGATGAACAATCGCCGATGAAAAACAAAACCTCCCTGTCGGGTGCAATAAGAGTCGAGGCATCCTTCATTAATTATAACTTTACATCATGATTTGAAACAATGTTAAAACAGTCCAAGGCCAATGTGTCCCTCTAACACCCGAGAGCTCCATGGAGCGAGTTCACCACTCCGCCGGTGACTTTTGGGACGTTATCCTCCATCCCCATCACCCCCACCCCCACCAGCACCCCCAGCCCCACCAGCACCACACTGTTTGCTGATGAAGTGCGCGATGCAGCAGTACAGTAGACGGGATGTGGCCGGAGTGGGTCCGTCCCACATGATGGGGAAGGAGGGCTGACGACACGCGGGGCTGGCACAGTGGGAGAAACGCGCATTGTACTTTGGCGCTCGGGCGGCAAAAGGCAAAAGCGCGCCGCTCCTCTCCAAAAGAGAAGCGGCGATGTAGAATCGGTCGGAAGGGCACGCACCAGTCCTGCCGTTGATAGGACACTGTTCCCCTCTGCGTCTGCGGGACCCAGAGACTGGACCTGCTCCATCGCCCGCGCGTTGGCGCTCTGCTCGGCGCGGGAGAGTCCGTCGTGCGTCCGACGCCGGAGGAAGAGGAGAGAGAGGCGCCGCTCGCTGCTTCCTCCTGCCTCCGGATGGATCCGAGCTGCTCTTCTCTCACCTGGGACTGGGGACTCTGATGGTGTCGAACTCCACTGTGTCTGTCCGGAGGAGCTGGGATTGCGTTTTCCCTCCCCCGCTCCTTGTCGGTGAGCGTTTGGCGTTTCCATTTCGCTGAATTTCCTTTCGCCTCGCCTCAGAGGAGATTATGCATGTGCCAGGTGAACAGGTGTATTTCTCGTAGAAAGTTGGAATTTGTTCATGGGAAAAGGTGTGTTTTAGTGAACAACGTGTGGAATCAATACATGTGCATACATATTTCGCAAACAAATTGAGGTCATTGAGTGTGTAGTAATGTCACCATATAGATACACATGGAGCAGGTCAACCTCCTCGACACCATTCAACAGGTCTGTTTCAGTCCCGGACGGTCGGCGCTTCTTCTCCCTGTCGATGCTGATCAGACTGATTCGTGGTTGTATTCGCTGTGTATCTGCTGATGCTGCATATGATAAACTGTGGCACTGCACGGTTATTCACTGAACATCCAACTGTAGTCATTCATATTATAGCAAACGTGGGCTTAGGTTTTGAAACAGGAGTCATCCGATTCATAAATCACGGTGTAGGCAGACTGTTGCAGCCTTTCCAAATCAAGTCCTCTTTTCAAATAACCTTCACATCGGAGTTGTACTTAAAAACCTGACCTTGTGTGCTGCATGTCCCGGGCTCACTTTTCCTGCCATATATCAGCTGTTTCCATAAAACTGGATGACATTTTCTGAAGGTTGTGGACGATTTGGACAGAAAGCAGGAGAGTGACTGGAAATTTAATAAAGGGTGTGGGGGGGGCTCATTTGGAACTCAAAATGTCATGTCAAGTTTCATTCCGCTCGCTTTGCTGCATTGTGATTGGCATTGATCATCTGTTGTGACCTTTGTTTTCAGCTCTTTTTTTTTTTCCCCATTGCCATTTGTGTCTCAGATGCCGGTTCATTTCAAGGAGGGTCGAGTCTGAAGGTCTACTTTGAAGACTCCTGCTTCAACAATGGCAACGGGAGTAGCAGCATGGCTCCCCTTTGCCAGGGCAGCAGCCATTGGCTGGATGCCTGTTGCCAACTGCAGCATGCCTGTTGCCCCGGGAGACAACAGTAGGAAACAGGACGAGCTGATCGTCCTCAATGTCAGCGGCCGCCGTTTTCAGACCTGGAGAACCACTCTGGACCGCCACCCAGACACACTGCTGGGCAGCTCTGAGAAAGACTTCTTTTACAATGAAGACACCAAGGAGTACTTCTTCGACCGGGACCCCGACGCTTTCAGGAGCATCCTCAACTTCTACCGGACAGGGAAGCTCCACTACCCCCGTCAGGAGTGCATCTCTGCCTACGACGAGGAGCTCACCTTCTTTGGCATCATCCCTGAGATCATCGGCGACTGCTGCTACGAAGAGTACAAGGACAGGAAGAGGGAGAACTTAGAGCGGCTGCAGGACGACCAGGAGGACAACAAGGACCTGAAGCTGCCCCACATGAACTTCAGGGAGACCATGTGGCGAGCCTTTGAGAACCCGCACACCTCCACCATGGCCCTCGTCTTCTACTACGTCACTGGCTTTTTCATCGCCATCTCAGTCATCACCAATGTGGTGGAGACGGTGCCCTGTGGCTCCACTGCCAACCAGAAAGACATGCCGTGTGGCGAACGCTTCACCGTGGCGTTCTTTTGCATGGACACTGCCTGCGTCATGATATTCACGGTGGAGTACCTGATGCGCCTGTTTGCCGCGCCCAGCCGCTACCGCTTCATGCGCTCGGTGATGAGCATCATCGACGTGGTGGCCATCCTGCCGTACTACATCGGCCTGGTGATGACCAACAACGAGGACGTGAGCGGCGCCTTCGTGACGCTGCGCGTGTTCCGGGTGTTCCGCATCTTCAAGTTCTCCCGTCACTCGCAGGGCCTCCGGATCCTGGGCTACACGCTGAAGAGTTGCGCGTCCGAGCTGGGCTTCCTCCTCTTCTCTCTCACCATGGCCATCATCATCTTCGCCACGGTCATGTTCTACGCAGAGAAGGGCTCCAGCTCCACCAAGTTCACCAGCATCCCAGCTTCTTTCTGGTACACCATCGTCACCATGACGACGCTAGGGTGAGTTATAGACACAAACCTACCCAATGCGCGCACACACACATGCACACACTCAATGTAAGAATCTTTCCTCTCTTCTTCACTCTGCTCTACCTGTTGCGCTCGTTTATGATGTTAATTAAAAAACTAGATAAATGTTCCTGTTTATTTTCATTGAGATTTAATATTTTTTGTAAACCACTTGCATTTTAAATGAGCTTTAAGACGCCCTGCACACGTTACTTGGCACACATTACAGCTCATTTGAGACTTGAGGGCAAATAATGGATACAATACATTGAATGTATTGAATAGATGCCTGAATGCTACTCAGGTGTTAATTAAGGACTTCATTTATGTTGAGGTATTTTAAGTGTTGGGGTTTTTTTCCTTTCCATTTCCTCCTCACTTTTAGATTCCTCAATTTAATTCAAACAAGTGTTAAATCAAATTAATCATGACTAAAATCTCTGGACTGAATCACATGATTTCACAAACAGCACTTCTTCTTTTTTTACTTTGAAACCTTGTGCGATAATTTAATGAAAAAGATTATTTTACAAAAGCACAGTATTTCTGACAGATTTATTTTCTCCTAATTGAAGTGTGTGCGTGTGTGCGTGCGTGTGTGTGTGTGTGTGTGTGTGTGTGTGTGTGTGTGTGTGTGTGTGTGTGTGTGTGTGTGTGTGTGTGTGTGTGTGTGTGTGTGTGTGTGTGTGTGTGTGTGTGTGTGTGTGTGTGTGTGTGTGTGTGTGTGTGTGTGTGTGTGTGTGTGTGTGTGTGTGTGTGTGAGAGAGAGAGATCGATCAAGGCATTCACTGTGTGAGGAATTAGTTTAACTGCATTATAAAGTCAGATCTCTCTGCTGTGAGCCTGGAGGCGAATGTCCCATGAGAGACCCTCTGTCACCTTTATTATGATTCCTCTCTGCTCTTTACTTTTCACACAGGCTCACTGAGATTCAGTGCCACGAATGGCAGGGTGAACTTGAAAGTGTTCCCCAAGTTTCCGCTCAGTGAGGTATTGTATTATGAAGGCACAGTGGAAGAATAGCAATAAGTTCCTAAAAGTCACTTTTTCAATCAGGGTCTCTACGTAGGTAATGTTATATATATATATATATATAATATATAAATGCAGAACTGCCATTTGGGATAAAATGCCATGGCCCAAAAATATATTGGGTGGTTACACAATTTCAAAGGAGTATTGGTCAGCTCAAATTACTTGCCCTGAAATTGCTTTGGGAAGCGATCTCTTCACAGCCATTATGGACAGAAGGAACAATTACAGCAACCAATAACTCACTATTATTTGTTTGCTTTAAAAAAAAAAAAAGGAGATATTTATGGTCAGCAGTTTTTTTTCTCCTGCTGTGGCCATTCAGTATATTTACAGTGTCATTATCAGTGGCAGAGTCTGCTATTCCCATATTGGATTTAAATTACCAACCAGAGCTGAAATCCATAATTAAATTATTAACTTAAGGTTATACTAAGAAAAAAATAAAATACATATATATATATATATATATACAGGAGAATTTGTGGGCTCATTTTTTTATTTTGGCTTTTATATGTACTTTCTACAAAAAGCAGTCCCGCGTTGAGGAGTGACCTTTTTCGCCGGCCGACCTCAGACCTTCTGTCCTTTCACAGTCGTAAATTCAGAACCGGGAGCTGATGTTTATTCTTCACGTTGAGGTCAGTGTGTCGGAGCTTTTGTCTATTTTCACAAATAAGAAAACTGGAATCAAATTAAAAGTCAAGCATGGCACTATTCTGCACCAGAATTAGTCTTTTCACAGAGCGAGGGCTGAAAAGGCTGCCGGGCCTTACCTGTTCTACGGTATTTGGGTATTTGTGTGTGTGTGTGTGTGTGTGCACTTTATCGGAGAGTCCTTTGTATCACACCTACAAAAGGATAGAAATACCAAAGTGAGGGCCTTATGTAAATCGTGAACTCTGGGCAATGAGTTTGTGTGGTGCCATTATGTCTGACACAATAGTCGTCGGTACCTAGAGTCTCTCTGCAGCTCCAACAATGGTGATCCTCATCTCTAACCAGGGACAGTCATTTGCAATCAGGAGAACTATCATTTCATGCATGTTCAAGGCTCACTCATTCATTTTTTGAGTGTTCATATTCAATATGTGTTCTCCCTGAAGCCCAAATCCAACACCAATTCTCAGAGAATACAGTACGAACTGTACCTTCAGATTGTCTGTGCTCTTCAATTTATTTAACTTTATTCCAAATACTGTCTGAACATGTTTTTTTTGTCTGTATTAAATAATTCAGTATTGCTATGGATATCAAAACACAACAAATTCAATAGGGATATTTTAAATTGGAATATTCTAAAATATATATAGGTTTAATATTTTATTATATGCTGGGCGTGGTTTCTGTTCTGATTCCTCGGACATGAAAGGTCGGATCATTGCTAGTAACGAACATGTGACTAGCACTTGTCCGTCTCGGGAGCTGGAGCAAGATTCTTAATGCATCATTCAAGGGCACCTAAAGCTTTTTCATTTTTGCTTTGGGTTTTTTGACAAAGCACATAAAAGAACCCCACAAGGGTGAAAAATATTCAATCTCTGTCAAAACTACAAAACGAAGTGAGACAAATAAATGAAGCAAATGAAATTGAGCTATCCCCCACCTCCAACCTGCTGTTTCACCCAATACTTGTATTCCCATCTCCATCTGACCTACACGTTTTTAAAGCTATTATGTTTTTTCGAAGATATAACTTTTGCCATCATCTCGCAATAGAGACGAATCCTTGAATTCCTGGATACAGACCTGAAACCCTCCCAATATTTGATAACCTCTTAACATGTCTGGGACCTGTCTTTGAGCCAAATTTGATGGAAATCCGTCCATAACTCTTTGAGTAGTGTGTGTGTGTGTGTGTGTGTGTGTGTGTGTGTGTGTGTGTGTGTGTGTGTGTGTGTGTGTGTGTGTGTGTGTGTGTGTGTGTGTGTGTGTGTGTGTGTGTGTGTGTGTGTGTGTGTGTGTGTGTGTGTGTGTGTGTGTGTGTGTGTGTGTGTGTGTGTGTGTGTGTGTGTGTGTGTGTGTGTGTGTGTGTGTGTGTGTGCGTGCGTGCGTGCGTGCGTGCGTGCGTGCGTGCGTGCGTGCGTGCGTGCGTGCGTGCGTGCGTGCGTGCGTGCGCGCGATGACAATTTTAATTTAACCAACATGTAAAACAGATTGCACTCTTCACTTACAAATCGAGTTATTATTTCCATTTCACAAAAGCTGCCAGCTTTCATCATTGGATGATAAACAAGATACAGGAATCGGTATGTCTGGCTCTATATTTGGCTCACCCTGTACTGTAGACTTTTTTATATTAATTTTCAGCAAATCAAACTCTTTCACAATGGAGGAACACTTTGTAATGTACTTCCATCACTCTAACGCCTACCCCAGATGAGACCATAATGAGACCAGATGAGACCATAACCCGTTCTAACCCAACCATGATTAAAGGGACTAAAGTTGGGACTTGCAGGGGACACAATGCAATTTTTCAGACTCAAGAAATATCGATGAGAGCCACAGAAGAAATCTGATTTCAAAAGCGAGAAGAGCTTCCCATGATTAGTAAACTGATCATCACATGTAAAATCTTAAAATATTCAGGAAATAAAACCTGGATTAGAATCGCTACCCTCCCCTTGAACTGATAGAGGAAAAGTTACAGTTAACATGGCTTCACACCAAAGCTTTGCACCAAAGCAGTTACACAAGTTGTCCTCACGGAATGTGTTTTCTTATCCATGAATTTGTGTCCAATTGTGGCATTTGGCAGAAAACACAAACAGACAAAATCGAGCAAACACACAGACACATCCCAATCATTTATCGCGTGAAAATTGAGAAATTCAATCAACACTAACACAGTAGAAGTTATTTTGCCGCATTGTGAAAAGTTCTGGCTGTCAACATGTTGTTCAGATTCACGCAGATTCCCAGAGAACACATACAAACATTGATATGCCGATGCCGACAGACGCAGAGATGTGCGCACGTTTCCTATGATCTCGTCTCGCCGCCATGACCCGCCTCTCTCCGTGTCCTCGCCGTGTCTGCGTGAGCCCAGGCAGCGCAGCAGTTCTGGGCAATGGGCTGGAACTGAGGGAGAGGGGGCTGGCTGGCCGCATAATCAGCCGCTCTCACCGTCCAGGAACACGGGGTGTTAAATCAACCTCAGGTGGCTGATAAAAGGAATCTGGATTGAATCTCAGCGAGGTCCGCTCCCTGCGGCTGCCTGCTGGCGGAGCCGGGCCGGATACACGGTCATTGGCTTCAGTGGGACAAGATTCAAAAGATTGATGAGGAAGGAGAAAGCCCCCCCCCCCCGAACCCCCACCCCCACCTCTTTCTCGCTCTACCTATCTTTCTCTCCCCCTGAGTCTCCCAGGGGAACAGCCATGTTGAGAACACAGGCTGTGTGTGTGAAAGGGAATTAGTATTATCTTTTTTAACTAAAATCTGATACACTATGCAGGCAAAGTGCAGCTTTTACCTGCATGAGAGGTGCACTTGAAGCTGAAGGTTCACTGGCACGCCACCAGCTCTCCCACGCCTCCAACAACATTATTAACCCAATAATGAGAGAATATTAATGAGGTGTGCATGGAAATCTGACTCTGGCTTTATAATTAGAGTGATTCTCCCAGTTGTAGAGTCCCTGGTCCTGGACGGAGGCTTGTTCCGTCGCAGAAAGTGAGAGAAAATGTTGTTATGCATGTAGGTCATGTTCCCATCTCTGCCTTAATCAGTGGCTATATATAATCTGCTTCTTTCTTCAGAGAGACTTTTAGCTCGCTCCCCTCTGTGTTCTCCGCTCAACATCTCTATTAGACAAAGTGGACTGGGCCCGGGGGACCAGGGGCTGGAAGTGTGGGGTCACGACGAGTCGTGCTTCAGGTTCACAGATGCTCTGTTGTTCGGGTTTGGTAGGAAAAATGAGAGAGAAGTTGTTGAGAAAGGGTCAAACAAAAATTTGTCTGACTGTCGCTTCAGTTTTCGGTTCCGTGTTGAGTGTCAGATATTAAAAATGCATTCTGGCATATCTATACCTCAGTGCTGGTTATATGCGGGTTACCTGTAAATCATCGCACCTGTCATCTTGAACAGGAGGACAAAACGGGAGCTCCTATTGTGAAGGGCCCAGAATTGCGATATGCTACTTATTCAGTGGATGAAAATGGCGATGGCCAACAAAGAGAGATCCCATGCAAACACGGGGGAGAAGATGCAAGCTCGTGACAGATGGTTCGAACCGGGATCGCTCCAGAGGGATCGACGCAGGTACTAGGTACTTGTGTTCTTCTTGCCATGGATCAACAAGCATTTCTCCAACTCGGCCGTCCCCAACACTCACAGAAGGTCCATAACGTCGCCTGACTGTGATGTCGGGCGAATCGGGGGTTAAGCGATTTCGCGAGGGGTCTGACATATGATGCCGTCGAGCAGACAGAAGTGTCAAGATCAGAAAAAACGCGTCCATGCGCGGCTCCAGAGGGCCATGACAGAGAAGTGGCATTTAATTTGGAGGCTTTGGTGAACAGACCCCCTTGTCCAAGCAACGTGGCCCTTTCATCATTTTAGTATTCTTCATCACAGTGTTCACAAATAGTGAGATTATGCCTCAAGAAAAGACGTGATATCATCAAATTGGTCTTTTTCTACAACTAGCACTTTGAAGAGTAAAGTAACGTTTGACTGATTTTCTTTCTGTCGCCTGATTAATAAATGAATCGGCTCGTCATCTTCATCGGCTCGTCATCTTTAACGACATCTATCAACGACTGCTAATCTGCATTTGTCTGCGCTGGTCGTGAATATTTCAGCGAACGCCACGAAGGAGGTCAATTGTCTCAACTCTTAACCACAACAAGGGAAGCCGGAGCAGTGAGTTTGGTCGCGAGAAAAGAACGACAAGCGACAATGCCAAGCCGGGCCTTGATGAAAGGTATTCTGATAAGCATTCTCTGCTGCTGCTCTGTTTAAAGGGATCGATTAACACTGGGTAGAACAAAGCCTTTTTTTCGCGTTGGAAGTCAATTAATAGTCTGTGTGAGTGTTTGGCTTTCGCAGCGTATATGTAATATTTAACAACCCTTTATCTTTTGGTTTCTCTGCGTGAGGGGAACTTGGATGGGTTTGTATATGTATTCTTTTGCCTTTTGATTTGCTCGCTATGCAAACAAATTCATATTTTTTTCCTGTTATTCGAGCGGTGGAGACGTTAACTGTGCTTCCAGTTGATGGTGGATAATTGTAAACAAAAGTGAAGAGTTTGGACGGCATTTGTGAATGCAATGAATGCCAATTAATTCTGGAATGACGTACGTTGTTTTGTGGATTATTTGGTGCCGAGCTGAAAGACAACTGGGACGTAGTCCTGCGTAGTTTGTGAGTGGGAATGTTTAGTTTTTTCGCCACACAAATCATCGGAGGTTACACAATGTGCTGGTTTTCTATAGCAGCCTGCCTTCAGATGGGATTAATGGGCTGGTTTGCTTGTGTTGCTGTACCTGTGAGGTTAAAACTGCTAGAAGGAAATTAGAAATCTTCTGCCATTATCAGGCAGAAAATGCTCTGAGCCAATTTTCTAGCACCAGGCTCTTTAATTGAAACCTTTCTAATGATAGCTGCGGAATTTAATTTAGCTCCGACTTGGGTTCATTTAACACCTAAACTCATTTAAAACGAATTCAACTTGCAAAGGATTGTGGTGTCAGGGAAGCTTGACGACCTCTGCTCTTCAATGCTATTTCACTGCCTTTCTGGTGCAGTGAAACCCATGTGCTCAGCGCGTGTACACACACACACACACACACACACACACACACTACCCTTAGCACACACTCACGCACATTCTAATATGAAACTTCTGTGCATATATATATATATATATATCCCTGGTCAAATCATTAACGCAGGACTCGCACGCACACGTTGGAGGCTTCAACGGAGAAGCTGCTCATTCAAGTTGCTCAACTTTTCAAGCTGCAGCGCCGACAGCAGCCAATCAAATCGTGGTTAAAAAAACCACACGAAAAGTCCCGACATCAAACGTTTAAATGAGCCTGGACGAAGGAGGCAGAGGCAGCTAGTGAACCTGTGGTCACGTGGTTGTGGAATTTTTCTTCCTTTATTTCCTGTCTGTACTTTATGTACTTACCTTTAGCATTGCATGGACAGCGATCATGGCACGTCAGTGTGTGTGTGTGTGTGTGTGTGTGTGTGTGTGTGTGTGTGTGTGTGTGTGTGTGTGTGTGTGTGTGTGTGTGTGTGTGTGTGTGTGTGTGTGTGTGTGTGTGTGTGTGTGTGTGTGTGTGTGTGTGTGTGTGTGTGTGTGTGTCATATCAACTTGGTCCTTAAGTTGATATGACATACCTAAGCAAACGGTTGCTTATTTACACACCCAACAGACAAAAAGCAATATTGTCATCCCACCGGAGTTGTTATTCAGATTTTTCGGCGTATATGAGCCTCCCACTTACACAGACGAAACGGTATCTGCATTTATTTTTGCCGATATGCCCTGCAAACGATGCTCCTTAATTTTTACTTAGAAAAAAATGTATTTTCTTAATTTGAGTATGGTTGTATTTGTGTTTTGTTTTTATTTATAGTTAATTACAATAAAGTTTATGGTTACACTGTAAACATCAAGCCTCTTCTTATACAGATATCGGTATTGGTATCAGTCCCCTAAAAATCCATATTGGTCTGGATCTATGTCTGGCCACTATTTTGGAAGCCTGTTGAGAGAATCTAGCTCCCTGTGATGATTCATTATTTGTGAATGTTCAGCTTTGGTCTCTTTGTGGGGCTGCTGTTATGTGCTGAGCTGTTCGTGTTGTCCGGGTTCACTAGAGCTCTTTCTGCTCAAACTGCTTCCTGCTGTGGCTGCAATTAATTACGTCACTGATCCAAACCAAACATGTTTTGCTGTAAAAGCGAAAACAAACTGAAGGACGCTAAAAAAAAGCTAGGGAAAATTCATTGTGATGAGTTTGTCATTACTTTAGACCCTAAATCATGAGATATAGCCATGTAATTTAATCTTGATATAAAACATTATGAGTGAATATTTTAAACTACTATCATATCATTTTATGTAAGTAGTATAAATCAATTTTTTTTATTAATTTAGCAAATGAAGTGTAGATTTTCCTCAGCCTCTAAAACAGATGACACCATCGGTGTAATAATGTCTTTCTTTGTGTTCAGTCCCAGTCTCGTTGATCTAAAATCAAGCAATCGCGGCGTCATTGAGCGGTCCTTCATCCATCCTTGGAGCGATCCAGCTTGAAGAAGGACGAACTGTTCACCCTCTGTTTCACTACATTCCTCTTCTCTTTCATCTTTTTTGTTTTTCATCTCTTTTTGTCTTTCTAGCCGTAATTGTTCTGGACTCTCCTTTTGTCGGTGAAGGTACAGTTCAATGATTGTTTCTCATACTTGACTTGCAATAACAAAGCGCTGAACACACACACACACACACACACACACACACACACACACACTGCGGACTGTACAGTAAACACCAGCCCCTCAGCACCAGTAGTGCAGTGTGCACAAATGTTCTCTTCACATACTCATAACAATGAATATAACAGCCTTCAGACAGTGAGACCTTCTGCGTGGTTCATTGAATTTTTTTTAATTAGTCTTTTCTATATAAAAAAAATGTTCCCCATATAAATCAGTTTTTGGTCCTTTTTTGATAGAAATTAACGGAACATGTGGCATGATAATAATCATACACTTATCTAAACAAGGTTACAAAGACAGAAACCAGACAAATGAATGAAGACGAGTTGAAACCAGTCAAAATCAGGCATTAAAAATCTTTCCTATGGAAAAAAAGGTTTTAAGGAATGATTTTCAAAGACAGGCAAAGTGCTGGCAAGTCTAATCTCCTCAGGCAGGAGCCTCGGGCCCTGATGGCAAAGGGTACCGTGTGTGTGTGTGTGTGTGTGTGTGTGTGTGTGTGTGTGTGTGTGTGTGTGTGTGTGTGTGTGTGTGTGTGTGTGTGTGTGTGTGTGTGTGTGTGTGTGTGTGTGTGTGTGTGTGTGTGTGTGTGTGTGTGTGTGTGTGTGTGTGTGTGTGTGTGTGTTTGCTCCTGACACGTTTCTGAAGCCACCTGTACGGTCACACCCTCGGAGAGAGGAGTATCGGGGTGTTGCACTTGGCGAGCGAGTTGGTGGAGGTGGAGTGCTGGCATGTGATTAAATGTGTGTGTGTGATTAAATTTGGCACGCTCAGGTCAACGAAGTGAGGGGGAAGTGTTTGGAGAAGGTGTGAAATGGTGGTCAAGAAGTGCAAATATATATAAGATGATTTTTCTGTCTCTATTTGATTGTGTATAAAAACGTCTTAACAATGTGACACTGGGAAGAAATGGGAAGAGATAGATGAGACGAGGTAGGAACAAAGAGTGGTAGTAGGAGGGATAAAAGGGTATGAGCGAACGTCAAATTAAACAGAAAAGGACGGAAGGCGGCGAGGAGGAGAGAAGATGTGACGCTACCTAGTGCAGTTCCCTACAAGTTATCTCAAGATGTTTGTATCGGGGCACAAAGGAGAACCTTGAATGACACGGCATGCTTTGTACCTCCAACGAGTGGGTTATTTTTAGAGACTTGGCCCTTATCTCACTTCACAGCTGGCTCGGAGAAAAGGTAAAGAAAATGTACTAATAACCTTCAGATTGCTGTGAAGGAGGATGTAGACAAGGTAGTGGTGCAGTTAACACTCACCATTTGTGAGGGAACTGTCAAGGTTACTTTTAAGCATTTGAAGTTAAATACTTGAAACGGAGAGAGAAATGAGGAAACTTTTGAGCGTCTCTTACTTCAAAAAAGTGTGTGCGCGCCATCTACTTCAACCTGGGGTGAATTTGCCTACATGACATCATAAATAATAACAGGGTGTTTATTTATTTTTTCTATTCCAGTCTCAAATGCGCCTCCGGGATATCGTCCTGTGTCTCCCTTTCCTTTTCACCTCCCCCTTTTTTAATTATCAATTTATATGCACCCCGAGTTCAGCAGGTGTTGTGAAAAGAAGGGGTTTTCTCACATCTCTCTGAATCAAGTATTCATTTTGTTTTTCACCCCTTCAGTATTAGAAATGAAAGTGATGATGTGGCTGCCTTTCTCCCATGTAGCAAGATATGAGATACATTAACCACAACAAGCTTTCTGACTGGACGGGCGGAAGCAATAAACATGTGTGGATTTTGCTGTAATGGAGAGACACAGTACATTCACATTCAGGAGTGTCACATTTTTATAGTGTCATCGTCGACATGCAACAAAGGTCACTGATTGTTTATTTAATTGACGTGCAGGAATTTAAAGTGACAATAGTGATTCGGATTAATGACACAAGACTGGCATCATAAAACACAATGTTTTTGAAATTCTCATAAGCAGATATGACTATTAATCTTACTAGTACTCTGTTTTTTTTTTGTTTGATACTGTAGATTGGGAGGAGTGAATCATGTCCCTTATCCGTGTGTGTGTGTGTGTGTGTGTGTGTGTGTGTGTGTGTGTGTGTGTGTGTGTGTGTGTGTGTGTGTGTGTGTGTGTGTGTGTGTGTGTGTGTGTGTGTGTGTGTGTGTGTGTGTGTGTGTGTGTGTGTGTGTGTGTGTTTATATACATATATATATATATATATTACAGTAGACCCTTGAAACAAATGTAACAGTATGTACACAACCTTTTAAAAAATTAGCAGACCAGCAACTTTTAGAATTTGCAAAGGAAGTGATAAGTTCTGTTTTTCGAAAGCTGTTGCAGTGGTTTTCTCATCAGATCAAACATCAACAATAGTTGTATAAAGCACATTTTTGTGAGACCAACGTCTTTTAGCTCGTGGCCTTCATCTTTACAAGCCGGAAATCCAGGCTGTGCAACAGTTTCCTTGAAATAATTCGATCTTGGAACAAGCTCAAATATCAGAATATCATAAGCAGTCAAATCAACCCGTCATCATAACTACTTTTTGTTGGACAATACAGCTTTGCAGTTATGTCTGTATAAGTGACAATTTTCCTGAAAACGCTTTTCAACAAACACACACACACACACACACACACACACACACACACACACACACACACGCTGTGCTCACTTGTCACAGAAAGGCGTGCAAGTTGACTCTCGGCCAGTCTGAGCTGAATTTGCTGTGGGAAGCCCACAGCTGTGAAGAACCGCTGAAAAGAGAAGAGTCAGCGAAGAATGGAGATGAAAGAGATGCGTCTCTTTGACTGCTTCTGAACGTGATGATCACAGAAACAGTCAACACTGATTCATTTGAATGTGATATTGGAGACAGTGAATAGATTGAATTGCTGCTGCTTTGAGGAAATTCACGGCGACGGCTGATGTTTTCTGCAGTGTCGCTGTCAGAGCAGCAACAAGCAGCGTCTGTTTCTAGTTAGTTCACGACCGTCGAAGTGCAGATTAACAGGATGAACGTAAACCAACAGGTTCATGTCACAGACGGCAATTTGACTGTTGGTCAGACAAAACGAGACCTTTGGAAACATCACCCTGTTGGTCCACTGGACTAGATGATTACGGTCATTTTTGACTCTTGTTATTTCACAAGAGAAAATGAATAAGTGATTAATCTAAGAAATAACGGTAAATGGACTGTATTAATATAGCTTTTCTAGTCTTATCCACCGCTCAAAGCGCTTAATACAGTAGGACAAGCCACACTCACCCATTCACACAGCACTGCTATTTACCGTGCTTTGTCGGTCACATTCAAACACCCAATGTAGGGTTCAGTGTCTTGCCCAAGGGCACCACAAAAGTAGGGAAAGCGGGGATCGAACCAACAAACCTCTGGTTTCGTGGACGATCTAGCATCCTCTTGAGCTACAGCCGCCCACAATGATCTACAGACGTGTCAATAAAAAAAGAATATATGTCGGGGTTTTTATTTATTCAGTATTTATTGTCAAAATTCATTTTCACAGTTCTGTATCAGTTCAATCTCCACGAACAAACCAGTACGCATCGTTGAACAGCAACGATAACCAACAAGGACATTTCATGAAGAAGAATGTAGAGATGATGAAGATGTGACGTTTTCGTGGAAAACCAAATGTTCCATAAAAGCAGCATAACAAGCATCATAACAGGCGTCACGAGGGGTGTTGTCGGCGGGATGTCTGATTAAGAGCTGCTGCGGCTGCAGGTACTGTGGAAGGCTTTTTGCCGAAACGCTGTTGCACCTAATGGACCTGAACCTGTATCCTGAGGGCGTCACGGATACTGTGATGCCGATGTGACGGTGAAAGCCGTGGCCTTCTTAACGAGCTCGGAGAGGTTGGATGTGGGAAGATGCACTGGCCTTGGCTGCAGTGTGGGTTGAGCGTGTTGGTAGTTTTTTTTCTTTAATTTTGTGTGTGACAGAGAGCCTGTTGAAAAAAAACAAACAGGTGGGACAGTAAAGCAGGAAATGTTGGATGATGCTCATGTGCAACAGTAGGAGCAGATGGGGGGGATACATGGAGCCCTTTAAGTTTCTGGATGACAGACCTCAGCGGCTCTTTAGTGTTTTTGTTTTCAGTTGTAGTCCCCAACATCTTACCTCACACAAGATGACCTATTTTACACTTACAGAAAGAAACAGCTTTTAGATGTGAAAACAAATGTTCTACATTTTTTTTGTAAATCTCTGTGATAAGCTTCAGGTTCGTTAAGCTTATTAAGTCAACTACTACGCATGCGTCTTTTCTCCTAAAGCACTTCATAACCATTGTTTTAAAAGCCTGCCAGAAAATACGGCATTTATTTGCCGTGTGTAGGAATATTTTCGGTTGATTATGTCGATACTGCCAAAACCGAAGATAAACAACCACAAGCCTTTCAGAGATCACTATTCAGACGCACAACGGACACAGGGCCCTCATGCAAAAGGCTCCACTTGCTCCACTGTTATCGGACGCCAAACGAGATCGCCACCCCATTCTTGACCACGTCAACATGCCACGCGGCTCTTGAGGTAAATCTGCAGCTCTGGATGCCAAATTACGTTGACGTCTCGAGGCCGCGGTGACCTCCCCGCGTCCTCGCAGAATCAGAAGCATCTTGAAAGCTTGTTATTCTCACATGAGCACAGTTACTTTCTTCACAGCGGCTGTTATGTTTTGAGTTCACGCGGTGGTGAAGCGAAGTGAAGTGCTCCACCGTCATCACTGAATAGATGAGCGGTGACAGAGGAGCTGCCTCTCTCTCTCTCTCTCTCTCTCTCTCAAAATTTATGTTTTGACTCTTGGATTTTGAGTTTGTTTTCATCTCTGCATTTCATTAACCACAGAGCTGGAGACTCTGGACAGGCACTCAACATCGTGAGGTCCCTTCACTGATGAGTGAATTGAACGGCATCCGTTGGATTCAGTCGTGCAACTTTATTGAACTCATTAAGGTTGTGTCACACCGGTCAAGCAGAAGAGCTTAAGAACAAAAGAAATGAAGCAAAGGGGATTTAAAACTCCCACAGGCAGTCAGTCCTGCCCCGGCACACCCCCCAGATGAAACCAAATGGCACTTCTTCAATGTGCACATTGGGAAAGTGTGTGTTTGATCCTGCACAGTGAGCCACCTTCATTCCTCGTCTGTGCTGAATTCCCACTCTGGGTTGAACCTGCCAAATCCTAGTCGGAGAAAAGCTGTCGCAGAACTCAAGAAAGAAATCGAATGGAGAACAAACGGCGGGCGTTTTAGGCAGTATCTGTGTATTTGTACAGCATTGTCACACAGCACCATTGAACTGTCAAGCCTGTCAATAAGATTCAGCCTCAGATGCAGTGAATTTCTAAAAATAATATTCAGTGACAGCTGTTCTCACGCTTTTTCTGCTGTCTCTTCTGTTGCCGTACATCCACGACTCAGCCATGCAAATTTAATTTAGGTTGGTTTTTTTTGTCCAAAAAATAAGATAGACAGGCCTTCAAGATACATGAAACTAATTTTTCAAATACTAAACACCAACAAAAGTGATGCAATAAAATACCATAAAACTGCAAGCACTAGATCATTCATAACTTATCTCACTGTTTCAGTTTGAGTTTAAAATCCAGTTTGAGATCTTTGGGTAAAGAGTTCTGCATGTTGACCGCCTGTAGAAAGAAAAAAAAACTGTCTGATCTAAGAGGGAACCTAACGATTCGTCGTGTACTTACCTCGTGTAGCTGAGCCACGAGGTCGCCGAGCACCTAAGGAACCGGTTTATTCAGGCATTTACAGATGAGTTTAATATTGGCTGAGCTAATGAAATAATATTGGGCTCTTCCATGCCCCGAGCACCGCTCGCCCATCTGCACACCGTTTCCACATTGATACCAAAAAAATACCATGGCCAGAGTTGAAACTGTCTTGTGAGGAAGAATGTGTGGGTTCTTGATGAAGGCAGTTTCCTCCACGACAACCATGCAACATGAATCTCTCTCTCTCTCTCTCTCTCTCTCTCTCTCTCTCTCTCTCTCTCTCTCTCTCTCTCTCTCTCTCTCTCTCTCTCTCTCTCTCTCTCTCAATATTACAACTCAGCCTCCATGAACTAGGTGCTCTGTCCCAGTGCTCAAGCTGTCCTCTGGACCTGGCAATAATCGGAGTAAATTTGTATTTAAATGGAATATAAATATTTTTTTAACCTTACCTTTTACCACAATTATTATTATTAATAATACTTATATAAGTACAACTTTAAGTTGAAAACACAGGATATAAAATGCCGATCTGAACATACATCTGTTTTCAGCAAGACAGATGTATTCGAGATGAGTTGGTATATTTTAATTACATTACACCACCTCACTACATTTACCTCATGATATATAGTGACATTTGTGAATGAGGTTGTTCGTTCTTATTATCAATTTAAAGATTATTTCCCCCCCCACTTCATTTACTACATTAACCAGTGTTATTTGTTCGGAAATTGCAGTTTTGTTTCAACATCATTGCGAGCGTGGCAGAGTATGTTGTGCGGCTCTAATTGGGCTCGACCGAGTTGCTTCTGACGCTGATGACTGCAGGTCAATTACAACGCCTTCTCTTGCTTTTGTCGTACCCTTCAAACTGCTCGTTATCTGTTGTCTTGAGCACTTTTGTCTCTTTCCCATCACAGTGTGGCTGTAGAGCAACTATAGGTTTCATCTTTGAGCTCTCTCTTTCCCAGCCTACGCGGTCACACAACACTTCAAATATACCCGTTCTTTGCTGTGCAATGATTTACAGCTGCTTTCACCTCTAACATGAAGCAGTGAAAATAGATTTGACAATACTGAGGTCACGAGAAAAATTTGTTGGAGAGATGATGTGATTCCCATTAGGTGTTTGCTTTCAGGGCCATTCATTTCATCATTGTTCTCATTATATGATATGGGATTCATGATGTGCTTGTTTGTGCACCTCTGTGTTTTCTGAAAGACACCAATGTAGTTGCACTTTAGATTTGATTTAATGGCCCTTCGTGGCAAAAGGTCAAATTTAAAAGTGTGTGTGTGTGTGTGTGTGTGTGTGTGTGTGTGTGTGTGTGTGTGTGTGTGTGTGTGTGTGTGTGTGTGTGTGTGTGTGTGTGTGTGTGTGTGTGTGTGTGTGTGTGTGTGTGTGTGTGTGTGTGTGTGTGTGTGTGTGTGTGTGTGTGTGTGTGTGCGCGCACGCTCCCCCAAACCCATTTTGCCAAACCCAAACAAACCCATTCTGCTTCCTCTTGTTCTGCACATTGGAAATAATGTTTGCCAGTTTTTTTCTCTTATAAAACTCGATGGGAGATGACAAATATTATTTCTCTACACAGCTGTCACCTCGCATCAGACAGTGATTGCAACCATCGATTTCTCGTTCTTGCTGCCTCAGGAGAGCTCATCTCATCGTGGTATCAGAACCCTTTGTGATTTAATAATTCAAGGCTGTAGTAGGAAGATGGGAGTGACGTTTACTGGCAGGAATTAATCGTGGTCTCTCACTCAGTCATATAAAACATTATTAGATAAGTTTTAACTTTAAAAAGTTGGATTGTCTTTGTTGTTTCGTCACAGTGGAGTGAACACTTCGGTTTGGGCGTTGTTGGCTGTTAATAAGGAAGCAGCAGAAAGAAAAAATGTTTGTTCTCCGTTACAGAAAGTTAATACATCCGATTCAACTGCAGATGAGCAAAAATGCTGTGAGTGAACTGCATGCATGGTTTCCTGTGAATCCTTATGCACGTGCAGGTTATTTGAAAGAACCACCAGAAATCATTGAATTGCTGTTGCAATTGCAGACCGTCTCTAGACACAAGTGGTTCATTAAAGCCACATTCAGTTCACCATTCACCAAATATGTATCATGTCAGCATGGGGGCCTCTCTACAAGACAAGCCCACAAATTGCCCTCAGTGCAAACCCGTCACATGACAGAGTTTCTTTGCACTAATAGAAACTGGTGATGAAATATGAGACACTCACCATTTACTCTCTACACACTTAACTGCATGTACATGATTTGTGTGCATTTAACAGTTAAAAAAGGTCACCTAAGGTGCATTTTTCTGGCCTCCTGCAAGCATTGATTGCATCTGAGTATTATTGCATATTAATAATACTTCCCTGTCTAAGAAAAAGCCTTTGGTGTTTGAACTAATTCAGTGAAGCAACTTTCTTTGTATTTTTTTTTTGCGCGTTGATATGCCTGCTGTCAAATTCATTTCTGTCCACCCTATTTCCAGACCAAGGTTTGTTTGAATGATTAATGACTTCTGGTTTTTCTATTCACTGTATCAGCGTATACAAGTGTTCTTGGTATTCTACAAATATCTTCTCTTTTCTCAGAGTTTTTTGGGAAATATACAATGTGGGAATACAACCTGTCGCACCTTACACAGGGTAATGTGATCAAGAAGTTGTGCCAATAATTCCTGCGGGGTATAATGTGGCTATAAGGGGATCTCCTTCTACGCATAAAGATCTGTGATCTTCACTGATCGCTCACAAAGTGTTGCTCAGACGTCATGCCAACTGTGCTTCCAGACTGGTGAGCCTGTTTGATCAAAGAACAGACACAGAAGGAGCCGAAAACACACAACACTTAGTTCATCTGGCCGTTATTGGGCAAACTGCACTCTCAGGGCGAATAGGAAGCCTCACCTCTTTGAGAGCGGATTATAATTTCAGATTTGCCATGATGATGACCTAGTCAGCCAATAAACATTCCTCAGAGAAGTCGGTGTTGATACATTCGGCCAATCCAGGAGGTGAATATGTGCTATGAAAATGATTGATCCGCCTGGTTTAGCACAGCTCAACGTCACACAGGAAATAAAGAAAAAAAAGAGCCAAACCACCAACAGCAGCTTCATCATCTGACACTCACTCATTTGTAAATTTTGTGCCCAATACAGCACACTCTTCACATGTAAGGGTAAAGTCTGGATGTAATGCTTCATTAATAGTCCCGCCTGTTGAAACTGTGGTGATTTCTTTTCCTTGTTTCTGGTTCCACCTCCCTCTACCACGCCCTCTTCTCCTCGGCAGCTTTGCTCCCCCATCCTGGAAAATCCTTGACATCCTTTTTATGAGGTTACATGAGAGCTTCGCTCACCTCTATATTAAACTGATGCTATAATGACGAATCTGTCCGGGTGACAGAATTCAATTACATATAGCGAGTGTTTTCAGAAGCGATCTTCAGAGGGATTTCTCTGGCTGCAGGGAAATAAAGTCTTACTACTGATAAACAGCGACTCTTAAAATTGAGAGTTTGCCGTGCAAACACTCTTTATAGGTCCATTTATGGGATTATATGGCCCACACTGACTACCACACATTTTAGGAAGTCTATCAAATCATTTAGTTCTAGCAACACCAGTATTTGTAGTAATGGACCAGTGAGTAAGACTGACTCACAGGTCTTTGACTGGTTCTTCTTAATAGAACTTATGTTAGATTTCCATTGGCTCTAGGGGTAAAGTAATACTGTAGGTTCGCCAAAGTCATTATCATCCTCTGGGTGCCATGAGTGAACATTTTGAACTGAGATGGGATTGTAAGTGGGGGTGAAGGAGCGACAGAAAAGAATGAACACACATGGCCACAGAGCAGCCAATGTCCACGTCAACAAAGGAGGCAAGACTAGTGAAGGCCACGTGAGGAAGGTGTAAATGGGCGGTAGCCGCTTCCTCACGGTCGAACTGACCCCCTAGGCTGCAGGTGGCTCTCTTCGGCTTCCACGTAATGTCACCGAGCCATTTTCTTTCACCAGGCAATGACTCTCCTAGGACACTGTGACAAGGCAACCACATGTGCTGTTTTCCTCCCAAGGTCATTTCATTCTCAATGTGGCACGTTGAAGCAAAGAGATCTGCCGCCCAAGGACATTGGTTTCATCTTGGGAGAAGTTAGAGTGCACAGCTCTTAAAGAGAAGAATGCTCATGTCTAACGCGCTGTTAATGTATTCCTCCTATTCCCACACGTCTGCGTACACAAACCGACTATAAATTCTGCCTTAGCTCATCATGCCCCGCTGTTGAATCACGAAAAGAGCACAATGATAAATCTGCATTTAAAAAAAAAAAAAAAGTCCTTGTCCTCTTCAGTTGCTATGACAAATTGTATGGCAGCCGGTGGTGTTGTGACATTTTTTTCGCGATGATTATGGCAGTTCTGACAAACACTTCACACTTCAACTGTCAAGAAACTCTTTTTTTTACAGTCATCTGATGTTTCTAGAGGAAAAGTTTGAATCATTAGGCAACTTGAAGTGTGCATAACCTGCTGTGTACATCCTCATTGTCTCCCTCCTTATACTACTTGAAAAAAATGAAAGCAAAGACAGCGTCTGTATTGCTATTTCCCTCAATAGTATGCAAAGCATCTCATCAGAAACTCACTTACACAAAGATAACCCCTTCTGTCTATTTCAGTGTTTGACACCATGGTTTGTTTTACTGAGTATTATAACAATAGCTGGCTGAAAGAGGTTTGTAAATGGACTCGGAGTTCATGAACTTTTTGCAAAATATGCTGCTTTAATCAAAAACATAGAATTTCCAACCTTTTCTTCCCTTTAAAGACAAATTGCCACTCATTATGAGGGGTTTCTCTCAATGGACCAATACTGCCACTTGAAATGGGAAAAGAATTTATAGCCCCTTCACACCCAGTCAAGTGTTTTCAGTTGTTGCTGTTAATTGGACCACTGATAATTCAAGTGATAAACGATGGATGTAGAGATGGGGAAAAGATTCCCATGTTAACAATTAACAAGTGACAATAGTGAACAGCACTGTTTTCATTAAATGTGGCTTTAACTGCAACTTCTTTTTACCACCTCCACAAAAACCAAAATAGAAGAGCAAAATTCTATGAGAAATGGAACAGACAGCACTCTACACATGAGCATCATTTCAATTCAGTTATATTTGTATGGCGCTAAATCACATCATACATTATCTCAATGCACTTTACATTGTAACGCATTAATACTGTATATCGCAGAGAAACCTAACAGTTCCCACAATGAGCACTTGGCGACTGTGTAGAGAAAAAAAACTCCCTTTTGATCTGCTGTAGTAACCAAGGGTTACTCCCAAGGCCAACAATAAATAGCATAACTACTGTATGTTCAAATGCCTTTCCATATGAAAGTAAAGCCTATCGTTTGAAATATCGAAAATAAAGTGTAAATATGAAATTATTCTTGCTTGTCCAAGTAACACATATATTTCCATTTTACCGAATAGTCTCACGCCAGAAAGAAATAACACTCCGATACTACATATTACTGTAATTAGCTAGCTAATAAAATCCGCGGGCAACAGTTGTTTTTTCACCCGACAAAATAAATGAGAAACGAAAAAATTTCAGCAATTTACAGTTTAAAAAAAGACAATTTATTTGGGCTGATGAATCTGCCACCTTGTCTCGGCAAACTTGTCCAGTGCATTGCCAAACTTCAAATCTTGACACGTGAAGCAACAGGGACTAAGGGGGGAAAACTTTGAGGACAGTCAATCTTATGACAGGAGGATACCACAGTTTATGAGCTGTTAAGAAAGAAAGAAATTGCAAAGTGGTGTTTGTCATGCATGTGCAGGGACTTGTAATTCCTCAAGATCAACAGTTTTAAAATTCCAATAAGTCATTGTGATTCCAAACACATCCTGTTATTGTGAGTCGTTGTCTATGTCTAGACCTGGTTAGAGATATTGAGTTAGCCCTGAGTCAGACTGGAGGAATTCTTCAGCGTGATTGAATCACCATGGAGATGAACCAGCTCCGTTTAACTTGTCTCCAGGGGCCTTGTCTCTCCTGTCATTGTCTCTTCAGAAGAAGCGTCAGCACAATGCTAAATTCCCTTGAGCTGTCAACAGTGTCGTCGTCTCTGCCGTCGTCAACACGATGGGCCGACTGTCTTGTTTGGTGCTCGTCCTGGAAAACCCGGAGGCTGTGGGTGTTTTGGCTCAAATACGGCATCAACGTTGCCGTAAGAAATTCTCTTCCAGACAATGCTCTTCTTTTTCTAGATGTTTTTCACAAAAATAATTTGCAATTACCTGGAAAATCTGATGGCCAGTGATTCATCCAAATTTGTAAAATCTATATTTGACCATGAGAATATGATCAGCTTTACCATTCAATCAAACTTTATTTATTCAGAGCCTTTCAAACTAATGAAATGCAATTCAAAGTGCTTTTCAGGTGATTGATAAAACATGGGATATTAAAAGTAAATTGAAGACTCGTATCTCAGCTCACAGATAACAATTTAAGAAACCGTTTGCAACATCCGATTTCTTGATCTTGTCAATTTATCCTGCCAATAACTTTTTAGCGGTACGTCACCAGGAATGAGAATATTTCCTGCAAACCATTCCTCCATTAATTACACTATGAGTCTATTAATAGCTCTTTGTGCTGTTTTTCTTGTGTCAAAAGCCATCTATGTGAATTACTGTCAGGAGTGCAAGTGGGTTTTTTCAGTCTGGCTGGGATTTCTTTTTTTTTTCTTAAGCTACAATTGTAAATGAGCCCAACAGCAGTTCATATGAAGCCTAACATGATGCATTTTTGACACTTAACTGGAATATTTGATGTAAGGGAAGTGGTATTGAAAACAGGTATAAATCTTGCGAGAAGAGGAAAATATATAACAAAGGATTAAATATCCCAATGTCAGTTCCAAAAAAAGATCAGTGATTGAACTGATAATTGCTGAAAACAGGCTCAATAAGTCTTTTATTAGCTGGTTCAAATGTTGTGGACGGTAACGAGCCATTTAAGTCAAGTAAAAGAACAAGTAGCAAGGCGCCATGTCGCCACAAACTAGAGCGTGCAGTTGAGATGCCTTTGAGGATGATTCCACAATGTCTGTGAACGAGTGGTGCCGTTTTTGTGGGAGAAATTTGTTTCGTTTTAATGTGTGAGTGGTTGATTGTGATGACGATGGCGGCTGAGGATGGCTCTGCCTTTTTCGAAAGTGTGCCACAACATGACCACTCGAGCACTTCACACAACGCAGTCTCTCTCTCACTCCCACTCTCTTCACCACTAATTCTACAATCTCTTGTAGAAAGTACATGTGACGCGATGAGTCAGCGTTGCAGCAGACTTCCAATAGCAAACAGGTGGCCAGATAAAGCAGCTGATGCACAGGAACACATCGATTCTGACATTTAGGCTTTCATGAAAATTCCAGAGAACAACTGTCAGAAAAATAAACACCAGTGATGCTAAGTGACTCCAATGGGCTCTTATAGTCACAGCTGTACATGAATGTGACAGTGTCAGTTTTTGTTTCCCTGCCAGACCCTTTAGTGTGTGGTGCAGAGAGCCGAGTTTGTAGCTGTGCCATGAAATGCGAGTACACTTTATAACACTTCTCGATGCCTAACGTCATTACATTAAAACTGTTATCTTGAGGAGGGAGACAGGGACTAATGATAATGATTCTGTATGTCAGCATCAGTGATGGATGTCCACCCCCGTCCAAAAACAGGTGGCATCCTGCAGGCAATCACGGCTTCATCAATAACATATTGTGCTCACTAACATTCTGTTTGCATTTCAGGGCGTGTGCGGTATGTTTTTAAAAGGGCTTTTCTATAAACATTTGATGGATGGGTGGGTTGACGGATGTAGATGTTCACGCAGACCTCATCATAAATCAACACCAGCATCCCTGACATTGAGGTTGCATCCACACAAATGAATATAAATACAAATTAGCACCACGAGCAGGCATCGCCGCTTTTTCGAGATGCTCATTCTGCAAAGGCTGAGACACTGAAGAGCATCAGAGGTTGTTTGTGCCAACAGAAGAAATTAATGCTGTGACCTTTGGGCAGTTGTGCCGTCTTGCCTTTTAAAGACGTGCTGCATCACAGTTTGGTTTGATTTCAGGGTGAATACACGTTGATTCATTTAAGGTTTGACTTAGGAATTAATTAGTTGTCTTGAGTAAAGAGTTTAGAGCAGCGTTTATGGCCTAAGGGTTACATTTCTCCGTAGTCATCACAGTCCACACATAGGCAAGCTTAAAACCCAATTTTGTTTCACGCAATGAAAAAATAAACCCCAGTCCAACTGGGACTTAGAACCTAATGAAATAAAACAAATGAGTAAAGGTAATTCGTAAAAACCACAACAACTTAATAGAGCTGATATTAATATTAATAACAGGTCAAATTTAAATGGGAAAAAATAAGGAAATAAGGTCACATTTTTAGGTGTGCAGTTAACACATCTGCACACCTAAAAATAACTGAATAACGGAATGATGTAATAGAAAATGCCATATGTGGCCTAAATATCACTATAACATTGCTGTGAAGTTTCAGCCAATCACAGCTCCTCTTGAATTCCATCAGGTCAAAGACTGAGAAGATCTCAGGGGACATGTGAAGCAGGTGCAAAACAAACTTCAATATGGAAACAAAAGACTCAAAAGCATATTTAATGGCGTGATCATAGGACATAAAAACTCGAAACTGAAACCGAAACTCAAAGCCTCGTCTGCGCTAATTAAAGTGCAGTGGCCAAACGGGCCATCTGTTAATGTGAGTTTGACTCTGTGGTGGTGGAGTGTACATATACGCTCTGGTGGCATTAACACGAGGCTTCGATCCCCCGGGCTGCAGGCATGAGCTGAGCCAGGTGAGTGCCTGATCACGCTGCTCAGTGTTCCTCCAGGGACCTCCAGGAACAGTGGGTCCACTGTGGTCTGAGTTACACTGTGCAGTCGTCCTTGACTGCTCAGACTTTAGAGTGCCTCGGTGCCTCTCGAGCTGCCCGCGATTTCCATAATCGCCACGCCAGATGTGAAATTAGGTTTAAAATATGATCGCGTACAATAAAGACAATAAAGACAAAACCGATCCTGTGAAATATGTGCACAGACTGGACCCAGTAGATAAGGCCTCTGACAGAAAAATGAAAGAGATACTATAAAAGTTTAAAATATGCTGTGTAATCTAATACAGAGTGTATTGTATGCTGCAGGCTAGTGGAAGTTATGCCGAGCTTTTAAATAATAAATATGCCAGGCTGAACTCCAAAACCTGAAATCAGGGTTTCTGCCCCATGTGTGAGCAGACAGCAGGCTGCACAAAATATGGCACTGCAGCTTAAATCAACTGAAAATACATCAAGTGAAAAATTGCTAATGGCTACTAGCCAACTTGGTTAAATCTGTCACATTATGGTGCACGATCTTCTGTATTTTATGTTTTGATTTTTGACAAAAGAAGAAACGACTGTGTAAAAGAAGTAACTGTCCATTAGGTATGAGCTAGAAATGACCAACGAGAAAATGTCTGTCATCCAAACCTTTTCTGTTCTGAGAGCTTCTGAGTAGTTTCTATAGAATATCCATTCTGAAGTTGCTTGCAATGGTGTAGTGCCAATCAGTACCGATTACAACTATTTCAAGCAACTTCAGACCGAATATTCTGTGACTGGTTCTTGGCAAACCACCGCGACGTCACCCGTTGGTTGGTGAACTGCCTTCTGAAGCCTCAAGTTTTGCATTTTGACCAGAGTCACTTGCATCCATTCAGCGATTGGACGGACCAGCTGTAAATCACGCCGTATCCACACTCCCCTGTCAATTCTGCAATATATTAGACCATAATTTGACTTGACCATTAAAGACTTGAAACTAGAGATTGAGACCATAAACGTTAATGTTTACTGACGTTATAAATCAAGTGGAGTCATTTTCTCAATGACTTCTAGAGAAAGGGACTTATTGCAACCAGTGGACTTGCTCTCTGAAGGTGAGAAAACAGGCTTCAGGCACTTCCACATTGGCTTCACTTTCTGGACCCGGGGACTCCGTCAATTTTTATATAAAGTCTATACACAATATGCGCCAATGCTGCTTTACCAACTGTAATTGCAGGTGTGGTCTAAAGTGCCACGGACCTGAAACATTACAAAATTGATGTCGGTACTTCAAATATAGTTCCGTCATCTAGTATTTAGTATGCAACTTCTTATAGAAAATGAGAAATAAACAGTGTTTTATCTTTTTTGGCTTTGTTTTTCCATTATTTTACGATAGAGCTGTCTTCATTTTTATAGTATGTCGAATGTAGGGGCTTTTGCGCGCACACTCTGTATATAAACTGTAAACACTGGAAAAAGGATATTGGTGAGGGAGTGTTTCAATTGGAAAGTTAATCATTTTGACCACCAAATTCCACAGGGGCATGTCTTGTATTGAAAGAAAGAATAGAATTGAATTCTGAGAGATGATAGGCAGGTAAAAAAGAAAAAGAAAAGAAAAAGATTATTTCCCCTGTGACTTTTGACTCCTTTGTACAGTGTGTCCTGAGATACATTTCTGTTTCCCTGATATAGAACATAAATAAATAATTTAATTTTCATTCTCTGCTTCCCTATTAGAGCCTTGATCTCAGTGTTCCACTTTGCTGTTTTTTTTTACCTTCACAATGCAGAGAGAGGAGAGATAGATGGAGCGAGCTATGTGGCTGGATTTGTTTTTGATTCGCGGGATCAGCCGTACCTCCTCGCTCTTTTTGATTGTGGTAAACAAACGTCTTTTTCAGTCAGTGACAGCTGGACACCAAAGACGCCCCCAGACAGCAAAACAAAGGTGATTTTGTAAATTACAGGGCCTTTTTCTAGGTGAATTGCTCACAGCGCCCATGAGTGGTGGCAAAGGTGGACCGAGTTATTTGATTTCAACGGTAACTGCTTGGCCACGAGAACGATAGAGAACAAACTTGAAGTTCAAATGCTTTCATTGGATGTCAGTGCATGTGTCACTTTTGTACTTTGTCACTACCGCTGACTGAGATGGCTTTTTTAGTTTTTTGTGCATTTGCTGAAAAACAATTTTCCACTTATAAAGGCCTTCATTTGATAGGAAAAATGTACAAACATTTAGGTTTGATCCAGACTGAAATATTTTGACAACTATTGGATTCAATGCTCTGACATTGTGTAGAGACATTCATGGTCCCACAGAGGAAAAATCCTGTTGACTTTGGTGATCTGTACTCTTCTCTACTTTGACGTAAGGGATTGGAACAAAATGTGGAAGTGACTTTCATTGTTCTCAAAGGATTTATCTTAATGAATTTGATCACCTGACTTCTCCTCTATTGCTGCCATGAGGGTAATTTTAGTGTCTTTTTTGGGAAAAGCGCCTGAACAGCCAGACTAATAGTCAAATGCATATTAGTCTGGGACATCTCAGTTCCTCTTTTGATTTCCAAGAGGCGTTACCAATGGACACAGACCAAAATGCCTCCTGACGCAATTGGATGGACCTACAACCAGTTAGAGCAACGAGTGATGCCTGTTCGAGCGAAATGTCAACAAACTAGAGCGTGCAGAGGAGATGCCTTTAGTGATGATTCCACAAAGTCTGTGAACTAGACAACGAGTGTTGCCGTTTTTGTGGGAGAAATTTGACGTACTTTTAGTCAAATGCTTGCTCATCAGTGGCGCCATTTCCAACCAGTTATTGGGAGCATTCTGGCCAGCTGACATTAACTTTTAGCTCGACACACCTCAATTTACAAGTACTCAGCCACTTCAGTAGTATGAAGTATGTCCCGCATACAACCAACCCCTTTGCTTTCTCTGAAAAAAGTGGTAGACTTTTGGTCAAAACGCAGACAATACTTTGAGGTAACTTTGAAAGGACATGAGGTGGGGCATCAAAGTCTGAGTGGACAGGCGGGGGAACAGTCTCTACCCACTGTGGACCCCCCTGCTGAGGACCAGAGTGGGTAGAGAGCTCTTAATTGAACAAAAATGTTGTGTTCCCTTCACCAGCCTCTGTAAGATGAAAGCAGGGGAATGATAGAAGAGACGTGGCTTGGGTTAAAGTAGAATCCGAAAAATCGATAACCGCACATTTTTATCTTATTCATTTTTTTCAGTCAGGCAATTCCAATGAACACGCATGTAACCTTTTTCCTGTTTCTGTCATACATGTGTAGATTCCCCTATTTTTCATGGCACTGGTCTTTACTAAGACTGGTCTTAACTGTTAAGACTACACCGCAATGTGCATGTGAACACCCAATTCTGTGCCGATAGACAATGATCCCCGTGACTGAGGATTGGTCAGAGCGATTGCTGTTGGTTAATAATTAATAGTAAATTTAATTTGGACCACCCCATGCCGTCACTCTGGGAAATGAGGGGACAGACAACTAGAGAGAGAGGGAGAACTCTGCAGACCGATCAGCTGTTTTTAAACGCCTCCCCTCGGTGGGAGGGTCCGAGAGCAAGAGAGAGACAAGTGTTTGCTCAGCACGACGAGTAGACCACTACTTCACTACATTATCTATTTTTACTGGCTTAGAATTTTACTTTACGCCTGCTGCTGACCGGCCTAATATTTTCGACCAGGCTCACTGAGGAGAATTCTTAAGACAAGTTGGTCCAACAGGCGTAACTATGCAAATGTATTTCAAGTTAGGACTGACTTGGCTGAAGACCAGGTGTATGACCAGTTGGTGCAACCGGCAGCAGATCTTCTTATGCATCCAGCTTTTATAGATTTTTTTTATCATCGTCTTACCACTCACTTTTTATTTCAACGTCTTATGTAGGATCACTTGTCTTCCAGTTCCCATTTTGTCAGACACTATGGATTCTTCGCAAGAGATGAGAACGGTTCAACTTGTTCCCTGTCACACTTCAAAATCGAAGTCTGGCAGGATGTCAAATGAAAAGGAGTTTCTATTTGTCCTTACAAATACCCAAGAAGATAGAACTAGCCTTGAGGCTGTCTTCAAGATTTTCCTCCCATCCGTAGTTGTTGACTTGGCTATTGAGGGTCTCCAATCTCGACCCAGGTATCATCATCATCATCAATCACTGTTGAGGTTGTAACTACAGATGAGAGTAACTGGTGCACTGCTCTTCCTGTGAGCCCTTTGACAGTTACAGCAAAAGAAAAAAAACCTCTACATACCTTTATACCGCTTTTATTGTACGGATGAATAAAAAGGTGCCCATGTTGCCATATAGATGCCACTGACAGTCAACAGTTGCACTAAAGCAGATTAACTGTTGTTGTAGAGACATTTAGAGAGAAGAAACTAAAAAAAATGTCGATTGTATGACGCTCCGCCTATCCCATCCCTCCCCCAAATAAGCCAATTTTCTAAACTGAACAGAAAAACATATTAAGCCAATCGTGTTCTTTCACTGACATAGTTAAAACCTGTGCATCTGTAGCAGAAGTTTAGCCTTTGGTAAAAAGCAAATGAAATTTTTTAATACATGCTAACATTTTGCATATACTGTACCATTTGTTAGCATGCAATCAATATACAAAAGATTATGTTAGCATAATTGTACAAAATGATAAAAAAAAAGAATATTTAAGCTATATATAAGCTAATAAAAAAGACCGATATACAGTATAAAGTAAGACCCGAGAGGCTTGAAGCCATCTTTATTCTACATCTTCTCTCCCTGTTGGGTAGCTCTCATTTTCATGCTGTGACATATTGCTCAGACTTCTGCTTGCAGTTGGAGGGACTCACAGGGTGAGTGATTGGGAGATGAAGAGACTGACATGAAATAGAAGGTGAAAGACAAAGAGATATGGTGAAAATCATAGTGGAACCCCACTGTATTATATTTACTTATTAAACATTCTGAGATAATATTGACCAGTATGTAAATAACAAGAAAATAAACAGTTCTTCCTAGTGGCAAAAAAAAAAAAAAGTCCTGCATTATCAAACCTCATAGAAAATGCCAAATTTATTCTGCAACTACCAGGTAGCTTGGGGAAGCTTTTCTGTCTTATATTTAAAACCTGTCCCAGCTGACCAGATTTCTGCCCATGGAAAATGGGAGAGTGAATATTGTTTATGGGTGATGGTAGCAGTGATTAAATTATCTGAACATGCACCTAACACTGACATAATAAAGTACTTGTCAGGGGCGTAGTCTCACATTTAGCTGGCTAAAGCCTTTTATTAGTGATTCGAAATGCCTGCGTGTCGCTGCCAACTAATCTCATCTGACAGCTGAGTTCTTTCAGCTGTGCTACTCAAGTAGAACATGCACAGTGTAATTCAGACCCTCAATCCCTCTTGAGTTGACAAAACTTTTGTTTCATAAATGACGCCGACAGCCTTGACAAGACTACACTCTATCTGGCTTTTGCAAAATGAGAAACTGGTTTTTAGGTTTTTTTTGGACAAATAAGATTTGAATCTCTCAGTCAAATATCAGTCTGCTCATACTGCCAATAAAAAAGTCAGTCCTCATTAATTGCTATGGTTAAAGATGTGACAGATCTTATATTCCTATTAAGACAATTCACTATGTTTAAGTATTTCATTACATTCTGATTTATTTCTTAAAGCTACAGTGTGTAATATTTAGAGGAACTTATTCACAGAAATTGAATATATTGTCCATAACTATGTGTTTCGTCAACTTTGAATGAGTTAAATATAGTTACATTAGGTGGACCCGACCTCCGTGTAAGTCTCCATGTTTGCTACGTTGTGTTGAATACAGTTGTACAAAACGGTCCAGAATACGCGCATTTGCGTTCAATTTTCAGCACTGCCGGAAATGGAATCAGCGGTGCGCCACCGTAAAGTGTCCTCTGTCGGGTTCTCAGTTGGTTGCGGTTTGCAACTTTACCACCAGATGCCTCCAGAAAATGACACACTGGGGCTTTGAATCCTGATTCTTCCAACACGGTCCACACTGTTTTTAGCCAGTCATCAGGTCAGACGTTTTAGGCATCAGGGTTTCTTAATCTAACAATTTGCCCGGATTACTGTGCAAAGAGAACATTGATCATTAGTCTTACTGCTACTCGACAAAAACAAAATGCTCAGAACTAGATGGAGAGCGGAGACGTGTCTTATCTGTTCTGAATCGTTAACTTGTATGATAAAATTCTGTGGTTACACACGTCTGCTATCATGGATATAACTGGGACCGAGTCATCTCTCAGGACAAGGCAATAGAATTCAAAAGCACTACAAACTGCATCACCTCTCTAAATTAATTTCAACAAAAACTAATGACTGCTGAGTTATTGTATTAGACTATATTAGTTTAGCCAGGTGATAAAGAGCAATTTAGTTAATTGATTGAAACCTTCATTTATACTAGAGAAATTTGTTGAGGTTGCCATCATTTACTGCCATAAGTGAAGCTTGCAATAAGACCATACCCTGGCTGGCACCTGAATTATTTTCTGCTTAACTGCAACATGCTCCTGTTGCCAGACTTAAGCCGCCACCTGTCATCATTTTCACCTCATCTGAGCCCTGGCATCTACATGTAGACCATCTTGAAGCCGAAAGACTCTCCTCAGTTTCACGCCAAACACAAAATCCTGACTGACAAGGGTGTGTCGTATACGCATTTATTGTATATAGTTCTCTGCTATTTTGTCACACAATCGGTTACCACTGTATTCCTGATGATTAGCTATCTGGGTGAAATCAAGACCAGTTGGCTCCAAATAATCCACTTAATTATTTTAAGTGTACCGTGTATTCACATTTTATACTTTTTAAATGTCAAGCACTGCCGAGACCAGTGGTTTCTAAACTTTTTCTGTCACCCCCATCAGTTACGGAGCAACATTGTCTTCCATTTGGACTCTTGTTTCTGTCCAGATGGTGAATTTAAGTCCAATATTCACTCTCTCTTTGGTCGCTACAGCCCCTGAGGGGAGATACCTGACACTTTACAGCTAAATGCTCCAGTCCTTTAACTATGTCTGTCTGCTGTTTGGTGCCGAGCAGGTACCACAGTGTACTGGAATGCTCTCAGAGCTTTTTCACTGAAAATAGCCTGGTGTGACTGAAAACAACACTATTAGAGCAGTGAGAGTGAACCGAAACAGTAACACTGCAGCCCCAACAGTTAAACAACCAGCTGTTCCTCACTGTGACTGACCTCTTTCACACCCTCACATTGTTTTCAATTTGTCATTTCATAAACTGTTAAATATTGATAATAGATGCTTTAAGGTCTTAGAGGTAAGGCTTGTTACACTTTCTGTATCCAATACAAAACAATATATTTTTTATAAAAATCTGCGTCAGGAGATACTGCCAGTTTTTTCCTTCATGTTCAAAAAAAAGAAGAAAAAAAAGGAAAGAGGTGGGGCCCTGTGTTTTTCTGTTTGTTTTTCATCTTGGTATGAATTGCTTCAACCCGGGGCCACGGTTAACTGAACCAACAAGCAAAAACAAAGTGCCAGCAGCAGATTTCTTAAATAAGATCAACTGTGGAGAGAAAGTTTTTGTTGTTGCTGGGATTGAGCTGTATGGATGCCCTTGGGTGGGGATTACGTCTTTATTAATCCACAGTGATGAAGAAGGAAAAAAAAAGAATTATTTATTAGTTTTTTACTCACACAAGATTGTGTTCTTATTCTGGTTAAGTACTTGCACATACTGCCCAAATATCTCATTCCCATTAAGCTGTAAGATACCAAATTCTGAAAATACGTTAAATATGTTTGACATTTCATTCAAGACATTTACTCAGGCAAAAAATATTTATTTTTTTGTGGTGTTTGAAGTGAGTTGGTTATCTAATATTAACTGAAATACTAAATATCTCGGAAAGCATGTCCAAGGTTGAGTTTATGATGAAATTTCCTGCAACATTTTTATGTGCATTTTTGACCCCTGTGGAAGAAACTCACTCAGTGATATTTTGCATTCATGCCTAAGAATGAAGCTTCTGTTTTCCTCCTTCCCTTTTCTCACTGCATTAGTGCACCCAGAGGCCAGATGGGGTTTTTTGAGTTTTTTGTTTTTTTTAACACATCTATTCAGTGTGTGGCCTTCCAGTCTTAATACATTCCTGTGGAACAGTGTATGAATACGAATTTTCAGAGGTAGTGATATATATTTTTTATGAAGCCGCCATTGTATTTGCTGTTCGAGCATGTAGCTCTGATTTCTTTCTGTGCACATCTTTGTTCTAATTAGTTTTTGTCTAAACAACTTGAGTTGTTATCTTTTAATTTGATTCTATCTCTGTTTCCCTACTTTAATTAAGATGTCTTTGTTTTGCTGAATCTTTTTCGTGGTGCTTTGTGGAGTGAAAGAGAGGACAATGCTTTTTATTTCTTGCCTCCATGCATTAATGGATGTAAAAGATCATCTCCTAAATGTTAACTGTTCAATCTTTGCGTTTCTCGCTCTCCACAAAAAAATATCCGTCATACGTCGGCCCAACCTTCACACCATAAAGACGGAGAGCAGAGAGACGGAGAGCGGTGATGAAACACAGTGATAACACTGTAAACCTTTTCCGCTGCGCTGCTTCTTGCAATGGATCCGCAGTTTCAGTCATGGATGAGCACAGAAATAAAATAAATAAATAAATGAAATACACACATTTATATTTACTAGAGTGAATCAGTCTTTTGCTACTATCAGACCAGCATTGTTTTAGGAGGTATTAAAGTGTTACCATAGCAACGACCTTTCCATTTATGATGGAGGATATTTTTATGTTACCAATGAATTTACCAAATTCAACCTATAAACAACAGAAATGACAACAGCAGTTGGTTGTGCTTTTTTCTCTCTCTCTCGCTTGAGTTTCAAACAAACCTGATGCTGGTTTTACTGTATATGAATTGTTTCATTCTGGCCAGGAAACTTATGTTTCCCTACAAATGAAAGTCCTCCAAATCAAGAGACAAAAGACAAAAAGACAACGCTTTAGGACAACACTTTAGTATCTTGTAATTTTGTCGAGACCACGGTGCACATGAACACATGATTAAGGGTTCAGGAACCGTAGTGGTCAAGCTTTTAAATTTTTGGAAATTTTTATGGAAACATAAAGTAATGTCCCATGTAAATTGTTCATGTTTTGTTTGGTTTAACTCATCCATAATTTTACTATAGCATTTTCACAGGGATTAGTAATTTGTGCTTCAACGATGATCTCTCCTGCTGTAGGGGCTCAATGACATACATATGGTCGTGCAGACTGGAGGACTTGTTGGGCAAGACCTCCAATCTAAACACTTGAGGAGGATACCTCTTCCTGCTGCATCACAAATACCACATCTCTCTCTTTTCCCATCCTTCCTCTCTTTATACGGACTCCTGAAGTGGAATGCCACTCCTCTCGAGTGATACAACAGTAGCTCCTTGTGTCTCCTGAGCCTTTCCGGCAGCCTACTTTCTCCTGTAACCTACTTAGAGGGCTTTGTAAAAAAGATCCCAAAGAAAGCCCTTTCGTTTCTTTTCTTATCTCACGTTTTCTAAGCGAGCGGGATGGAGAGACAGCTGATTTGAGGCAGTTTATGTGAGGAGGACTATTCTGTTCGTGAAGGTAGACACGTGGGACAGTGATTTGTGGAAGAATATTATTGGACAGTTGCAATGTAAATGCAGGAAACAGTGTCTGTTCAGTAGGAAGCTCGCCAGCCAACTAGAAGTGTGAAGTAGAGTGTATTGTGAGAATTTGCTTTGTGGATGAAAAAGAACAGTGTGCAGATGCTGCCTCATTTTGCTCTGAGTAGTCAATAACAGTAATTTTGATTTACACAACAAGCCTTCATCATGGAGCACAATCTCAATACTCACTAAACCCGATGTCTCGTCTTCTGTAAAACTACTTTTTGGGGCTAAATCTTGGCATTTTAACAAATTTCCTTTTGCAACATTGTTGGATGTAATCAGCCAAAAAAATCTAATCTCCAAGATTTGCCTTCCTGGTCAACTGTTTGGGCTGATAAAAGAGGAATGGTGCAGCTTTTTAATAATTTCTTAGGTTTGTTGAAGTAGTCCTTAAACATCTTTGGCCATTTTCCAAACCCTGTATTTTGAATATGAAATGTACTGAGCAGCTGTTTTGAGTCTTCTCCAGAAGGGTTGCTATAGTCCAGTGAACCATTTACCACACTTTTTACTCACTAGTGATCAGCTGCGTCTGGTTGACCATCTGTGGTGGGTATAGGTCCCTACTCTGACTCGCATCATCTTACTAATTTTTTTTTTTGCGTTTATTTATTCATCTTCCCTGCCAATATGCCCTGCTCTTTGAGTTCTCTTGTTTTGTTTCTGTCTTGTAGTGATGCAGCTAGAGTGGCGGGCTGGCAGTAGTCTGGTAGAGGATCAAAAAAGTGTCCTTTGATGGAGAAGCTTGAAAATTCAATCAAAATTCAAACCACCAGAACCCGACTGCAAACCACCTGCTGTCGCTCCCTTTCTCTCCCTCTCTCTCACACCCATACATTTACACACACATCCCTGTGGCTTGGCTGTCAATAATCTGCATTGCTGAACTCTAACACTTCTCTCTACACCCAGGCTATAATTATAATGCATTTGACCAGGCAAAAAAAACCTTCATAAGCTGCTAAAGCTTCTAAAGTTCACCGTCAAGATGCATATTTGAATTGGCATCAAAACAATTAAGTTTAATGTGATTAAAGTACTAAAGTAAAACTAATGATGGATTCTGACAATGTGTGTTGTTCACAGCTGCTTTATACTGTGACGAGCTTCTCAATTTACGAGCTTCTCAATGTTAGAGTAGAATCAAAACTGAATCAAGACTTTTTTTCCCCACTATTTATTTATTTCAATATATATATATATATATATTATGTGTTGTGTGTTCACAGACAACAATATCATCGTCACTAAGCCCACAATCCCCTGGAGTTAGTCATGGCCGACAGCAGACGCAACTTTCTGTTGTCGTGGCCATAATAAAGAAATGGTCCGTTACTGTTGATGCATCAGTTGTTTAGCTTTTGACTGCATTGTGGTTACATTTTTTTTTTTAAAGGTTGTAGTGTTTAGTGTAGTCACTATAGTCAGGTGCGTAAAACAGAGGAAAATAGACTTGAAGCCTACACGCGGGTCATGCTCATGGGAATGTGGGAGTATAATGTCTTGTTTCCAATGGAAGATTTGATCCGTGTTTGCTTGATTCAAACAACATCTTGGATTGTGATGCAGCTCCGCCAATTTGGTATGGATGGGAACATTAAATCAAACACCCTTAAGGCGCCATGTGTGTTTAGGAAGCAGCTAACCACACCATCGTCTGATGCCATGTAAATCAATTTGCTTGTTTTGAACAAGACTCAAACTCTTTTTTTTCTTACACTGTCAGCTATGGGAAGAAAGTTGACGCTAGACCGCTATATGAGATGGCACACTCAAAAGTCATGTGTTGGGTCTAAAGTATTTCCTATCAGTGAACCATGCTGGCCTGCTTATGAAAAGACAGTCATTTTTCTCAAAGCGAATCCCAAAATATGTGATTTGTCGAAGGGTTAAAGGTTCATCACTGGCAAGTACGGATCAGTGGGTGGGCGATCTGCTTGCTCCGTCCCGGCACCATGGCTCCAGTGATGGAGTTCAGTTACCAGATTAGCACATTAGGGAAGGACAGCACTTCCTGCTTATTAATTGACACATTTTCATTTCCTTGCCCCTGATATGACATGGGGGAGGCGAGTTTCTCAGATCCACCGCTAATTGTGCACCATTCCATCACATCATGGTGGAGGAACTTCAAGTCCCACTGATCAAGAGCTACAGCTCCCTCCACTAAATACCCCCCTGTGACGGAGAGTAAGAGGAGGAGGAGGAGAAGCAGAACTCAAGCAGAGATGAGAAACTAATTGGTTGCGGGTTAAATCGTTGGCTGCGATTATGACTCGTCTTGTCCAACAGTAGATTCACCAGATGTCACAAGCTCCGGTAATGGACAGGGAACAACAATCCGAAAGGTAGAGTCCAAAATAACTCAGCACTGGGAATACTTCATGACTTTAGGGACATGTAAAGGTGGGGAGGACGAAGCTGTGTATTTGCTCTGTACGTGATTTTATGATAATTAGGGAATCCGATTTAATCCTCTTATTTGACATATTTATTAAATACTAACATAATTGAGACAATACAGGAAATTGTTTCAGAGACACAAAGATGTTAACACTGAATTCAAATGATTTTTACACCTTTACATTAACAATATCCTGGTATGTGCTTAGCATATCATATCAAGTCTTCAGCTATTGAGCCAAATAAGATGGATAAAGATGGAGTGACGCAGTACAAAGGAGATGGAAACAATGGCTCCGATTCATCAAGCAATGGAAAGAATGTTGGTCCAGAAAGGATTTGAAATATTAGTACTCAAACAAACCACTTTATGATTAAAACACTTCTGGGTTTCAAATCCTTGCAAACATTTGGCCAGATTTTACCCAGTATTTCATCATATACTGTATATTTTTTTTCATTTCAAACAAATTATTCAGCCCTGATTAATATGTCTATCATTTACTCTAGTCATACTGTATAGTACAACACTGTAAATCAGCATAAGGACAAAGATTTAGAACAAATCCTTTTATTGAGTGATGCTGGTTGTGTTTATAATTGACTCTGGCAATAATCTGTCATTGTCTGCCTCCAATGAAATGCCAGGTTCAGGAGGCTTAATGTTTTTCACTTGGGTGTTTTTATCACAATGCACAAAAAGTCCATACTTATCCTGTTGCTTTGCTCAGCACTGATACTTAATTGTTCCTGAATGTTCTGCTGCCCCAGCACTTCACTGAGCTGCTACATCTCTGCAGGAGGCTGAAGCACCGCAGACAAATATGAATTTCCTGTCACATCTCCGGGACACTACGCTTCATTACTTCTGATGATTGTGTAGCTGAAATTGCCATTGAAACCTGTTTGACAGCACAGAGAAAAAAATCCACGAAGGATCCTGCACAGCCTTGAAAAACAAAAAACAAAGAGCAGTGATTCAGAGTTGTAGTCCGTGACGGGGAGGGGAAATTGAAAATAGATGCAGCATTAAAGGGATGTAAAAACTAAACTCAACTGAAACTATTCATTTTTTGGGGTGTGTTCTCATCCTAAATCTCTTTTGTGTGCCGAGTGTCAGATTCAGCACTAATTTCACAAATTTGTCAAAAACTACTTGAGGAACTTGATCATGAGCATGTGCATGTATTTTACACATGCACATACATGAGATTTCGCATGGAGATGAGTAAAAACTCCAGCTGTCGATGCAGTGTCATCAACACAGAGCTGTCCAGTCACGGAAATAAAATGGCAGATACCAAATGGAGAAGGTCAGCTAATGTGACAGTCACGGAGATGGATGAGAGAATTTATTCTGAATTCCTGCATAAAGACCCTGAGGCAATTATTGGTGTGTGAGAATTTCTGAATTGTTGTAACCCGCCTGAAAAGAAGGTAACCTACAGTTCCCAGTGTAAAATTTAAAATAAACAGAATAGATACAACCCAATCAGATCGGGTCAGATATGATGAGCAAATTTGATTAATCTCTTTTAAGAAATAATCTGAAAGTTTATTATAAGGAATATTCATATTCCATTACAAGTGGTTCTTGCGTCAGGTCCAATCATCATTATAAGCATGTACAATAACGTCTTTGTCTTGAAGCAATGATCAACGTTAAGCTCAAATATCGGTAACCTCAAATTCCGGTTGTGTTAAATAAGGACAGTTTGTTTAAAATTCACAACGCAAACCAACAGTGAGATACTGAATGGAAAAAGGAGAATAACCCAGGAGAGGACAGTGATATTACTAGGCAGCGTCTTTAACACTGTAGCTGTATGAATATTAAGCAGGCAGTTACAAATGGTAATCCTTTTTTTTTTTTATTCAGGGAAAAATTCTGATGCACTGAAAAAAGGTTGTTTGGGTTTAATTTTTTTTTTTTCCAGCTATTATCTATCATGTTTTGGCCGACAATGAACCTCAGTTGAACCGCTCTTATTCATGCTTTAGATAAACTCACTGCTTTTCTTCAGGCCTCTGAGGCAGGTTACTTTGCCCTGGATGTCAACGCTCCCTGTTGAAATAGCGCAGCCTCCAATGCACACAAGAGCTCACATAGGTCATAATGGATGGTGCTTTTCTTTTTTCTCCAGTGGCAGCAGGTCACACAAACTAATGTTCCTGCATCTCGCACACGCCTGTGTGTGTAATAACAGACACCAGGCTGTTGCTTTTCCTCCCGTTTAATCCCGTCGCCCCACCACCTCGTCTTCCTCCCTCTCATTTCCACTGTTGTCACGCCTCCTCTCCTGCTTCATTCAGCAGAAAACTGAAAGGTGAGATTGTGTGTGAATGTCAGTACATCGGGTTGTGCACCCTCTGCAGTCCCCCTGGATGGATGGTCAGGTCAGCCACTTCTCGTGTCCACTCTCTCCAGGTTTAGTACAGCAGATTGGTTTCTGTGTTGGCGCTGTGCTGATGAAACGGGAAGAGAGGGTTGTAAATGTGTTGTGAAGGGTGAAGCGGTGGTGCAGCAGGGCGGCGTTTGACCTGCTGACCGCTGCTTTGCGTGTGGGCAAAGGGAAAGTGTATGTTGATGTGATGTTCTTTACTACTCAGTTCAGTAGTTCAGCTTGTGACTCTGCAATTTGAAAAGATTTGTCCAAGAATGCAAAATATGCAGATCTCATACCATCTCAATGATGCTATTTTATGTTGCTATTGGCCTTGCATTGCTTTTTGTATAATGTTGCAATCTTTTATTATCATACAGGTCCCAGAATTAAGCAAACCCTCCTTAAGCAGCTGCTTTGTCAGAAGAATACAGCAGAGTGATGTACATGTTTTACAGTCAACTCACGACTCATCATGCCACGAGCAACTGTGATCTGATTTCATGCTGCAATTTTTAAAAATGCTTCGCAATGGTTTTTTTTGGGGCTTTCAAGGTGAAGCAGCAGCAGCAGTAGGAAATGTTCAGTTTGCATTAACAGTATAACTTAAAAAAGCCGTGGTGCAGTGTAAAGACAAGTGAGCAGCCAGAGTTAAATATCAGTGAAAATCAGAAATGCAGGATCACAAGGAGGATTTGCTTCCCTGTGAATCTGTAAAGACACTGAATGGCGCTGAGAAAATTCTGACCATGAACGATATCGAAAAGTTCTCTGATATCGTAAAAAGACCTTTGGGAGATTTTAGAAATGCCAATTCCCCTCACCTACCGTATTTTAAGGGAAAGACAGAGCAAGGTGACAAAAGTACTGTAAAACAGGATCTAACCTTCTTTCTAAATGAGGCACAATATTTTCATTGATTTCATGACTAATGCAAGTCCTTACTTTCGTCGAACACTAAGTTTGATTATTTCCATGTGACAGGTTTCCTGTTTACTGCCTGTTCTACTGGGCTATTGTTGGGAGAATTTTCCATCCCCTTTGTCAGATACTCAAACTGGGCTTGGGTCGACAGTGAGATAATCCAATACCAGTACTGTGAGCGCCGTTCAGATTGAATTGCAGATTATGTGAAAACATCACGCCACTAGATCTCCTAATAATCTGCACTGTCACAGAGCAAATGTGCGCCCCGTGACAAAAAGCAATCAGGACTCAGCAGTTTAGCAACCATTGAGGAGATTTGAATAAATGTGCTACAGTTAATCCTTCGAAGACGTGAACGGATCAACCTTAAAGAAGGTGATTATTTACATGTGCAGGCGTTAAAATCAAACGGAATCACTGATGGAACTGTCATTATTACATTGGTGTTGTTACCTTGATGAATACGGATTCATTCAAATTTCTTTTTGTTGAACTGGCTACATCTAACTGTTGGAACGGTGGGTTTTCTCCAGCTTCCTCCTACAGTTTTGACCACAGGTGTAACTGTGAGTTATGTGTGTTGGTTGATGACCTGCATGTGTCAGGTCCTTTCATACATGTGATCAGTCTTCACAAAATGAATAAAAAGGCAAACTACAGTGAAAGATCAGATTTTAACACCCGTCAAAGCACGAGGCCCTGTAGCCTCTAACTAGCTCTGTCCTGTAGCTGCACGTGTGATAATTGGTTTTCATCTCAGCTGTGACCAAATTTGACCACTTGTGACTGATTCTGCCTTCCTGAAATCATTCCGGCAGATTCACTGCTTTTGTGGCTCTTTTTTGATGCAACGCGTCCAATCCAAAACGGTTCCGATGCCCATCATTGATCTATTAAGAGCGCGCCGTGCGTTCCACATGCTGTGGAAGCAGAACAAGCAGGAGATTGGGAAAGATAAAAACGCATTTATGATATAAATCCCCTCACAACCTGATTTTTCCACCAGCTTGGGCCTCTGTGTTAACTGTAGCTGACGGGAAAGGCCAAATAATGAATGTCTGCCGAAGATCATTTAACAAAGACACCGCCACGCTGCGGTGTTTTGTAGCTTGTTGCATCATTGCATTGCATCAGAATTTGATCCTCCTTATGGTGGTAGCTGTGCACAGCTCTAACATGAACCGACCTGCACAAAACACTGTATCTTTTATGTTATTATGAGAGGTGTAAAAGAAGATATTCAGTTCATTTGAAACTGCCGGGAGACAAATTAAGACTGTGGCGGGCAGCAGGGATGGTGGCATATGTATGACAGCATTACTAAGAATTCAGTCGGGTGAATCAGTTATGACTGTTCAATACAGATATCCGGCAATTTGTTCCCTTGTACAGACTCAGGCGACGCTTTATTGAACTGCCAGATTTCTAAATGGGGTAGTTGAAAACAAGCCAATTCATCCCCCCTGTCCTTTTTCCCGGGCTACTTTTCCACTCCTGATTGAAACGGATGTAAATTTATGAATCCCTTTATGCAACATACCCCCATGGGATTAGCTGGAATGCCTCACAAATAATAATAGAATGAATGCCTGAAAGATACATGTCGGTGTTATCAGTAGCCAGGTTTGGAAAAACTTACATATACAACATGTAGTTGTAGAGGCTGAGACACAGCAGGATGCTGAAATTGAAATGTCAATTACGTCGCAGTAATTCATTACAGTAATATGAATATTCTCTCCAATACACTTTTATTTATTTATTTGTATTTATTTACTGAAACAGTTTTACTTGGTCGACTGATTGTGAATCAGTTTGTACTGCAAACGTGCTCAAAAAGTTTTGTATAAAATTAATTGTGCTATGATGATTATTTATAGCAATAGTAGTAGTTAAATTGCTGCAGAGTGTCAGGCAGTGGCAGATTTTACCGTCAGCGTGATTTAATCAAATCAGCAATTATGTGGGCATGAGTTAATGGAACAATAATAATTAAAACTGTTAAAGAGCTTTAAAATAATTACGGTCTGATCAGTGTTCAACGAGCGTTTGATTACAAGGCACATTTAAGTGTTAGAATGATACAAAGGCACAACAGGTGACTACCGCTGTGCATGATGGGAAGGCTCCAGGACAACCTTTTTTTCGCTCCCTAATAAAAGCAATCACAACGATCCCCTTTAAACCGGACACCCTGCTGTGAACCTACACCGTGGCGAGCAAAGTGTTGAATACGATTGTGTCGCAGTTTGGGATGTTTGAGACGTCATAGTGGGCATGAAAGTGTCAAACATTATTACGACAAAGCAGTGACGGCCAGGAGAATGTCATCTCTCATCAGCTGACGGCGGAGAGCGGAGCAAACTGTGAAATCATATGTCTGATTGTCTGGCAGCCGGGAGCAACAATAACAACGAGCCCTCCGGTCAAATATCGCTTGTGCAGTGCACGTCAGCCTGCCTAGTCATGGTTTCAGATGGAGTTTCAGATTGACGTTTGGTGTATTAGGAGAAATAAGAATATATGATCTATCACTGCAATCACGATTAATAACTTCCTTCATTCGATTCCCCATTTTGTCACGGTTGTATGTCTGTCAACCAGAACCCACCTGACTCGGGGACAGATGCTGATACTGATATTAAGGAGTAAAAAAAAAAATCCTATACCGATATATCGGTCGATTAAAAAAAAGATTCAATGATTCCTACGATGTGATTGTCAAAACTGTATGACAAAGAAATGTCATTGAGGCTTGATATTTTAATATCTATAATATCTATTTTTTGAAGTTTTAGAGAAACCCAGGTATTTGGTGCTCCACGCCGTCCCAGCAACAACCGTTGGAACTGTTTTAATGATGTGATCAATTTGAGGCAGTCAGTCCTTTGTCGATTAAAAAGGAAAAGAAACCGCATGTCCGTTTCTAATCTCTTCAGCTCATTTGTGCCATTAATCATCGTCCGCATCATCCGCGCACATCTGTACTCAGGAACATCCTTTTTTCTTTTTCTTTTTCTCTTTCAAAGGGCTTTCTGAGCGATATCACGCTCCCACTCGAACGTGTTCATTCATGCAGAGCAGAAGGCCTTGTTTGTGCCAATCCCCCAGCGTTAACTTTAGGGGGTAGTAAACAGGAGCTAGGTAAGTCTGGTGATTATGCCGCTTTTCAGCGACTGGGTCCAAAAAACACACAACTGTCAGAGAAGTGGAGAGGCACAGCACCCAACCCACGTCCGGGCGGGGAGCAGCCAGAGAGAGAGAGAGAGAGAGAGAGAGAGAGAGAGAGAGAGAGAGAGAGAGAGAGAGAGAGAGAGAGAGAGAGAGAGAGAGAGAGAGAGAGAGAGAGAGAGAGAGAGAGAGAGAGAGAGAGAGAGAGAGAGAGAGAGAGAGAGAGAGAGAGAGAGAGAGAGAGAGAGAGAGAGAGAGAGAGAGAGAGAGAGAGAGAGAGAGAGAGAGAGAGAGAGAGAGAGAGAGAGAGAGAGAGAGAGCAGTGTGGTCAACAGTGCATGAGTCCTACCTGTCAACAGTCTCACTGTGTCAAGAACGCAATGGAGAGGAAGAGGGGAAAAAGGGTTTTGCTTTGGTGAAACTTTGAGGATCAAAGTCAAACCCTAGTTTTCGATCTGTTTTTTCAAAGTGGCCCTCGAGGAAATTGGTCATATGCAGAATATGCACTTGTCTCTCTGTGATGTAAGGAACATTTCCCCTGCCTGTCGCGCCCCCCCCCCCCCCCCCCCCCCCCATTAAAACGGTTCCCATCGTGCACCAGAAAACACTATCTGTCCCCGGAAGGATTTTTAGTGTTTCTCTTTTTTTTTTTCTTTTTTTTTAATCAATTTGTTCCACTAGCCGCCGACATGGCTCACAGCTTTAGCCAGCGAGTCAAACCTTCTCCCTGGCCCTGGATCCCACTGGCACGGCTTGGTTACACCCAGATCGAGCGACGTGGTCCTATCTCCCTGCCTCTGTCCACCTGTCACAGCAGCCGCTCACCTGCCTGATCAAGTTATCAGGAGCCCAAAGGTTTCAGAGCAACTCCTGCATAAAAAAAAGGGCCACATGGTTTCAGTGGAAGCAGATTATTACGGCCCTCAGTAAGGGAGTTTAAGTTGTGGGAAAATAAAACAAAGCTCTTACAATGACAAACCTAAAAGAAATCAGTTCATTCAGGTTTAATTCTATGAAAAGGGACTATTTTGTTTTCTCACTGACAGGGGTTGTGTCTCGGCTGTAATTATTTAAATTGATCAAAGTCAATGCATCATATTGGATTTGATTGTTTGATGTTGTTATACATTTATAATTCAGACATTCAAATAATATGACAAAGCCAAATATAATGAACTAAAACCGGGAGTTTTTTCACACGCGGCTAAAAGTAAGATTAGGTAAATACGTCTGAGGCCTGCTGGAACAATTCAACCTTGGTTGTGTATGGCAATGTGGAAACCTGCAATTATGTCGTCATTAAAATCGTATCGTGGTTTGTTATAGAATTCTTTTTTTTTTTTAAAGAAACAACAGCTACACCTTATTATTTTGACATGCTCTGTAAGCTACACACAGCGTGGTATGCCTATGTATCAAGTACAGTCTGCAAGGATTTACTGCGATGAGAAGAGGATGTGACATGATGGCAGCTTTTTATCATTCACTACGGTAATTTACAACAAGGTCCCGTGGCTGGACTCGGAATGAGAGCACTTACTGTTACTGCTGCTCCTTTTATCCTTTAGTCTGACCAGTGGCGGCATGAAATGACTGTTCGTCTACCGAGAAACAAGCCCAGCAGTCTCAAGGTGTATTCAAAAACTGTGTCCTCTGTTTTATGATATACGGCAGCTTTTTTAAAAATCCTCGTTAATAAACCCAAAGAGCACAGACTTTTTTGCTTTAAATAATATGGTGCGTCCTAAGCCATGCATCCGTTTCGTCTAACTCACCCCTTCTCATCTGTCTCATCTCTTAGGTACGGAGACATGGTGCCAAAAACCATCGCTGGAAAGATCTTCGGCTCCATCTGCTCCCTGAGCGGTGTGCTGGTGATCGCCCTGCCCGTTCCCGTCATCGTCTCCAACTTCAGCCGCATCTACCACCAGAACCAGAGGGCAGACAAGCGCCGCGCTCAGAAGGTACAGAAAAGGGTCTTTAGCCGTCCGGCCCGCTCCTGTGGGGACAGGGTCAAAGGTCACACAGGTGCTTTTATCAGAGCATGAGCACATGCGTGGTACTGTCCGCCAAAGAGGCACAGGATTATTAGATGTTATTAAATCAGTGATGGTGAATGGGAGGTTGAGTTACAGCATATAAAAGCTGTGTGGGTGAACACTAATGGTTTTGCCTGAAAAAAGGTCTTTGTTTATATTCAGTTCATTAATGGTTACAGGTTTTCCTATTCTTCCTTTCTTTTTTCAACACACACACACACACACACACACACACACACACACTTCAAGTACTACAGTAAATGTTAGCAATCCACTCACCCAGTGGGCTTGACCTTTCCACAGGGCTGGATAAGGGTGTTATCGAGGTTAGAGAGCAGCTGCTGATGGATAATTGAGGAGGGAAAAATCCCAGGGTTACGTGTTTTTTTATCATCAATGTGTTGATTTAAATAAAATAGAAAATGTCCTTGCGTTCCCAACAGATGAGATTTGTTGAGAAAGGTGGATGCTCTGAAGATTTCTATCATATACTTTCTATCATTACATTCACTTGTCATGGTACTGTAAATGTTGTAGTTTTCTTTAATTTACAGTAATTTCATGGAATTATCCTAGCAGCTAAATGACAAGAACCACATGACAAATTAGATACAGCTGTACAAACTCTCCTCTGTACAGAAATTATGTTTTACCCATCCAGGAACGTACAGTGCTTTTTACAGGTGCATTTTACTGCTTTACTGCACTGGTCTGTGTAATTTTCTGTTCTTACCATGTGTTCATCGAGTAAATACCCGCGTCTACGAAAGGTTAAGTCACCAATACTTTTACCGTGTGCAATTGTGGGCTATTTTTCTCAGCAATTCGCAGAAATCCCCAACTACAGAGAACAGAAAGAGAAGAAGGAAAAGCTACAACAGAGATCTGTATTATATCAACCCTGTTCGTCTGTTCTCCGTCCCTCTATTGCTGCGTTCCTGCTCTTCTTTCCTTCCTCTCTGGGTCTCGTTCTTCTTCATTCTTCTCTAATAACAGGCGGCACCAGGCTCCCATTACACTTATGTAGTCACCCGGGGAATCTTCTTTTACAAAACGGCCGTCTGATGTACCCACCGTGAGCTTCACAGTCCGAAAATAGAAAGTAGGGAATCCAAATTGGTTTAAGTGATAGTCGTTCCCTGTTAAATACTGTGTGCCTTAGAGGCAGAGTACAGTGTCTCCGCGTCATGCTCAGTCACCCGCAGAGGGCAAAACTAGCAGGAGAAACAACCCCCTGATACTAATGTGCCCAATTCCCTGATAAGACTGAAACTTCCCCAGGAGGAGACGACAGGTTCCGTTTTTTAAGTCCTGCAACAAATCAGCAGAGCAGCGTGTTCGCCATTGGGGTGTCGGTGAGAGTTGAGCAAGTAAGTGGACTGAGGTCACAGTGGTAATGGGACAGAAAAGTCAAGTGGAACCGCACTGAGAGATGGCCGGTTGTCGAGTTAAGGGAGGACACACACACACACACACAAAAAAAGAAGGCCTAAGACGTGAGCTAGACGGCAAAGAGAGGACGAGGTCAGACAAGCGGTAAGAAAGAGAAAGAGGAAACAAAGGAGACGGTCGGAGAAAGCGGAGGGAGAAAGCGAGGGGGGCTGATTGGGGTAGAGAGAAGAAAGAATAAAGAGGAAAAGGTCTCGATGTGGAGCAGTTTCAAGGCCCACTTGTCTTCGGGGGCTGAACATTTTGTGCCTTTTTCCTCCCGGACTGCTGCACACTGGCCGTCGGACTGTCGGACTGTCGGACAGTCGGCGGTGATGTTGGAGCACACAGACTTGATTTGCTCAGTCAACCGAGACCACAGATGATAAAAGTGAAATAATGAGAATCCATTATCAGGACAGAGCGTCGAGGAGAACCACTAGCACTGGAACACACCGTAACTTGAGTTAGTCAGTAGTCTACCTCAAAGAAGTATTGAAAGTACTTCCTCGTCCCTCTTCAGCAGGCTTCTACTTTGAGCTATGAGTTTTGTGAATTGTGGTGGACTTTCAACTTGATCAAACTTGACCCGCTCACAACTCTAGAATTCAGAAAAAGCCCCAAAATGGCGTCAGTTCAGGAAGTGGTTGGAGTAAACGTTTCCTAGACGAGAACGGGCCTCAGCATCAGCGCAACCCGTTGCAAGCGCTCTTGCACAGTAAGTTATTCCTTCATATTTTTGTGTCAAGGCAGCTCCATAACTTCTTTCACATTTAAATTCATTCACTCTCTAACTAGAGCTATGCTGAGAGAACCCCCGCCCCCCTTTCTCTCATTTCACATACTGAACACATACATACACAATCATTATTATTGCATCTCAGTCTCCAGCCTTCCTCACACCTTCACTGGTATTTCTGAAGCGTCCAGACTAATTCCATTGCTTTTGATTCACGTCTGGAAAGCAGATATTGCTTCACCTGTCTCCCGTTTCTGAAATGCATTTATGGCGGAGAGAAGACAGTGGGACCAGGTTAAAGGAGTCTCTCATCTTTCGCGTCCAGAAGCACTCGAGGCGGCGCTATATCACATAGTCGTCCTGATTCCCTCCTAATTTCTAAGAAATTCCCAGTATGATGTCTCTCTCGTTTCCCATGTGTCTCTCTCTGTGTCCTTTGTTCTCATATGTATCATTTAAATTCATGAAAATTCTATTTGCTACGCAGAAAGGAGGATGAAATACGTAAAGTTTGGCAAACAGATAGAATTCATTTTACATTGAGCAGACGGGTGCGTTGTCATGAGTAAAAACGGATAGTTCTAGTGCCTGGTTATGATTGGCTGAGCTGCGTTCGAAGCCATTGTAAAAAATACTTGTAAAACTTCAGATTTAGTTGTTAAATTTTATTTACTGGGTCAGCTGGTTGAAAGAGATCGACTGGACAGAGGGTTTTGAAAAAGAGACACGCTGGGACACGAGAGCAGGAAAAAGACAGAGTAAGTTGGAAAGTTATTAAACAGAGAATGTGGTCCGTTCGCCGTTTTCAGACAAAGATCTGGCGGTTTATCTCAAAACTGCTCGGTGATCTTCCTCAGGCTCCGTGTTGCCACAGATTTGTGAAGCAGCTGGCACAGAGACAATCTACACCAACCACTGTACAAAAACTCTCTGATGCCGGAGAATCCTGTCTGTGACGGGACAAAAAATGTGACTCGTCCCTTCAGTCTCACTGGCGCCCAAACTACAACGACAGAAGCGATATTCTCCGTAGATATCCTTGACACCACACAACGCGCCAGTCCACAGTCAAACACCCACGTAGCAGAGAGGAGTGATAACATAACTGATTAATGTTAATAATCACCTAAAACTTCCAGCAAGCTTCCCACTTTGTCAGTGATGCTACTGTAGGCAACCAACGCTTAAAGTTCTATGAAATGAAAATTTAACAGGTTGACTTCATATTGGATCTGAAGGTCCAGCAGTGTACTTTGTTTTTAGGTCTGTTGATTGATTGTGTTTATTTAATATTGCTATGTTTTAGTTTAAATCTTCAGTATGGGTATCCTGCTTTGAAAAAACAACAACAAGTTTTACACTGAAGGGTCCTGCAACTTGTCTCAAACTTGGCAGCTTCAGAGAGTTTCTTCTTCATCATTTATTTGGATCCTCGTTGGTTTGAGGTTGCCAGTCTTCCTGGGGTCCACATAAAATTATGATTTTAAAACCAGCAGCAGTTTGAAATAACACTGAATCAATGGGATGAGATAAGGGCAGAACTAACAGAATAATAAAGTGCAAATGAAAACCAAACCCCCAAATAAACTAAGTAACTAATTAATGTAATTAAAATTTTAGTAGTAGTACAATATAATATACCACGGTTACAGAAGCAATTCCTCATATCACATATATTTTTAACATGATATTTCTGCTTTAAAAATACATTGATTGACCGAATAACCCCCTAATTGCAAGTCGGGCCCCTATCACACAGCCGCAACACCGCTCCGATGGCGGAATGGGATGAATGGCGGCCTGCAGGCAGGTTACAAAACCTTGTGGAAAGATTTCCCAGAAGAGTGGAGGCAGTTAGAGCAGCACATTAATGTCCATGGTTTTGGAATTGAATGTTCGATTGTATACGTGTTGTGTTTGGGTGTCAACATATTATTGGCTGTGTAGCAAAATGTTGTTGGGTAATACCTCAGGCCTGAGTCAAATCAATATGTAGCGCTGTATACTCGACACCTAGACATTCAATTCAGATAAGAAAATTCAAGAAACCTCAATAGAGCTACAAAGGAAGGATCCCTCTCCCTAAACAACAGACATGTAACAGATTCTGTGTACAGATTTACACCAAAATAGGAAGATTGCTACGTCGGACAGAAAAAAAGTCGTAGCTGTGAAGATTACTACAGAGTTTGGGTGATGAGCTGGCAGATTTTCACCATTAAATGAGGCATTAGTCATCTTCTGTGACCTCACGCCCACCCTGTCTGACACTCTGACACTCTTCTTCTTCTTCCCACGCAACAGAAATCCAGAATGGCCCGGATAAGAATAGCCAAGTCGAGCAGCGCCAACGCCTTCCTCCATAGCAAACGCAACGGACTGATCGACGAGCTGCTGGAGCTGACGGTGAGAAAGACCCCCTGACCCCCTCAAACACCGACGGCCAAGTGGGCGAGATGATTACCGGGAAGTAAATTTCAAATGTGTTCATTAAAAACGACATGACATGTAATTCAGCGTGAGAGATTATCAGACTGTTCCTTGTCAAACACCCGATCCACCAACTATTTCAGTTCACTGCAACTCAATAACTTGGAAGCGGCTACTTCACATCTGCAGCACACACAAGGATCCACACACACAGAAAACACAATTACCGCCATGATTAACCAAAGGATAATTTAAAAATAATTTAGAGGCTATAAAAGAGCAGCAGAAGTTGGAGCCATTACAGTCTTGTTGTTACATGATAAGTGCATTTGAAAGAGGCTGGAGCCAAACTTCAGAACGGCACCAGTGAACAGCGAGTCAGTGGAGGGCACTGGTGAAGTCATAATAAACTTTATTTATATAGCACTTTACACAGCTCTAATGACCGCTCATTTGTTCAATTCATACAAACACAAATGATAAAACAGCACGTTCTCATGAGGAGTTACTTGAGGTGACCAACAACTGATAGGCTTCTATCGAGAAATAGAGCTCTTTCCTCCTGAAGTGCAATTTATCTTGATTTCTGTTTGTGCATGGATCACATATAAGATATGAGACATTACATGGTAGACTTTAGAGATTTAAGTTTTGAACTATCTCCCCCCTCCCCCTGCTTTCAGTTTTTATGCTCGGCTAAGCTAATGACATCCGGGCTCTAGATCCATAGATACTTCTAATCTTAATTTTCCGAATGTCTAAATATTCCTGTAAATGGCACGCTGTTCTCTTCATGTGCACCTGCAGACATCAACCATCCTCCAATTGTGGTCTTCTTCAACTTTTACTCCTTCACTTGTCACCACCATGGAAAAATATGTGTTTGGTAATGCATGAGCAAATTGCCTATATCCTTTGGCATCGAGTCCATCAGTCTTGCTTTCAGTCACACACTCCCCTCCTTGCAGATGGTTACTAAAATCCATTTGGATCTAATCGAGTCCAGTGTGAAAGCTCATGGGTGTCTGGAAGTGGTTAGAATTATCATATAAATGCCATCTGTGAGTGCGGAGGCACTCCCCCCCCATCCCTGTGCGTCTCTGTGATGAGGCTGCCAGCGTCCTGGCACATCAAATTATGGTGGTGCCGCTGCTGTCAGTCAGTCAGTCAGTCAGTCAGTCAGTCAGTCAGTCAGTCGCGCCGTACACCATGGGTCTGGGGTTGGAGTGAATTGGGGATATTTGACAAAATGACGGGTTCCGTCATAGCCCGTCGTCAGATTAGAAGTTTTAATGCTGATCTTTATCAGTTTTCCCTGAAGGGCCCCCCATCCCACGACAGCTCTTTATCATTGAGGGTGATTTGTTGATAATCAATTCCAATATCTCTCCGGGTGCTGTTTACTTAATTTTCCGCTTTTCACTTAAGAGTGACGGGGTTTCTTGATTTTCTTAGCCTGGTTCCAGACCTCTGAATCACTGCCCACATCACAGACCCCCCCCCCCCAGTGATTCAAACCCGTCTGGTGTTGAGCTCACTGGCAACTAAACCAATCAGATCTCTGTGGGGACGAAGCAGGGGAGTAACGGGCAATGGGCAAAACGAAAAACATTAGTTGACAGACTGTAGATCAATAATTGTATTGGTTTTTCACAAATGCAAAGAATTCAATGATTAACCAAAAAAATATACAATTATTCATCTCATTGATGCATAAACGACATCAAAATCCAATTCAAACATCAACCAGATGAGGGATGTTATTAGGATACCTACTGTACCTACTGTACTGGTCTAACAGTATTCATATCATCACATCACATGTTGACTTACAGAAATATAGCAACTCTTAAATTGAACGAAGTGAACTGAGTAAATGAAAATGGAAAGCCCCAGCATGTATCCAGAACCAGAGCTTGACAATATGATGATCAACGTTGGGCACACTCCTAGAAAACTGTAATCAAATACTAATTACTAATTTTGAAAAAGGAATGATACAAGTTTACTTTTCTTAAACGTTAAGCACAAGAGTAGCAAAATGAATGTGGACAAACATCACACCTTTCTATTTAACTTGTATAGAAATAGAAAAATGGACTGAATGTCTCTCCACTAAAAGCAAAGCAAACTGATATTAACCCTCCACCAAACTCCAGGTAAGAACAGGGAGACGCCCAAATGGCAAACTGAATGAGTCTTCCTGGGAAATGTGTTCCCTTCAGTACTCATTACTGAAAAACTGCTATGCCATTACTGTAACGTGATAAGGCCCGACACACCAACGATTATATGTAATGCGACGATAGACGTTTCCCCATCTCGTCGTGGCTAATCCTGCAAATCAAAGAGCAGGACTGATTCATGGCATTAAGGGAAGTTCACAGCGCACACTGACATTTACAACATGTGTCTGGCCGAATAGCGTCGGTCCGGGACTGAATACTGCGAAACAAAGTTTGAATCACTCCTGGGAGTCACGTTTAATTTAAAGTCACAGAAACTGCACACGGAGTTTGTTTCTGAGGAGGAAAAAAAACTCCCTGGATGGCAGGAAATCTCGTCAACGCCGTCGAGCTGCTACAAAGCCTGAGATATACGATTCATCTCCACAAAGAAAAGTCTCCTTCATTTAACTCGCAACACAAAACGATCGTAGGGAAGAACAGAAATGTAAAAAAAAAAATTAAAAGACGGCGGATCTGTGACTGAAAACCCCCAGGCTCCGGGAGGAGACAACACATACGTGATTTCAGGGGGGGAAGAATTTGAATCACAATTCACTGCATATCTTTCATGTATTCTAAAAAGGTATGCCACGATAGATTTGACCCATATCACCTATTCTTAATCACAGCGTTAGAATCCAGTTGTTCCCAATCAGCAGGCGGGTGACCTGACTGATCTCTCGTTCAAGGGGCTAAACTCCCTCAGTGGCCACATCTTAAAGATGACAGGCATCGTGATGCGGCTCACATTACACATCGGCTGCTTCCTCGCATGATTGGAGCGCGCGCCTCGACAGCGGGTCTCAGTCTCTCAGCGACACGAAACATCTTTGATTGCGCCTCCGCCAGAGGGTGAATCCACACATTGAGACATCAGAGGGCGCATTGTTCTCGTGCTCACGTCTCTGTATTGTTCATGTGTGCGGAATATGAATGGAGAGTCCTTGGGCTGGATCGCCTCCTACCCAAGTCCTCGGAGGGACAATGTGCTCTGTGGGGAGAGGATTCATTTGTTTTCAGTTTTCGTGTTATTTGGCAATTGTGGTTACGGAGCTAGTTAGTTAAAATAGAGGAGGTTACCAAACCAGCCAGGCAATAACAGAGCTAATGACACAAAAGATGCACTGCAGAGAAAATAAATTATGATAAATCACCGGCCGGGGCTGAGAGATCAATTCACACCAGGCAGAAATGTGGTCTGTAATGTAACTAATTGGCCAGTAAATTATTTGAAAGCCAACAACGGGAGTCGCTGGCTACCTGCTCGTAATGGAAGTGAGAGTGAAGTCAACGAGCGTGAAGCGGGAGAGTTTAGGAGAAAATGAGGTACGTGAAGCCAGAGGAAGGCATCACATCACTGACTGTTCACCATTAGTGATGATGACAAAGTTCATATTCAGATTCTTCAGCAAATGGCCGCAGAGTCATTTACGATGCACAGAGGGATCCATGTCCAAGTCTATCGACCGTCTTCAGTGATCGACGGGTCGTCCACCAACAGTGCCCTGAAAAATCTGTCCTGCGTGTGTGTGTGTGTGTGTGTGTCAGGGTACAGAGGAAGATGAGCAGAAGCTGACAAAGTCCAGGTCTCTGTTAGCGAGCCAACACCACCACCTACTGCACTGTCTGGAGAAAACCACAGTGAGTGCACACGTCTCTCTTTGAGAGATTCTAACACTTACAGTAATTTACAGTAAATGCCCACTATACATATATTATATATATATACATATGATATAAAGTTACATGGACGTTTATATTAAAAGCCCAGTAGTAAGGTTTAAAGTCGTATACACCGGCATGAAAGGGTTCGTGCCACGATTAGAACATTTGAAACCACTAGTCCAAACTTCATCACAAGCTTCTCGTTGACACTGTCTTACCCGAGTGTCAACCCACCATGACGTCACCCGTTGGTTTGTGAGCTGCCGCTATGAAGCCTCGAGTTTACAGTACGTCCACCTGTACACTAGCTGTCAGTCACACTGTATCCATGCCCCTATGCATTCCATGCTTTATCGTCTATTTCCTATAAATGATCAACTTCATGCTGCATAGTTCTGTCACGATGACTACTTTTTGTTGCACGATATATTATCGTCATTTTAAGACCATTTTTGGTTAATGAATCACGTGAGCTTTCCTCGTTGCGTATGCAAGTCCTACACGAATTGTGCTGCCGCTGAGAGAAATGTTATCCAAAGCTTAGACTTGTGTTTAGGCCTCGGACAAAACAAGCAACAAGAAAATTCCTATTTTCTGACATTTCATAGTCCAAAGCAGTAAAAGTTTAATCATACGACGAGAACACATGAGAGGATAGAGGCAGAGAAACTTTGCTGGACTGTTGTTGACATTCATTCTTATGTAAACACACACGCACGTAGACGCAATGGAAGTTATTGAGGTAAATAAAAATTATTGAGTTCAAATTCATGTATCGTGCGATAAGTCGATAACGTAATTATTGTGACAGACCCAATGCTGTACCGAAGACTCGAAAGAAGCAGATGAGATCATAAACCCCCCCATGTTTAAATGATAGTTTAGCCATTACCGTTGTTATTATAATCACTATTAATTATTTGACTTAAGTGCAGTCTCTTTATTTGTAAAACCGGAGTTTTCCTCTCCTCTCCCCCGATCCCTCCTCTCGATCTTTCCTCCCATCTGTCCTCTCCAGGCTCACGAGTTCGTGGAAGAGCACGTGTACGAGCAGAACTGTCTAGAGACGGCGCTGCAGGGCTACCCGTCGCGCAGCCCCTCCGCATCCAGCCGGGACAGCTCGGCGGGTTCCTGCTGTGGCCGCAGGGCGAAGAGAAACCTCCCTCTGCCCAGCGCCAGCACGCCCCCCCATGCCCATCCCATCGCCACGCACCACCAGGGCCGCCTGCAGGAGCTCAGCGCCATCCACATACAGTGTGGCGACCGACCGTCACACGCGGCCAGGTGAATCTCAACAGCACGAGCACGAGCACACACGTTCATGAGGTCAAGGAAAGGTGTAAAGGAGGACTGACAGGACTTAGGAAAAAGCCGACAGCGCTGCTCAGAGAATCCGACTCGACTTTCACAATACTAGGTCATCACGCGACGGTGGATGTTACTGATGGTGACGGGGGCCTTTACTGTCAGACCCCCGACCGTCTGTTTTCAATGAATCTCTCGAAACTCACTATTACCAAATGGCTTTTACATTATTGGTTTTTATTCTTTTTCTTTTACCATTAATTTGAAGTGTTTAGAGTTTAAATTATATTTTTTTTATTTGTTGTAATTTGTTTTATTTTTTGTATTATTTTATTCTTTTTGTCCTCTTTGTGAAGCACTTTGGAACATCTGTTTTGAAAGGTGCCTTTGTGGGACTTTTTTCGTTTTTTCAAATTGTTTTTTTCTTCTTCTTCCTCCCTAGTCGTTCATCCCTCAACCTGAAAACCAATGACGGCGGCCGGATCAACTGCAAAAGTGGCCGAATCACCACAGCGATCATCAGTCTGCCGACGCCGCCTGCTCTGACGCCCGACGGTGACGGACTCCACGGGCCCGGGCTGAGGAGGCCGCCCCCTCCCCCGGGTCCCCCTGCAGCCCCGACCGTCCAGACCACGGCCAGCTCGGCTGGCGCCAACATCATCAAGGTCTCCTCTCTGTGACCGTCGGTCCGACGGATGTGAAGAGGAGGAAGAAAACGAGAAGGGGGAGGAGGAAGGAGCAGGTTTCACTACAACAGGGGAGGCACCATGTCCCCTTTTACGGGGTCAACAGGAAGGACGCTTCACTCCAGAGGAGTCCTCGGCTGATGTTTAAGAGAAGACGGCCAGTTTGGAGACATCACTGGGCTAGAGGGTTGTAAATATGTGCTCTGAGAACCACGCACTCATCCTGTTGTGTACAGTTACTTACTGTAGATACGGACAGAATTCGCCGCATTTCTAATAGTTTCTAACGGAGACATTGTGAAGCGAGCACATCCGCACAGACGCTGTCGACACAAATTCACAGTAAATTTAAAGTGAACTCCCAAGTGACTTAGTGGGAGGAAAAAACAGTGTTTTCGTTGACTTTTAAATGTGCTTGAAGAAAGACGGAGAACAGTGACAGTGTGTCCTTGAATTCGATCGGTCTCGTTTGTGTTACGTGTTTCTGTCTGAAGTATTTTGAGGGGGGGGGGGAAGTTGAAAAGTGAAAAATCACATTGCTGAACATCATCGACATGATGCGTGAAGTTTTTCTTCTTTATTTATGTATTTATGTAAATTTGCATCTGTGTTTATCACGTTAAAATGCTGAAAACAAACTGACTGGGGATTGACCTCATACTGTCTCTATAGGTTTTCACACTCAGGTGAAACGAGTCAACGGCTCTGTGAGAAAAACCCTGAGTTGACAACAAAGTGGAGGTTTGATATTTTCATTGAGGGATACGCCCAGAATTATTCTACATTTATGTGTCTGAAAACTCACATGAAAAGACCAAAGTCAAGTGTCTCTCAAAACTTTGACTTCTTCAAACAAGCACATTGATACTTATACTTAAATCACAAAGACGTTGATGGGGCAGAGGAATCATCTTATCAGACTGTGGCTACGCAGACGCTTCTTAAAAGGATCAATTGTTGGTTCTTGTCTTCAGTCATGGGAATCATTGACATAAGAAAAATATCTTCTATAAAAGAAATTAAAAACATACTGTATTTTTTACGATGTGAATATTCCATCTTGTTTGTATGAATGTTAATTGGTGCTTTTGTTCTGTGGAAAAATTTTAAAAGCTGCAACTCTTCTTACTGCCCCCCACTTGCTGAGTATTGTTGGCGGCGAGGGAAAAATGAAATGCGAAAAATGTGTGTGTGTATTCATCTTGAGCACGTTTGGGCACTGGAAAGCCAAAATGCTGAGCACCGACCGCTCTGACGTCAGACAACCACCTGGAACGATGCAGGACAGGAGCCCAATTCGTGTTCAGTCTAAGCTGAAACCGACACTTAAAACACATTTGAAACTGGTTTTAAAATGGAGGGATAATGGTTAAATATGGAATTATGGAAGTGATATGTGGCCACTTTCCTGCCTTTTAAACCTTTATAGAGCTGTTTGAGTTTCCCACATCGACACGACACCTTCAGTTCAACCTAATCTGATAAAAGATTAAAAAAAGATATTTCACCGCTGATCACAGTGGGCGCAGGAGGTGACATCTTAGATTGAATATAATATTTATCTTTGGAATGATGGAGCTTTTCTATGGATGAACAAGTTGTCAATGTCTTTAACACCTCTCAATTTATATTTGTAGATATAAAGCATAAAAAAACTAGTTTGACAAAAACAATAGCGATTCATGGTCCACAGAGCCAACATCGAGTTTTTCCATAATGCTTCACCACGACAACCGAGCAAATTCCAGGTGTGACACAGCTGAAAGTGCCATAAAAAGACAGTAATTATTACTGCATTACTTGGGATTGTTATTTGACGTGGTCAATATTAAATACACACTCTAATCTAATGATCAAAATCTCTATTCAATAACATGATGCCCACAACAGAGATGGATTGAAAACGAACTGTGCCCTGGTCTGGTTTCTGCTCTTTACGTGAAGATGTTTGTTCATTCGCCGAACTGCTGCACCCTGTCGCTCAGTTGACTTTGATAGACGCCTGGTGTTGGGGACAGTTTGTGACTAGTGTGCTCTGGATATCTGTGTCAGAAGAACAAATTGTTTATTTGTCCTTTTGCCTAAAAAGGCTCAATATGATTTATGGTGTGTTCTTCAGTCATGAGCGTGACGTTGTGTTTTTTTTGCTGTACTGGTAAAACTTTGCGTGTTTGCGTTTTCCTGTATTTTTGTCACGTTTTTATAAACCAAGGTGAAGAGTATCGTGCCAAAGCACTTTTCCATCCTCTGTGAGAACAACAACGTTGTCGTACTATCTATGCTGCTACATTAAAAAGAAAAAAAATCAAACCCTTTAGATCATATTCTTCTCAGTGTCATTGCTGAAAATAACTGTCTGCTCACGATCGGAGAGAAACACAGACCGTCACCGTGCTTCAACGGGTTTTTGTAGAGAAGACCCTTCTCTGACTCCAGTGCGATGCTCACATGTCATCATACAACGGACTCGACTTCAATGAGGCATTAACAGGGTCACTTTTTAAAAAGTCCTGGCACTGCGGTTCTCGTTGTTTCTCATCTTTTTATCCTTTTGAACTGAGCTTTTCTGTCTGTTCGCCGTGTGTGTACAGTGCTCTGTCCGTTTGTTTGTTACAACAACTACCAAGTGTCAGGTGAAAAATTAAAACCTGCCACAGGGAGAGAAAAAAAACGTGTCGGCGTTCTTCCTCTCTCGGAAATATCTGGACGGAAATATATATAAAATAATGTCAGATAGATAGATGTTGATCCGTGTTTGTTCCACATTCCCACTTCGGAACACACATGAACACACGGAAGTCGGAAAGCAACTACTGCACAAACTCAGGAACTGGGACCTTATGAGGAGCAGGTGAATTGACAACCAGTCACGTATTGATGCCGTTTAAAAAAATATATATCTATATTTCGTGTGGCACTGTTATGTTCCATATTTACTATGTGACACTACATATTAGTTGAAATGCACAGGAGCTTTCTGCACATGTGCCCATGCCTCACTAGATGGCAGTGTAGTTCATCTGTTGGCCTGTTGAGCACGAGGCACGACCTATTCATCCACATTTCCTGTAAACCATTATTGAATATTGTTTCATCGCAACCTTTTTAAAAAAGGGAAACGACTGAATTCAGCGATTACACCCAACAAGAAGTAACACCATGGTACATTTAAAACGTTAACAGGTAAATCGTGGCAGTAAAAGAAGAATTCTTATGGATTTATATTGGTTTCATATTTTCCTGTCCACTCTCTCTCCTGCTCGGACTTACTTCTGTTTGCTTTGTTTTGCTATGCAGAAAATTTAATTCAGATCAAAATTAAATAATCGATGACAGATTTATAGTTTATTTATGATACCTTTCCCTGGGTTCACAATCCTAACTTTTGTCATTATGAGCATCACTTTGAAACAAAAAACCAAACTGTAGCCACAAAACGAGGCCACATGAAGAAGCCCCCCAAAAAAACCAGCAACTGAATACTGTAACACAATATGACGCACAAAAGGCAGAGACAGGCTGTGTTGCTGACACGCTATTAAAACATCCTGCCTTCACGTGTTTCACCTTCGGCCACATGAGTAATGCTGAGGATCATTCACAGATTATTACCCGTTATTAGTGGCGTCACACGGAAGAGCTGGATCATTCAAACGCACCAGGACTAACTCTGGAGATAATACACTGGCGCATCAAACTGCTGCACAAATCACAAACGGAGCTTTTTTATAAGATTACCTCTTTATAATACTTTTCCTCCAAAGTACATGCTGTAACTGCAAATGATATGGTATCGTGCAGTACTCTGTGTCTTTCAAATGGGACGGTAATAAGCAGAACTCAGCTGCCAGCTACCGCATTCCTCTTATTCTTCCCATTAACAAGACTTTCATCTGCCTCCCTGTGTTCCTCTATCATGTGGTTTTCATTTCACATTCAGCAGACGAGGGGAAGACAGTTATTACACTGACCGGCAGACATTGCATCATCAGCGTGCCTTCTCCGGTTTCTTCATGAAAATCCTGACGTCTCATTTCCCCGTTCTCACCACCTCAAATGAATACGCTCGCATGTAGAGCCCGACTGTTGGATGATGCCTCATTCACATGAACTTTACAACTAAAGCTCCCAGGTCACACAGGTCAACTTGGGCTGGTGCACATTCACATAACACTTTGCAGTGCAGCCTTTCCTGATTGTTTTCCTACCCGGTGCATCATACTGGTGCATTCAATGGTAGGGAACACACTGCTTTTTTCTTTGCTTGACTCCAAACCTCTGCTTTATAAAAGGGAGGGGATGAACATGGTGGTCTGAGGAGAAAACTTCCCCCAAACAACCAAACCTTGCAACACATTTTAGCATCAGAGCTTGATCTCTTACGTTGTCTTTCTGAGACGGGACAAATCTGCAGCAGTTTCTGTTCACAGCCGAAGCACAGGCAGTGTACGTACAAGTGAATTTCCCCTAGCCAGATGAATAAAGTTGTCTATTCCATTCTATTCTATATACGATGCCAAGGGTTGGACGAACCGAAACCGAGACCCAATCACAACAGATTCCGGTGCTTCATTTTGGTTCCCTGAGCTATTTACGGAAATAGTTGTCCTGGCAACATAACCATCACCACACGTCCATGGTTAGCGTTGCACTGAACTCCAGCGGCAACACACTCCCTCCATGGCTCTGGCAGCATGTAACGTTAGCCCACAGTTAGCTCGTACCCACTCCATCATGAGTCGGCAAGGCAACCAAATGTCCACTGTTTTGCTTTGATGTATGTTTGTATATCCAAGTTAAATATACTTTAAACTGTTAACAGTTAACATGTGAAAAATTCAAGTTGCAATTTGCCTTAGCAAGAACAAAGCGGCTCTTGACATTGACCGTCTTTTCGTGCTTTTTTTTTTAAAGAAAAAGTGTCGGTTCCGGCATCGTTTGGGCTCCGGTACAGTTTTCAAAGTATTGATTTAGCACCAGTATCAGAAAAAAACTCTCACAATACCCAACCCTAGGAGCGCCGCAGGTAGTGGTATCATTACAGGGACGTGGATTCATTTCTTGCCCCAACACAGGAAAACGTCAGGATAAACCAAACAGGTCTCAACACTGAGCGAGTCGGTGAAAGGATTATGACAATTTCTGTCTGCGGCGATTAGTCAGTTCCTGCTGCTGCATGTGCCGCCCCACGCCTCGGCGGCGAGCGATCCGAGGAGACATTTCCTAAATCCGCGGTGCGTTCCCGCCGACAGCTGGGGGGAAGAGGACACATGCACGAGAGGCAGCTGCAGGTCGGGGTTGCGTTCGGGGCGATGTCGTTCCCGATCACGAAGCGGCAACGCAGCGCGCTCACGAGGGGCTGGTTTCAGAAATGGACTTATCACAGAGGCCCTTGTGTCTGTAAACACTTTAGTTCCTGCAGTTGTTTTCATAATGCACACATGAGTAAATCTGTGACGCTGCAGAGACGCTGGAAGACCAGGATGCAAGTCTTCAAAGTCTTATCAGTTCACAGTCTGACACCGAAAAACTCTTGCTCATCTGCAAGTGTGCGTGTGGCTTCATCAACCTTGACGGACGACGTCAGGCCACGACCCCGCAACTGTCGTCAGAGTCAAATGGCCTTTGTCCAGCAGAAACACGGCCACTTCGAACCAGTGAGAGGAGCAGGGACAAAACAGCAGTGACAGAAGTGTCTCGAGTGAAACGAGAGCTGTTTTAACTCTGACGGAGAAGAACAAAGTGAGAAGTTTGATTGAGAAAATTGGTTTTACGGGACTTTTGCAACAGAGCCTCTCGACCACTGATCGATTGATTAATGAATCGATCAACAGATGACCATAACTTTTATACTGAGCAATTGTCTCATTTTCTCATTCTCGATCTCATCTATCGAGCAGAAATATCAAATTCGTTGGTTACAGTTTCTTAAATATGAGGATTTGCTTCATTTCGTATCAGTGTAAACTGAATATATAATTAAACTTTTGGAAACGTCACATTGGTCTCCGGGAAACAGTGACGGGCTTTTTTTCTATTTTACTGATTAAAACAATCCAACAACCAGATAAATTGATTACAAAAAGCTGCCCTTCTTCAGTTCCATGGCTCTACTGAATACAAACATATATCCAAAGCAACCGTACTGTCCATGAAGTCAAATGTTGAAAGTATTGAAATAAAGGTTATGAAACTGCCTCTGTGTTCCTGTAGAAGAAGGACTGGCTCTACACATGACGATAGCTATTAGTGTATTGTATTATTAATCCAGAGCATCTCCCTGAGCATGAAGTCTCAGAGTTTTTAATCCACAGTCAAAATGACACGGAATATAGAAACAGTTATATTACTGTATGAAAGCAGCAGAAACTTTGAATATTTACAAAAAGAGAAAAGAATAAAACACAAGTCGTTCATGAGCTCCTTCTCTCCCTCTCTCTTCAGAAGTTAAAGTTATGCTCTGATGATTTATTAATTTGCTCCGTTTCATTTGTTTTGGAATCTGATACGCTCTCTTTCTCTTTCGCCCTCAGCATCATCCGTCCGCATCCATCTGGGATGAATCACAGACGTCAGGCCTGATATTAAAACCTCCAGACGACAGGAGCAGGTCAGACGGCTCAGAGTTTTTCCCCGACTGTTTGTTTGAGGTTTCCCCTGCTGGGTTGGCGGCGAGGAAGAGTCCTACGATGTCTCTCTATGTGATGCACTACACAGTATGTGAGCCCATGGACTGTACATACACTGTCCGGCCTCCCTGGTCTATTTTAGGGCTGAGTATATTTTAAATGAATTCCATATTAGCATTGATATGATAGTGATGAGGATCCAAAGAAGTATCAACATTTTCTCTCTGCAAACCGTTTTCAAACCTTTTTTCAGAAGCAGACAGAATTTCTCAGACGTTCGTCCGACTGCTGTCTGAACACAAAGAGACAATGAAAAACCTTTGTGTGACCTTTGAGGCCTGATCTGTGATATGGACACAGTTTGTATCTGTTGGCTGTCTCATGGATTCACGTAACCCCGGAGACATGCCACATTAGAAAAGAACCCCCTTTTTTCTTAACGTAAACACCGTGTCACACGGGATCATTTCGAATTTCCAGGCTCATGAAACCCGTTTCCAGATTGCAGCAGATGTTTTATGCACAATCAGAGATGTCAGACCTTCCAGATTATAGCTGCCCTGTTGTATTTGCAAAGCTTCCTTCCGTTGCTACTAAAGTTTGACATCCGGGTCACACAACAAGAGGCCTCAGGTGCTTCCTCTGTGACCTCGCCAGTGAAGGTGGCCCGGAAACACAAGTCACATGTCTTCATTCAGAAACATCCTCCTCAAACTTCCTCCTCCGGTCCGAGTGCCGCTGCAGTTAAAATCCTTCCCTCTATAGTCTGCATGTCATGGAGTGGTGGATTTACTTGGAAAACATGTTTTATGCTCTTTTAAAAAGGCCCTAAACTGTGTGATGTTTCAGCCTCGCTTCAAATGTGTCCCAGACTCTCCTCTCTCTCTCTCTCTCTCTCTCTCTAGATTCCTGGGGAATGTATTAGGAGCTGCGCGGCACAAATCTGCTCTTCCACACAATAAATGATGCATCCAGCGTTTCATCCCGGTTCGAGTGAGGTTCAGTCCCGAGGGGCGCGCTCATTGGAGGAGGCTGGATGGGGCAACGCGAGCGCTCATCACCGTGAATGAGAAAAGAGCAGAGGGGGACACACACACACATTTAAACACACATGGAGCAGGCTGACAGTAGCCAAGCAGCGGCCACTGAGTGACACACACACACACACACACACACGAAAGAACAGTCTCTTGCTGCAGCCACATGAAGAAGGACCTCATCTTTATTTGTTGGAGTTAACACATTTTCGTCATCAGGAGATGTTTTGATCTAATTTGTTTGGTTTTTGCTCCTTTTTTTTTTTTTTTCATTATAGCATTCGCGTCATTACGCGCGCGCGCATTCCTCAGCAGGATTTTGCGCATCTCCAATTGGCAATTGTCTCTCGCCGCTCGCCACGAGAGCGCCGTTTTTCGGACCTTCTGCCCAGGAGAGACCGTCCACCACCACCACCACCACGGACCAGGGATGGTCGGGAGGCGACTGGCCACGCGTTTCATCTGAAATCCTCGTTGTTCCGGAGAGGAAGCAAGAGACGCCGGACAGAATGGAACAGCCGCTCTCCGGACCGGAGAGCAAAAACATGGACGCGTGTCTGAGGCGACTGAAGCTGGAGCTGGTATGTTCATGTTCTACATCCACCTCTGTCGCCGAGATCGACTTTATCGATGTCTGTTTTCAAAGGTGTCAATCTGGCACGTTGATGGACGCGCACTGGGGGGGGGGCGCATGGATTATAAATCATCAAATATGAATTTTCTCACAAATACCATCAAATCGGTCGCAGACAGACTTCTGTATTCCTGACGGTCATATCAAAGCTTTTAGTTTCAGCTCGTATTGATTTATTAGATTTTTTAAATCGCATTCATCTCTTTTGGTTTAAAGCTTTGAGGAGACTCGAGCCATGTGCACGCACAGTATCCTTCTCCTCTGTCTGCGCATCTGGAACAGATGCTTCTTTTTTTTTGAGCTTAAGAGCTTTTCCTCTTCTCTTTAAACTGTTCTGATTCAATCGGATGGTCGCAGCCTCCTAAAAGAAACAGTGCAGTTGATTGATTTGTGGAAGGAGATGTGTTACAGACTGCTGTGAGCTGCCAGAGAGGAAGAGAGTCAAACTGAGCCACAGAGAGTTTCATCACATTATTATGCCCTCAATTAATTTTTCAGTCTCCCTCATTTAATGTGCTCACATCTTCAGACTCCTCTAATAAACACGTCTGTTTGATGTGGCACGTTCAATACTGCCATTTCTTCTTTGAAATGTCAAAACAAAAGCTGCGCGCTGCACCCAAACCACTTGGCAGTGACACATTGTAGACGCAGGTTCAAAGGAGCCTTTGACTGGCACAGTCTTCATTTGGAATCATCTTCAAAGCAGAAACAGATTCCCCCCCCCCCCCCTCCTTTCTGTCCAGCCACTGGCCCAAAGAAAAGCATTGCATGGCTGCGAGGTTTTGCAACATAATCTGCTGTGTGACTTCTTGATTCCCTGCTCCACATTATAGCCTCACGTCCTGTGAAGTGGCACTCGAGATTTCAGGGGAGTAGACGGCGGAGGACGGGGTTTGCGCGTCAAAGCTGCCATATCACAGTTTGGGTAACGCGATAGAAGAAGAAAAAAAGTGTCGAGCCCCAACAGGGGATCAAACAGGGGGGAACGGTGAGCAGATGCCGGTTCAGAAAGCCGAGGCGGCCTCCCCCTGCCCCGGGACCATGTGGGATGCAATCTGTTGTCCAGAAAAACGAAGGGCTGTCTAAAGCCAAGGTTGTCAGTTTTTTCTTTCCACTGTGACTGATTCTCATCCAGTTTGTCACCGGAGAGCTGCAACACACGGATCACAAACATCTAACAGCAGACTTACAGCTGCGAAGGCTGTGAGCCGAGTGGCTCCTCAGTATCACTTGTAACAGTGCTTCAGAGACTGTGAGGTCGTTTTTAAAAAAAGGACCCTACCAGTTGTTGAGCATATTTTGGACCATTCGCATTTGTTAAATGAACCTCAAAACACAGAAAAGCAGTAAGCGAACCCATGCTGTGTTTCCCCACAGTCATCCATTGTGTTCCATTCATTTCTGTTCTATATGAAGATCAGTGAAAATCACTTGAGCTGTGGGATCCACCACAGCTTTGACGAAGACTTATTCAGACTTCAGGTTCGAAACTAATTTCAAGCAGCACAAATAACTTATTAAACTACCATTTCACTTGAGTTCTTTGTTATTCATTCTGACATTTATGTTAATATTAGCCATTTTCTGTAGGGACAGGTTGTTATTTCGTGAACGAGGGACTAATCCAATCCGACCGGTATAATAACTGTCTTCAGAGTTTTCTGAAAGCTGACGGTGTCATATCTTGTCTTGTATTTGGAAAAATGGTGAGCAACTTGATGAAGTGTACACGGTGTTTGGATGAGGAGCTGAAACTGATAAAACACTGGGATTGTCCTTTTTACGTGTTGTAGTGTCTATAGCGTTGTATAAATTTGAGTGTGGCATTCAAAGCCTGCGTAAATGTCATGTAAATTACGACCGTGAACTCAATGCTCCAGCATGGACACTATCAGCTCTAAAAGAAGAAGAGTATGAAAGTGAACACTGTGTGAGGGGTCAGAGGGGGTGTGTGTGTGTGTGTGTGTGTGTGTGTGTGTGTGTGTGTGTGTGTGCGTGCGCAAGGGTGGGGGGGGGGGATCAGTCTGTGTGGTATAGTGTCAGGTCACGCTTGAACATTTGACCCTTGACCTGACGAGATCTGGGGGCTATTTCTCGAACGTGCTGACCACATCCAACTCACCAGTGGCACTAAAACTCAAACCTGACAGATTAGTACTCACGTCAGGAATGTGTCATTGTTTTGTGGGTTTTTTGGTTTGTTTGGTGTGGGTTCTTTTCTTCATTTGTAACTGCGACAGTGAAATATCTTTGAACCCGTGCATGACTCATTATTCATCCAGACGGACAGACGAGGTCCATTCCTGCCCGCTTGTAGTCGGGGGAAACAAACACCGACATGCCTTTGACTCACCTTCTCTAAATGCAGGGTTCACACCTGCCGAACAGCGTCACCCCAGACACGACAGCATAAATCACATGCCTCTGAAATCATCTGCCGCTCATTTCACCTGCATCACACTCCTTCATCCCTTTCACACCCGAGGCAAGTTCGTCTGTCACTTTGGAATTGAACACCAAAGCTGCTAAACATGAGGTCAGGATATCGGAGAAAAAAAACCAAAACCCACTGGTGCCAAACCGAGTGTGTGTGTTTGTGGAAAGTTTGTGAGCCTCAACGTTGAATATTCTTTGTTACCTTTATGGCACGGGATCAGAAAACGGATCGCAACACAAAGCAGCCTGGTGGTTTCGTTTATTCTGTGCCTCCCTCATGGCTCCCGCTCTCCAACCTGCCCTTCCTTCCCCTCGGCTAAAATTGGCCCAACTCTTAGTGGCAGCTGTGGGGTTTAGCGTGGGTGTTTGCGATGGAACCACAAACCTTAAACAAAAGCCTCTCTTTCATAATGGCCCCGTGCACAAACACTGTTACAGTAGATCCCGGGTCACGGAGTGGAAAATGAAATCACTGCCCAATACGACAAAGTGCACATTTATTTTGGGGTTTATTGTTTCTAAAAACAACAGAGTGATTTAAGTCCACTGCTGTAACTGCACACGTGACCCCCCCCGCTGGTCTGATATCAAGTCCTGTCCCTCCTCTCCACTGTTTGCCTTCGCTGGAAGAAAAATATGTGATTTATTTCTCATGGGTGCCGCTCTTCACTGAGCTTTAGCTCTCCGCTGTTGTGGCGTCTTTGGTGCCTTCAAAGCAAGTCCACTACGCACTCTCCTTTTGGCTTTGTTTTGGTCTCCACCGACTCTGGTTGTTAAAGTCGTGCTCGGCTTGGGTCTGGCTGCTTAGAGCACGAGCACGAGCATCGATGAGAAGAGTCCGAGTGAACCAGAACAGTAACACTGTGGGCTATGAAACCAAAACAACGAGCTGAAAGACAACACAATGCTAAGTAGAGAAGAGGGGAACTGCTGGAGGTTGCTCACTACGCGCAAACTCACATTTGATCCACTGCTAATCTAAAAAATATTGAAGAGGGCTTCATATATTCATACCTACTCAACCACATAGACTACAAAATTCTGAAAAACAGCTTAATAATTCCTAATGTAATGCTTTTAAGCTGATGCAGGTACATTCACTCACAATATAACACTGAACTTCTGCTGCACAAAACCCTCATGACCGCTCACAGCAATCAAACACATCTTCTGCAGGAAATGCGTCTGGGATTTGACACTCCCTCTGATGTTTGGCTAAGAAGGAGAAGGATCTGCGAAAATGAACGTCACGCTTGACGTTACAAGAGGAGAACTGCCAAAGAACTTTCACTGCCCACACGCAATGTGCTGACGTCAACTGCTGCTTTATCAAGCATCTGGCTGATGATTATTGCTTCCAGTGAAGATTCACAGCGGGCAGGACGACAGACTGGGTCCCAGACCGTCTCCAAATATCATATCTGGCAGAGACGACGATTATGTGGATCCTAATTATCCAGCGTCTCCCGCGGCAGCATCGTTTTTCACGCTGGCGTAAATGAGCTATGGCAGGAAACAAGCAATTAAACCACCTCCCATCTCTCAAAAGGCCATCGGGGAGTCTTTGGCCGGGCGGCAGGTCAGAGAAACAGTGATAGATCTCTTTCAATTTGGTTTTAAAGGGACAGTTCACGCAATGTTCCATTCCCAATTCCATTTTCTTCCTATTTTATTTTCATGTACGTGTGGAATGTACCGAGATCTTTGTCTTTCTTTCTTTTGTCGGGAGATTTTATAAGGACTGTTCATGATGAGGTCTGGATTATCAAGGGTGACCAGGAGACGGCATTTCTGAAAAAGTTAATTTGAAAATTTATAAACAGCTTCCATTGACTTCAAAATCCTTCCCAATATTCCCTGGAAGAACATCCCCATTGGACTTTTTTTGCTTCTCAATATTAACACCTCAAGTGCAAGAGTTATGTAACAAGCTGGAAAGTCAGGGTGCCGGACGTACTGTACAGTAGGGCTTCGGACTTTAAAGACGAAAAGCCAGAGTTGGTACACCATTCTTAATAGTTTTGGGGGTCTTTTTAAAAATCAGCCAAACTCTAGCCATCAAATCCCAACCAATGGCCTGGAAATGAATGTAGAATGATTCGATTCCACTATAGGAGTGGGGTGCGAAGATGTTTTTTGCTAATTTTTCAGTGAACCAACCCTTTAAATCCAGTCCCTTTGTGAAGATCCATAATATGCTGTGGTTAGAAATGGACAGACAACCTATTGAACAATAAGTGCAGAATTATGTCGACACTACACCATAATGTCTGCACTTTCTTTTGTCGATCATTATTCACACTTGTTCCGCGCTCGAACGTGACCCCGAGGACGTTTCGGACCAAACGGAGACGCCATGTAAGCTCTTCCATCAAAGAGGCATTCATCGCTGTGTGCACACACAGTAATTCATTTCTATCAGTGAACGCTGTACAGCTTTATTGCCCTCTTCATCGTGACCCCCGGGGTCGTCCACGGCGGTCTGTGGCGTGTCCAGCAGTTGAGTCACAGAGAACCTCTCTGTGTCCCCCGGACAGAGACCCCCATTCCTCTCCTTGACCCACACAGCCCACCATTCATTTTTAATTAGGGGTGGAGGTGGAGGGAGGGTGGAGAACACCATAGCTGCTGCTGCGGCTGCTGCCGCTGGCCTGATAACCTTGGCCTCACTGTTTCCTCCCCCTCCAGCAAACAACAACAACAACAACAACAGTGAATAACCAGTATTTATATCGCTAGAACAGAGCAGCTTGATTTTTGTTTTTGCATTTTATTTTCCACCTAATAAACCAGCCAACGTGTGAGAGAGTGAGAGACAGAGAGAGCACAACATGCGCTCACACACTGACTTCACTGAAGCGAGGCGGGTCTGGGCATGTGTGTGGATTTGCACAGTGTGTTTGCACAGTGGATTTGTTTTACCCTCCATAAGTGAAGGAGGTATAATATCAACACACAGAGAGGTGGATCTTAACAGACAGCAGAGGAGCAGCGTTGATTTACTTATGCTTTGTTGTATTTTAATTCACTTTGCATGCACATTGAATGTGCTCTGGATGCATCTTTCACAGAAGATGGATCTTGACCATGAGGCTATAAAGAATCAACAATCAATTTTTTATTTTTTTTTGGAAAATCACAATGGCCAGAACTTTTTAATGAGCCTCCATTCAGCATTAAGTCAAGACGGCCAGCCATTGTTCTTGAACTTTGAAGCGTTCAGCCCTTAATTGGCAATTATGTCTGGTCGGCTGGCACCACGGCCGCCAGAGGAAGAGGATGAGGAAGAAGAAGAAGTGAAGGGGGAGAATCTGATCGTGCATTCCAAGAGATTTTCAATTTGTTTGCTTTAAAAAAAAAAAGCTCATCTTTTTATAGAAAGTGGATATAGGACTAAATGGCTGAAAAAATTGGAAGCTTTGGTTCAAAAGCAAGAAAATTTTGCCAAACTTCACAAGACTCGGTTAATGACGCCAATGTTTCTGGGCAGTACAGTTTTCCCCTGCAGCCCCAATTTCACCCCCAGTTCTCTTATTAAATCAGATTACACACTTTTTCCTCTCATCTCCTCTTCTTCTGGTTAAGACCCTTGGTGCCTTGTGCGGGTGCTGTCTGTTCCGCGTCCTTGTCCTAATGAGGCCCTCAGCTGGTTCACACATTGTGAAAGTGAGACATCTCAGGATGAACAACATCTGTGTCTAAACTAGAAACTGCTGCTTTGTTTTAAAGGCAGATTGAGCATCCTGGGCAGGAGGCAGAGTGAAGGTTGTTAAAGCCGACATATTTAGGCCACAAAGTCCAGCCTTGAAATGGCAGAGCCTCGAGTCAGTTGGCATAGTAAAGGTGCAATAATAGGGTTTGAGTTTACTCAGTTCCCTGAGGGCGCAATATGAATTATTAATGCTTGCTTTGAATAGAAATGCCGGTAAACAACTCAGTGTGTTTTGAATAACCCGGGGAGGCGCCTGGGTTTTGGGGGTAATGGAAAAGTTGCATGCGAGTGCTGAATTAGTGTGTTTTCGGTGAGCGTGTGCAAACAGGTGCGGTCTTTTAAAGACGGCACGAAAAATGGCCGGCTTTGGAGATAATATTTCAAACAAAAAAATCAAATGCGTATAAACGGTGCAGATTTCAGCAGCAGCTCAGAGTGCGGTAATCCCTCAGCTGATCCCTGCAACAAACTCTCCCGAAAGCCGCGTATCAGCCTCTGAGGACGTGACAACAATGCATAACTCCACGCGTCGTCTTGGCTTCGGACTTGTTGACCTTTCATGTGCGGGACACAAAACCGTAATCGTGCACCCGCTCTTTTCCCAGCGTCTCCCAGGGCACGGGCAATTACAGCTAGTGAAGTCAGCCATACGTGGAAGGCCAAAAGACAAGAGACAACCTGATTGTGCTAATTACACGTACCGTCTCCGCCCAATTTAGCAAGCCAACAGGAAGCTTTTGTTCCGAGCATGTGCATTGATAGGTTTATTATCTAATCTCCCCTGCGCCTGCTCAGCTTTATGATACTAGTGTTTTAACTCAGAGGTTTACTGTTAATGGTGCAGGGTATTGGAGAAGTGTCTAGGTACTGTACAGACCATGTGAAATGACCCTGGAGTATAGAATACTGAAAAAATTTACCAATATTATCATCAAATATGTAAATGATCAATTAGTTGGTCTTTCTGTTGGTCCAAAAAGTATTTTTATAGACATCACCATTGGTGAGGAGAAATTGTGATTTTTTTATTTTATTTTTATAAATCATATGCTAAAATAAATAATTATAAATAGATTTTTAAAAATCTACAGAAATAGAATGTTTTCATTTTGGCCCCAGTGCATATATATTTATAATGTTTTGCAAAGTAAAATGGCATTGATTTATTTGACATATTATAGATATTATAGTGTAAAGAGACTGACCTCTGACTCTGGATGATTTACCATTTGACTATAAAGGTCAGTGTGTTAAACATATTGGGCGGATAACAGGTTCATATTGTCGACTTTTTTGAGTTTTTAGATTCTATGGCGGTTTCCTCATGGAGTTTTATTGAAATATGTAGTCAGAGGAGTTTTTAAATTTTTTTTTTATTACATTTGTCTATTTCCCAGAAACCCCAACACATTCTCTGACAACCCCGACTTCTCTCACGGTGCTTATTGGACTCTTTGTTTATGATGCCGTCCTGCCAGTTGTCCTGCACAGATACTTTTCCCACCCGGGGGGCAACACAATCACTGCTCCCCCAAGATTAAGTATCACCGCCTGGTGTTACACCTAACCCCCTGTGTTCTTATGGTGTCATCCATAATTGAATCCATCAACAGTTTTCTCTGCGACATCTAAACATATGGTGAGGGATCCCCCTCCTCCTCCTCCTCCTCCTCCTCCTCCTCCCTCCATCCCTACTCATCCGGCTGACTCTCACCACCCCTCTCACTATCTCCCCTCTCATTGTTCGGTCCCTTTCCGCCTGAGTAAACGCCCCCCACCGCCCCTCACCCCCCTTCCCGCCGCCATTTGGGGATTATGGTCTAGACGGGCTGCGCTGATTGGCTGTCACGCCCAGCGGTGTCCCCTCATTGGAGAGGGATACATATAGGGGCAGTCAGACAGATCCGTTTGAAAGGTGAGAGACAGTGACAAGCTGGCAGAGGTGCACACCGACAACAACAGAGACAGACAGGAAGATCTAAACCTCCGGCTCTGTGAGTTAATAGAAGGTAAGGTGTGCGGGTTTATTTATAGTAATTCAATATTTCTTTTATTTAAAAGAAAAAAAGAAGCTGCGAACCATCTTGGTCTTCTTAACAGTTGATAGACGTTTCTTTTTTCATTTTAACATCAACTCTAAACAGCAGCCCATTTTATTTGCACTGAATGGATTCATGTTTACTTATTAGTGTCGTACTGTGAACGATGTTGACTTACAGCTGGATTTAACTGGAAAAGACCTTGTTGTCTGCTGTAGTCTGCTTTGCAAATTTCTCACCGACATTTTCCAACACACTGGCACTGTTGTTTTTAATTTCTGACATGCCTTCTCTCATCTTCTGTGGAAAGATGAGGGAAAACGGGGGGTGGGTAGGACTCCCAGCAGATTTACTCGTCAGTCATTTGCTCCCTTTACCAAGGTGCATGCTCTTGAATGGTTGAAGATAAACCTGTTGTATCGAGAGATCAGAGTCAAAGTCTGGGTCACGACGTGCTATGATTCAGGCCTGCGAGTTATAGGTCAGGATGTTGCCTCTGGGCTTTCCGTCTGCCTTCAGGGGAAGACGGTTAGTCAGGTCACATGACACAGGCTCTTAAACAGATGAGAGCGGAGGAGGAGGAGGAGGAGGAAGATAAAAGCAGAGGGTATGATTACTGCTGCACAGAGGGAAGTAAGAGTGAAGACAAAAAGCTTGGAGGAGAAAGCAAATATGAGAGAATACAAAAGGAAGGATATAAAAAAAAAAAAAGGAAAATAGACTTAATAAAAGAGCAAGGGAAAAAAAAGCAGCAAGCCAGTCTGTTTTGCAGCTGTCATGGGTTGGATCCGCTCTCATACGCAGGCCATATGGGACCCCGGCCTGTCATCCAAAACTAGGTCACATGACCCATAATTAAACAAGGTGTGCAGCCAGAAACACACAAGTGAAGATTCAAAGCTGCACAGAGACTAAATCCATTTCTGTCCATCACTGTGTTTATACACAGTATTATATTCATAACATGTATTTAATGCTTCTGATGCTGTCAGTTGTTGGTGTGTATTTGAATTTGGATAAATGATGAACAAGAGAGGGGACGAATCTTTGACGGATGAGGCTGCTGCAGGAGACACGAGTGAACTGGTGGCTCTACAAGGTCTTTTTTTTGCGAAGCCGAACTGGACGTTTGCTGATTTCTGTCTCTCATACCTCTGTGTTTTTCCCTCTGTCTCCCTGCAGCTGTCTATGAAAGAAGCCGGGGATGGCCTCCACGCTCAGATGAATTCAATGATGGGAGCCCTCCAGGAACTCAAGCTCCTCCAAGTTCAGACGGCTCTAGACAACCTTGACATAGCAGGTCGTCCCATTAATCGAGGGATGCCGAATCCGGCTCCACCGGCTCCACCCAACGCATCAGCTGCGGCGACTTCAGAAAAAGACCCCGGGCCCGGCTTTGGCCAAACGCCGTCAGAGGACCCCAGCCCAAGTTCAATGCCGAGCCCAAGGCCGTCTTTGGAGAGCAGAAACACCTTCAGCCGAGATGGCAACAGCACATCTCGAAACAGAAGCAGCATGGGGACCTCGTCTTCATCAGCATCCAGTCTGCAAAGTGAGGGTGAAGGAAACTCAAGAAGTTCAAGAAATGAAAATGACTCTGAGTCGATACCCAGACGATGGTCGGGATACACTGCCCCCCAGGTGGACTTCTACGGACCAACGGTGGGAAACCCTCCGCCAGAGTCATGCCCTCAACCACAGGCTTGTGCTCGTGCTCATGCTCGGGCAGTGGACCTGCCTGGCATCCTGTACAGCCTCTCCAGGGAGGGCCCCTCACTGGACAGCGAATACTCCCAGGACAGCACAGACGACGCCAGCGACTGGACCTCTTCGCTCATGAGCCGCAGCCGCAACCGTCAGCCCTTGGTGCTGGGCGACAACGTCTTCGCCGACCTGGTGGGTAACTGGCTGGACCTGCCCGAGGTGGAGAGGGAGGAGGTGGAAGAAGAGGAGACGAGGAGGAGGAGAGAGGAGAGGACCGCAGACGGCGGCGCAGACAGACCGGACACCCCAGCTCACCCTCTCCGCCTCAGCCGCTCGCAGGAGATCTGCAGGAAGTTCTCGCTGACCACGAACATCTTCAAGAAGTTCCTGCGCAGCGTTCGGCCCGACCGGGACAAGCTGCTCAAGGAGCGGCCCGGCTGGATGGCTCCCGAGCTGCCCGAGGACGACCTCTTCAAAAGGCCCAAAAAACTGGTTCCCAAGAGTGCAAAGGGCAGCTTCTACCTGCCGTTCTGGGCAAACGGACAGCAGGGCAAAGGGAGGCCTTGTCCACATCTAGGTGAAGCAGAGGGGAACCACCCGCACCGCCACTTTTGCCAGCAGCCATATGCAGGGATTTATTTAGACAGGAGACAGCCAGAGACCGGTCTGGAGAAAATGCAGCCCTTGTTTGACTACAACACAGCTGTGTGGGTCTGACAGCGAGTCTCGGGCCAACGGACCGCCAGTGGTGCCAGACTGAGTGAGCGACAGGTGCCGGGGAACTTTGGCTGAGAGAACGAGTGAGTGAACAAATGACCGAATGAAAGAATGAGCGAACAAACCGAGAGTCTCGTAACGCAGTTATCTTCCAAAACTGAACTGACGAACTTCACACCCACAAAGTGATTCTCCTGCGATTGAGAGATTATCAGGGCCACATTCTGTCTGACAATCCTAAAACCTCGACCTCGTGTGCTGTGCATGTCTGGCCATGTGAGTGTGAGCTGTCTGAAACAGAGTGATAGACAGAGAGACTTTTCTGAGGATTTATGCAAGTTTTGTATTATTAAAGGCTTTTTTCACGCGTGCATGCATGTATGACTGGGTCCCACAAGTCGGTACTAAGAAAAAGGACATCTTTCTCAGAATGTCGTCATCATTACAGTTCGTTATTTAAAAAAAAAAAATCCATCCACAGACCTTTTCACTTCTGTGCTACAGGACATACACCCCATATCTCATGTCTCTGCATCCATGAATAGAAACTCCAACTGTTGTATTGCATGGTTACCGTTTTTATAAGCGATGCTACAAACAGCTGTTACTGAACGCACTGCCACTGAACACGATCATAAGCTCCCTTTTGTTTCCGATGCCTCGGAAACTCCAGTTAAACCGAAGTCGTTGGTGTCATTCACTTTGCTCAGGGAACAATTGCAACACAGGAGGAAACTATGGGACACTGCCACATTTATATACAGTTTTAGAGGAATCTTGCTTCGTCTTATCTAACCTAGTCGGACATAACAGCAGCACAGTGCACGCCTCGTCCAAAGATTGCATATTAAACTTTGAGATTTGTCGCCCGTGATCAGCAATGTTGTGCTTGCTGTCATTTTTAGGAACGCTCATCTTTCGAGTCCACTGTCGGTGCACATTGTTGTGCAGAGAGAGGAGGGGTGAAGATGGCGCAGCCGAACACGGGTGCTGGCTGACTGCCATCTGGTACGCGGACGTTACGTAAAGCCTGTTCACCAGGGGCTAGAAGAAAACGCGAAACGGCCGACAGTTAATCCCGAGGCTTTGTAGATGGGATGACTGTGTTACATACTGTATATACAAAGGTGAACACACTTCAGGGCCGTGAACAGTTGAGGGCGGAGGATAAGGTCCGTAATCTCCCTCAGAGAATAAATGTACAGGACCATTGTACATATTTGCCATGAAGCAACCCGCAGCAATACCAGGCATTTTCTGCAATATCTGATCGCATGGTTTTCATTGCTCTGCACAGATAAATGTGTGTATCCAAGTAACACTACAGTTCTTACCAGTATATGTAAACAAAGCCAACACACTTTGTACTCACAAACACAAAAACTGATGGGTTAATCTCACACCTACAGAATCAGTGATGTATCATATCAGTGTTTTTAATTTCAAGCAGTATCACAGCAGTTTAAAAACAAACTACAGCTTCTTTCAGCAGTTCCTATAAATATCAGGATCCCCTCAGGATTACAGACGACACTGCCCGCTCTCTCTCCCAAAACACTCTGTTTTTATTGAGGACCACTGTTATGCAAGGACAATCTGACACTCTTAACTTATTGTAATTTTTAAAAAATGGTTCACTCTAGTTTAAAATGTGACACCAGACCAATCAACTGAGCCAGCAGGGATTAGGCCTCGGGTCTTTTCAGTGTCTTGGCCAGTCGATTCCATATGGTGTCGTCTAAGTATTCAGGTCAATACATACCACACTTTCAGAGGGTCCAACACACACACACACACACACACACACACACACACACACACACACACACACACACACACACACACACACACACACACACACACACACACACACACACACACACACACACACACACACACACACACACACACACACACACACACACACACACACACACACACACACACACACACACACACGGTTTCTGCTGAGACGATTGTGCTATGAGGCATGGTCTGAGATTACACAGTAATATGTGTATGTAAATGCAATTTTTTTTTTATTTCTTCCTATTTACAGTCGTCCAAGTGTAATTTTCAGTACTGATGTTGATATTTTTCATCAGGGTTCTGCGAACCTTCAGTAGTGATTCTGTGTCGTGTGCACTGTAAAACTGTCAGACTGACTCTTTGTAAATTAAATCGTTTTTCAGAAAGAAATGTCACTCTTTGTCTTACTTCAGTTATTTGTTGTTGTTGTTTTGCATCGGATGGCGTATGTTCTTGTCTGGATCTGAAACTTTCCATCAAGCCAATGGAAAGTGGTATCCAGATTAAAAGTGGCTGGCAAATATGGGTAAGGGTTACAAAAGTATGTGACAAATCATAGCAACACATCCATTTGTTGCCCAGTGCAGTTTACAGTCACATGACAAAGCTCGTCGCAAGTGTGAGACGGAAAAAAAAAATCAAAATTTTGCAACACCACATGGAGTTTCCCCAAAAGAATTTAAAAAATGAAATTGATGTTTCTTCAGTACACCAGTTGATTTGTAAGTCAGCATAGAAAAATGAATATTTTCCAGACATAAAAAGAAAAATAACAGAGCCAACATCATCAAGCTTTTGCTTCCAGCTCGCAGCTCTTAGTGTGATTTGTTTCTGCTCTGCGTGCTCACCAAAGTAAAGTGCTGCTGCCTGACTGACTGACTGACTGATGGGTTCACTCCGGGCCTGTGCATAAACTGTGCACCGGATTGATTCTAAATCTGCACCGCAACTCCATCAGTGTCTTCAATAAATAAACAACAACAAAAAAAAGCATGAACTCTGCAGCTCGGCAGTTCGTCGCAGCCACTTCGTGACACTCGATCCCCGAGATGCTGTTTACGAGACACGCATCAGACCACATCAATCAGTTCATCCTTCTGGCCCCCGAGCACTTTGTCCAAGAGAAGAAAGTAATGCCTACCGCTCTGTGGAAATAACTCCAGAACCATATTCTGTGAAGCCGAAACAATTATTCTAATATTAAATTCGTCAGACAACAACAGTTGACACCTGTTTCATAATCAAAATAAATCAAATCAATAAACATGGTTCTGGGTTTTGACTGTTGAGTTGATAAAGGGTCATTTCAAGATGTCGTCTTGATCATTAGATGAAGCCCAAGACTTTTTGTTCGGTATGAATTGACTTGAATGACACTCGGTTAAAGAGATGGATGAATGAATTACCTTAGAGATGATTTTCTAACAAAGCCTTCCCTGTTTGTAGGGTTTGCAGAGGGAAGTGTTAGTGTTACATCGCTCTAATGAACGTGCTTTTCTAACTCACACTCAGACATTCAACAAGTAATAAAACAGAAACAGAAAATAAGTCATTTATCAAGAGTCATGGCTTGTTCCAACTTCTCTAAAGGGAATTGCTGTTTTCATACTGTAATAAATTGAATTTTTCTGTATGGATTGTAGACTGATTATTGGGGGGAGGGGAGTAGATGACATTAAAGACTCAGGAAAATGATGGTTGGCACTTTTACTATGTCTGATATTATATTCAATAATTCAAAAGAAAAACAGGTTAATTAATACTTTTTAAAAATGTACATTATTAAATAATTCAAGAGGGAAAGGCCACCGCTTGGATGTTGACGCGTCTTCGCCTGAAGCCGACAACAGTTCACAGTAACACACAAGTTGACGAGCTGCCAAATGCGTTTTAATCAATGATCTTGTATCATAACTTTACATAACACTGTACAACAGGTCCGTGCGGATCCCAGATTAAACAAAGGGTGAGCTAAGAATAATCGGTGTGTGTGTGTGTGTGTGTGTGTGTGTGTGTATGTGTGTGTATGTGTGTGTGTGTGTGTGTACTGTACTAATAGTGTGAATAGACAATAGAGTGAGGGCATTTGAACTCCGAAGAGCTGGTTGAGGGTTAAGACTTGGTTTTCAAGGTTAGAATAATGATTTAGTTTTGTAAGTGAAAGATTTCTCAATGAAACCCCTCAGCCTAAGGGCCTAGAGAGTTAAGATACAAGTATGTGTGTGTGCATGTGCATGAAAGAGAGAGAGAGAGAGCGGTGTAACAGCTGCAACTGTAGTCCCTTCCCTTCTAGCTTAGTTTCCCTTGGGATCCCAACAGCGGACGCTGACTGTCTGACCACCACCACCTCCTCCTCCTCCTCCCTCTCCTCCCTCCCTCCCTCCCTCCTCTCCAGTCCCAGTCCGTCAGCTGTCGCTCTCTCACAGCCTCACAACGACCACTCCCGCCCCGAATCTGGGGCACGCGATGGCCGAGCGCAGCACCACCACAACCTGGTACAACTTTACAGGTCAGAGTGAGCAGAGCTTCGAGTCACGGCGGGACTGAACACACAGACCAGGCCCTGGTACCATTCAGCAGTCGACTGTGACTCACAGACACAGTGATGGGCATTTAATGTGATGATCATATGTAAAAAAAAGCGATAATTTTATGAGTGAGTGGAGGCGCAGAGGGAAAAGGGACGCCTATGAAGTGCAATGAGCACGCATTTGTTGGTGTGTGTGTGTGTGTGTGTGTGTGTGTGTGTGTGTGTGTGTGTGTGTGTGTGTGTGTGTGTGTGTGTGTGTGTGTGTGTGTGTGTGTGTGTGTGTGTGTGTGTGCGTGTCTGTTTCTGTGACCCCTGTGGGTCCAACTGTGGGCTAATTTCCTCCTAAGCGCTCATCTTTCAATAAGGCCTCAGCTGTGCGGCCTCGCAGCTCTACCTTGGCCCTCGGGAATGCGCTCGCGTTTCACTTTTTATAATCGTCAGCAACCAAAATTCCAGAGTCGTCGCTCAGCGCGGCTTTCCTGCAAAGAAGTTCCCACAAGAAACACGAGACGACGTCTCCTTCGTATACACACACACACACACTCTCACACATGCCGAAAGCTATGGCACAACCAGGGGTCATTTGCACGAGCACACAAACACCCCCACTTTTGGAAATGAAAGGCCACACATTCACCGCTTTGCCACAAAGCGGAGCCAGATTTTGGCGGGGAGATAAATGCACGAGTTAAATCTAGGGCAAATTATTCGGGATTTAACATCTGGCCGCTCTGCGGTGCAACGAGATAAGTCTCACACTCTCTTGTTCCGCTAATGCATGCAAAGTGGAACTTCACAGGCACGGAGCGATGCTGCATTAAACATCATTAACCCGGGCTTGTGATGAGGTGAGAGTGGCGCAGCATCACACACAGGGACCCGTCGAAAGGCTCAGTGCGCACCATGTTCTCTGTGTTGATAAACTTCGGCTCATTCTTCTTCTTTCACATCTTTGTCATATTCTCCACGGAGGTGTGGAAAATGATCGCAGGCATTTTCTGAGCATCCTTTCAAGAATTGACCCACGGCAATAGTGTAGTTGCAGCTCTATTCACTAGCTTTTCTTTCAGTCATTAATTTGGAAAGAGAATGTAGTAAAATGAGAACACTGAAAGACATTTTGTGGATAACACTGCATTCTTGCACAGCCCCAATTTCTTTTGAACCATTTTGACTAACATTTCAGACCTGAACTCTGGGGAATGTCTGGAAAAAGCTGAGTCTGGGATATTATCCGGAGTTTGTCGTTCACATTATGAACATCGCAACAGGATATTGTCCCGGTCAGACACGTTCACGACAGCAGGAACATTTCCACAACCTTCAGTCGAGCAGTGGCACGTGGGGAGAGCACCCACGCGATGTAATCTCACACGGGCTCACTCGGACATTTTTTTTTTTAACCAGGAGGCCAGGCAGGAAAAGTTCAGTGAAATGTCTGGAGCAACATTGCGTTCTCTCATACAGCCCCTCCAGAAAAGTTAAGGGAAATGTCCAGACTTGGTGCGTGTTCTGACAGCAGCTATAGGCAGTGCTGTAAGTACAGTAGACCTACAGTGTGTCCTTCTGCCTCTTGGGCACAAAAGACTGACCCTCACTAATAAAGTGCACCGAGTCTGTTCTCTCGTGTGTTCTGCATCAGAGGGAAATGTTTCTGAACGTGGGACTCACGTTAAAAATCGGATGTTTCGACGGCACCTATGTCTCTTCCTCTCTTTTTTTCCCCGCATCCTCTTTTCTTTTTGTCCGGCCTGCAACGTGAAGCTCCCGGCAGACCACCCTCACCACGATGGATGTCTCTGCGTGCTCCGACAGTTGAACCTAATACACGAGGAATGTTTGCACACTTTGATCCCCGTCCCGTCCCCCGTCCCGCCTGCCGGCCTTTTGTGAATCTGAGGAATCCAGCGTGTATTTGTACGAATGCAGCGTGATGTTGCTCTAGAGTCTAGAGTCTCGCCTCCTGACCGCGGAGGCCGACAGCTCTGGGGCCGTTCGACAGTGTTGTTTCAGGGCTGTCGACTCTCTGACTCCTGCTGCGACCGGCCCGTAATCTCACCGCGGGGGTGAAATCAGAAACAGCGATGGTTTGATCCTGGTGCCGAACACGCAGTGATTTGTTCTGGCGCGGAAACCGCTGATCTTGTAACAATGTGTTGACGACGAATTTCCTCTGTGACGACAGGCTGCTTTTCTTTGTTTTATACCATATTTGTATTGTTTTTCTGAAGTTTGTCACCATGTCCAATGAATAAGTTCTTCAGTGGTAAAATACCGCAGCTGGAATGACAAAAAAAAAGTAGTCTGGAATTTCTTCTTAATCATTGAAAATTTCACCAATTTTGACCTCAAGGACTTGTTACGATTTTCTTTGACTTTCACGATAGTAAATCCAACATACTTGGGTTTTGGACAGTTGTTGGTTGCCTGCAAATATTTAAAGCAGGCAAGTTTTTTTTTGTTTTACAAATTCATGAATTAAATAGAAAATAATAAATCAGGAAGTGAATCAATGACGAAATGTTCAGTTGCAGCCTGAGCTACCAACTAATTTTAAATTAGCAACAGTAAGAATGTGGGAAAAGACGGAGACTAATTGCTTTCGGTTTTCTCGGCTAGCAGCAGTGTGGAGCCTGCCGTCTCCCCCACTGACACCATCACAACATATCATTAAATGCTGTTTCCACTCAGCTTTCCCAGCAGTGATTCAGGCAGCAGCCTCAGATCCGAGAGCCCGCAGAGCGACAGCGTGAAGCCAATACGTCCATCACGAGCGTGATATTGATCGTCATCAATAAAACAGGAGCCGGTGAACTCGGATCAGAGGCTGACCTGCTGCTAATAGCTCGCCGGCCATCGTTTAAACTTCACCACCACCACCCCCCAAGCAACAAAAGCATCAATTTGCATGAAGCCCCTCCAATCCGCCTCCAATTCTCTTAAACCCCTCAAACAGTAAATAATTGAGCCTTGTACTTAGCAGGCCTTATCTCTGCAGGGTGTTCCTCTTAGCTGGTTCGCTCGCTCTCTTTTACACACAAATGGTTAGGCTACACACACACACATCCAGTATATATATTCTCACACACACACACACACACACACACACACAATGTGCAGATCCACTCCCTCCTGCCTCCACCCTTTGCTCTATTAATTTCTCCCTCACCCCTCGATTCCCGTCATTCCAGCACACACACATCGCCCCAGGGGGTCTGCCTCTTCCCTGCTTTCATTAAATCATAAACCGAGGGCCAATCGGGACTCGTCGTCACCATTAATCCAGATTAAACACAAATCTCCGTCAGCTCCGACTCACAGCCACAGACAGTTATTTAACGCTGCATCCTGTTACTCAACATAAGTCATCATCCTTCTAGTAGCTGAGGCGTCTTCATAAAAAGAATATACTTTTTTTTCTGTCCTTATAAACCCTCTTGCTCTTGAGTTGATCTCCACTCTCCGACATAAAAAAAAACAGTCTCTCCAAAATTGACTAACCAGACTGCCCTCGCTGTCTCCCCACATTTTCCCCCACGTCTGTCTCAATGCCAGAATAGATTTTTCAGGAAAGGAATGTACAGCGTAGGAGCGAGAGAGTCCACCTCTCCACTTAATGCATTTCCAGGCTGAATCTGAGGGAAGCATGAGGAGGAAGAGGAAGAGCCGTCTCCTCGAGTGTATCAGTTACAACATCTGCGATATGAATTCTTTATTGGACTGCAAGGTTGGAGTTTCCGTTTCACGATGAACTCAGAAATCAGATAATGGATGAATGGCCTTTCTTCAGCCAATTACGGCACTTACGGCAGAGTACGACCCTTTGGCTTTATATAGAACTTCTTAATATTTCCTCCAGGGACAAAACTACCAAACTGTACAAACCAAACCAGCTGTAAAATACTGTTAACATATCGTGTGTAAAACATTTAATGTAATATACAAAAATGTTTCAGTCACTCATACATTTAATGGGGACTGACCCTCTTGGTGTGGGCCTACAGTCTGCACCGACTGCTGTGGAATTAAGGAAAAATTACTTGAATAGAACTAAATCTCCTATTAATATCAACTGCTTTAGTACAAAAAAAAAAAAAACATGAGCCTGTTTATAAAGTAGAGGCATCAAAGACAAAGATGAACAGGAACCTTAGTCACAGAGAGATGTAAATCATCAACTTATGATTTCTACCATACCCAAAATATGATTATAACCAGGATGACTAGTGTGACACCATCAACATCATCTGTTGAACAGTTGAAATTAGAAGGTTGAGATATAATACTTAATTGGGGGGGGGGGGGGGGGGGACCAACCCCTCTGGGACCCAGTGGTCACCAGGGCACCAGAATGTCCGAAGACATGAAAGGCCGAAAACAAACCAGAACATCAGAGCATCATCACATCTCAGGCAGCAGCTTCTTACCTCGGTGATGTGCAGCAGGGATCCACGGAGGCCGACAGTTGTCAGAACAACTCCTCTTCTTCTTCTTCTTCTTCTTCTTCTTCTTCCAGCTGCAAGAGGCAACAGTTAATAATACCGCAACTCCAGCAACAGCATTAATCCACGTTGTGAAGCACGTGAGCAGGATGGCTTCCCTGTGATAGCTCCAGCAGCAGCAGCAGGTGTTCGCAGTTAGAAGTCAGCAGACCCACAGGGCCGAACAGTGGGCGGGGCACCAACTGTTCAAATTCACCCCGCTGAGCTCAAAGGGGGCGTTGGATTTGTGCTGCAGCAGGTAGAAGGGGTCATGTGTGAGTGTAACAGTTCAAGTTGAAGTCTCCTTGAATGAGAGTGAACTCCATTTAGTCTCGATCTAATAGATTTAAAAATAAGTTGCATATTTGCCTGAATGCCTTAATGAGCTTAACGATCTGTACAGCATATGATTAACTTTGAGACACACTGCAAAAAGTTAGTGGGGGGAAAAAGGAGGACAGTAGATGACCAAAAAAATGAATCAGCAAGTCAACATGTGAAATGAATCATTCACACATCAGATCACTGCTTATTTAAATTGGTTATGGAACAAAAATACCAAACATTTGATGGTTCCGGCCCATAGTCTGTATTTAAAGGCAGCGTCTCCACTTCCCGTTCCAGCCTCCTGAATTTGAGCTTTGCAGCGTTTCTCTGTTTTGTATCATTTCATCACTGATAGATAGTTTTTTTTTCTTTAACAACAAAATAAATCTGTGACTTTTCTAGTATTTTAAGATTAATCAATTAATCCAGAAACAACATTTGACAGATCTGAGATGTATACAGTTGCAGCTTGTAGCTACATCCACCTTCTAATGTCTGCCTGAATGTCACACCACCTCTGCCCACGCTGTAAATTCTGCCTTTATATTTTAATTTACAGTTACAGATTACAGTGTGAACATAATCTGGATCCAACTGACTTGTTTGCTTTGCCTTTTCCTCCTATCCTCTCCTCCTGCTCCTCCCATCACACAGCATGTGGGGCCTCGAGGGACGGACTGCAACAATCACGGCCCCCAATTCCCCCTGGTATCAGAATCGCAGCCGACTCCCCGAGATGAGTGGCCCACAAAAAAATCCAAAAGCCCTGCTCATCGTGCAAGCCGGAACATTGGTTCTGCATCAGTGAATCTCCTCAGAGGGATGGCGGAGGGGCGATGAGGAAAGAGCACAAGAAGCGTTTCTTGATGGATTCCTTGGCGATCCGCGGGTATCACGCGAGTGTCTGCGGTGAACATGAGTGAAGAATCGTGGTAACAGCATGTAGCAACGCCAAGTCTGCAAATGTGCGTTGTAGACCGCAAACCGGCTGGGAAAGCACAGCACAGTCCAGGAGGTCAGAGTCTGACTGAGATGTGCTTCATTTCATTGCATCTCTCAATATTCAGTCTCTCCTCCGTCTAAGTCCACAGTGTGAGGAAGCAGTTTCCCGGTGAGCCAGCTCCCGACCTTCGGAATCAGTCTTTTTCGTTCTCCCGTTCCTCACTCGCTGAGCCAAACGCCCCGTTAATAATTCATGGCGGTGGCGGAGTCTTACCTGGCTAAATAATGAGCAGACGACATGATGGAAAAGCCCCTGAGACAAATTATTTTTCTCTTCTTCTTCTTTATTCACCTTTCCCTGACTTTAAGCCCTGCCGCTGACCTATCCCCCCTCGTCATTTCCTTCAACACCAGTCTTCTACTTTCTCCTTTCTTCCTTTATCTCCACAGCCTCCAATTTCCTCCTACATCCCCCACTGCTTATCCTTTCTGGTTCTCCTTTCCATCTTGCATCACTATTTCCTCTGCTCTGTATGTCTGCGACAGGCCACAGTGCTTGGCAACGCAATCGCCTTGAGTCAAAACAAAACGCACAAAATGTCTCGGCCGCAGACTGATGAACACTGATGTCACGGGAAGCCTGCTGCTAACATCTATTCCTCCACACTCGACAGTGAGTTCAGTAATAAAAACTGGGCTGAGTATCAACCCTCTGCTGCACAGTGAAGTGCAGGGCATCGCCGTGTCAAGTCCTGGGTCTATTACATCCGAGTACTTCCATGCAAATGATGATGTGCTAAATTAGGGCGGCTTAGCGGGAACAGCAAAGTTTGATAACAATTTTTCTTTTATATTCCTGAGGAGTACAATTCCACACGTTTAAGGCTGAAGCAGATGCTTTAGTTCGCTCTTTTAACTCACAGTTTGATAGAAAGTGTATATGTTTAAATGAAACCAGAGACATTCTATTTAGCAATAAGTGTCTGAATTCAACTCAATTCTGTGTTTTCATTTAGGAGGGAGGAGAACAGGATGATGAAGGGGATATTGTAATATTTTTACAATGAAATTCTATCAAAGATAATTATCTGGTCCGACTTAAGACTCGTATTGCTTCCAAAATGAATCAGCTGGTAATCAAATGTATATTTAAACAATTAGTGTCCATTCAGTTGAGAAGCCTTATGGATTATCAGCAGCAATAAACCACAAATTATCAGTAACCAGCAGTTTTCTGACCCAGTGTGGGTGTCTGAATGGTTAAAAAAAACAACTCATACAACATCCTCTGAGTTACTTCCAAGCTCTCATTGCTCTCACCAACACAATCGCTGTGTGCAGACGCTCTGGGGGACATTTGGCATATTGCGAACACAACCTCCGTGTTGCATCAGCCCAGAAATTGAGAAATCATTTGCAATAATGCCGTGAACTTTAGACACGACTCTTTATTAAAATTACACACAGATTTTTGACCATCTCTTCCCGCTGCAGTCCCCTTTTCCTCAGTGAGGAGTGAAAGAGGCGCATGGGGAAAGGGGGACAAGCGTCTCTAGCCCTTATTTTAGTCTGAATATGAGGAGGAGGAGGAGGAGGAGGAGGTTGATGGGATGAGATGAGACATTCACTACTGCCCCTGAGGAGGAACAGCAGTACTGGGGACGCCTGATGAGAAGTGGAATGTGTCACTGTATGTGAGGAAAGAAAAATCTAATCTATTCTAAACCTCATGAAAATTTACAAGAACAATAGTATGCACATATATTGTTCCACCTATGCATATGTGCAAAATGTAAAATATCTGTATATGCATACACACACACATACAGACCACTGTATGTTGTCTGTGCGTGTGTGTGTGTGCAGAGAGCAGGGTAATGAATGGACCTCAGTTTACCTCAGCTTTTCTCGGCTCTGTGATTAACTCCTCCGGATATATCCCAAATTAAACATGCAGGCTTCAACTTTAACCCCGGTGGAGCAGCTCGGCATGGCCCGGCCCTGCCCAGAGCCGGTGCAGCTGCTGCGGCCTGGCGATTAGAGGGCACTTCCATTCGATCCAGAACAAACTCGGTGTGGTGAGGCCAAGAGAAGGACACGGCTGATGAGGAGGACCCTCAAAATATCACCGTAGAGGCGCGGTGGCCCTCCATGCAGAGCCTTGTGCTGATTTCAGCAGAGCTGGGGTCAAAAGGCCATTCAACCAACTCAGAAAAAAATCCTTTATATTATAAGACAAAATGACTGCGATGAGAAATATATTGTAAACAGCGTGGTCCAGAATCTCAAGTTTTACAGCGTGCACAACACAAAAAACCCTTTCACCTTTGACCTTTGATTGAAATACAAAAAAAAGCATAAAAATGGCACACAGGCAGCCCCCAGTTGTTCACCTAAGACATAAGCTGCATATTCACGTAGACTCACTTGTCCAGAAATCATGTAAGGTGACATCGGTGAAGACTGCAATCCATCCAATAAGCACTTGCAACAAGAATATTTGGAGTTTTGCATATAAGTTTCAATGCACCAATGCCTGTGGACAGAAATGATTTCCTCTCAAGGAGTCCTCTTCCATCCTGCGCTTTGTCCACCCCTTCATCTCACCAGCCTTCATCCCGAAAGTGCAGCACAGCAGCGGCCATTAAACATTTAACAGCTGACTTTTACCACTTTCTCGGAGCAACAAAATCCCTCGACCCTCAGCACATGAATATGCAAGGAGTCTCTACCAGTGCATGAGGAGCGATGTGAGAGCCGACCAGGGTGCGGTGGTACTGCCGTCTCTGAGAGCACAGCCTCTGTTGTGCAGCCTTACATCACATCATCTTCATGGTGCAGAGAGGCACACTACTGGAACACTAACCCATTAGGCTACGATCTCTGGATGCTTCCTTTTTTTTTCTGTGTCACAGTCTGCTTTTCTGTGTCATCGCAGCTGGGGAAGCATGTGGTTATCTCCAGATGGGTGAATCTCTCCACTATATGTATATTTCTGTCATTGCCGGAGCTGCTGGACAGACGAGGAGTCCAACGCTCTGCAAAAGTGACAGGATTTTCCAACACTTCTTCTAAGTGGGGGAATCAATGTAGCAGTGACCCACTGACCACTGGTTGTCTTCATTTTCTATTGTTACATTTAGCCTGTGGCTCTCACATAGCTCAGAATATTTTTTGACATCATTTTGTTTTGTGCTGTAGCTAAAATTCCACCAAATACATCAAAACAAATATGAAAAAACTTATTGAAGCTTAATTTTAACCTCCAGGTCTATAACTATAAACATTTTTTTCAATTAGCAAAATTCAAATTGTATATTAGTGGAATATAAATATAATTTTTAGCAGACACGGTGGGATGGGTCATTAGTTCTGCAGGTATTTGGTCATGAAGTGAAGTGCAGTATCCTGAAGGATGAATTGAAAAAAATATGACCTGATGGTGTTGCTAGATAAAAAAGTGCAGTTATTTCCAAAGTCATGACAACGAGGTGGAAAAGTCATGGGATCACCAAAGTCTGCAGGGTCCATCATGTGGGAACCAAGAATGGTGTGGGACACTTTCATCCGATGTGGTGGACCCGAGTGCTTTGCCGTCCCCAAAGCCGTGCAGGCAGTCAGCATAAAAAATGGACTTCATGCTCGAGTACAGTCGAGCGATTAATGCTTTTGACCGTGAAAAGGCAAGTGAATAGTGTGTAAAGCCCAGTCAGTATGTTTGCGGTACCAAAGAGTCTGTCAATCAATATGTTGATCGGTGGCTCTCTACAAACAAACCAAGGAATTAGTAAATCCACCAGCCACAAATCTCCATATCTGGAGAGTCCAACGAGCCGTAGACGGTGAAAAAACAGCAATGATGCGCAAACCAAATGGAACCACATTCAAAAAAAATTAAGGTCAGTTACAAACAGTCACCGATTGGAGCCACTGAGCGACATCACAGTGCTCCACTGTTGCGTGACTTGCTCAAAGGCACCACAATGATGTTCAGTATGGCAGAGTAGCCTATTACTCATTCATATTCTCCCCCGGTGTTTGCCAGTTGGTATATAAATCTCCATCACGAGCGCCTGGTTTTTGTTTTTTTTAAACCTGTAGGCTTCTGTTGCCCTCTTTGCACAAGAATGTGAGTCAGGAAATCTGCGTTCTTGCTTGAAGCTAAATTTGATTAGATATGTGAACTGTAAAGTGTGTGTGTGTGTGTGTGTGTGTATGTATGGGCGTGTGTGTGTGTGCGTGTGCGTGTGTGTGTGTGTGTGTGTGCGTGTGTGTGTGTGTGTGTGTGTGCGTGTGTGTGTGTGTGTGTGTGTGGCTGCCAGCAGTGTACAGTTGCATGACAGCAAGCTCAATGCTGAATGCCACAAATAAATTAAATTTCACTGCAGATAAATGTAACTGCCGTCACTCTGGTGACTCATTCACTTTACATCTCGTGCCATGGTCAGGTCAAATGTGTTGTTTGTCTTTGCTTTGGGACCAAATAACGGTAAATTTTCGGTAATGGTTTATTTTCTTTTAACTTTTCCCATACTTTCCTAAAAATGAGCTGGTATTTACATAAGTTGTTACAAGGATATTTCCATGAAAGGCCTATATTAAGCAGCGAAATAACCGTTAAATACCATTTCCTTTTATTTAGGAAAACAGAGGAAAGTATCCAGGGAAAGACAGGGTCGCATGAAATTAAGCATTGCCGACATTTCTATTGGCCTCTGTGTTTAGTGCTAATGAACTAGTGTTTGTATGCTTCAGGCTAAACAGGCTAAACTAAGATGCTGAACATTTTCACATCGCGGTGAACTGGGAGGAGAAAGGACAAGACAGTTAAACATTTATTTAAGTCAAGTGAGCAAGTGTTATTATGAGAACGCCATCACATGCTACGATCGCCAGTGAGTATACTGTGTGTTATATGTTAGTGTACTACATGTGAGTTCTACATGTTAGTGTACTACATAGACAGGTGTTTGTCCCTTTGTGCATTAGAAAAGAAAAGCCTCACTTGGCCTGAGATGCTCCCTGTGTGTGTGTGTGTGTGTGTGTGTGTGTGTGTGTGTGTGTGTGTGTGTGTGTGTGTGTGTGTGTGTTTGTGTATGTGTGTGTGTGTGTGTGTGTGTGTGTGTGTTTGTGTGTGTGAGTGTGTGTGTGTGGTGTCTGTGTGCGTGCGTGTGTGCGTGCGTGTGTGCGCGTGGTGTCTGTGTGTGTGTGTGTGTGTGTGTATGTGTGTGTGTGCGTGGTGTCTGTGTGCGTGCGTGTGTGTGTTTGTGTGTGTGAGAGAGAGAGAGAGAGAGAGAGAGAGAGAGAGAGCTTTATCCATGTGTTTGCCTTCATGCCTGTGGCTATATATCCTTACAATTGTGCGAGTGTGTGTGTGTGTGTGTGTGTGTGTGTGTGTGTGTGTGTGTGTGTGTGTGTGTGTGTGTGTGTGTGTGTGTTGTTGTCGTGGAGTCGGCTCGGCCCCATGGGGGCTCGTAGAGTTACAGACTGTCCTACTGGTTTTATTAACCAGTTGCTCCTCGGGGCCACATGAAAACACAGTGGCGCTTGTTTCCAGCAGACGGAGCGTCACAGTGCCACCGACGTCGGCCTTTCACCGACTCCAACCATCTCGCCATCTGTTCTCAGAGTCCAGCCTGGAGTGCATTCTTATTTACTGACATTTTAGACACAGTTCACAAAGAGGCCATTCCTTTATCAACCTCCAATAATGAAAAAAAGTGCCGTAATTAAGTACAAATTTGAGGTCACGCCACTATATACATCTGTTCCACTACACTTCCGAGGAAATATCATGTTTTGTACCGTACATTTATTTGAAAATTGTAGTCATTTGTAACTTATCTTTGATTTAATGCTATAGACTAAATGATCCAATGGTATATCAAACTGTTTGAATTTGCCTGATAATAATAGTAGTAATAGTAACAGTATGATGATGATGATGATGATGATGATAAAAAAGGACCAGTCTGTAAAATTGGTACTTATATCTTCATAATACTGATATTTCAGATAATCAATACAAGTTTGAAGGCAGGATTTTACGTAATGGACAATATTTTCCATTGTGATACTGAAGGGGTTTGCATCACATCTGCAGAGTGGGAAAAAATATGGAGGGACCCGTCAGTGGTCAGATTTAGCGATACAACTGAAAGTCCATCATGAATCTTACATAACTTCCTCCAGACTCCAAAAAGCTCCTCTGATCACTGTGGTTGTGGACAAGTGGGAACTGGGATCTTTAAATGCCGTGGCACTGCCCTGCGGTTAAATCAACGCCATGATAAATGCAACTCTAATATGCAACTAATATTGACTTCAACTGAGCAGCTCTATATGAGTTTATTTTGAAATCAAGGTTTTCTTCCATACGGGTCAAGTAAACACTAAGATAATTCAATGAATAACTTCACCACAAGACTCTGTACTGGTTGGTTGTTGTTGTAGTGGTTGTTTTTACTTTTCCTGAAATAAAAGATCTATTGTCAACCTCTTATTATCCAAGATCCACAAAATACACGACCTGAAAACAATGGCGTCCCCCTCCATGAGTGATGGTGGCTCCAACAACGCTGCAGGAGAGAGAGAGGCGACGGCAGCACAAGGTGCAGGGAGGACAGTGTGGCAGTGTGTAAAAATAACAACCCTGTGTCCGCTCCCTCCCCCTTCGTCCAGCTCCTCCAGCCCGTCTGAGTTAAATGGGGCCTGTCTTCTTCCTCCCAGCTGTAGCTGAGGTGTGACGCTGTGAAATGAATGACAGACACACACATTGTTCCCTACCCAGAGTGCTTCCTGGTGTGCAGACACTCCTGCAAAAAAAAAAAGAAGAAAAGTTGTGTCATTTTGTCATTTTCAGTCCAAAAACAATAACTTAGCAATAGCAATTACAATATGTTGATAAGAATAATAATAGCACACTTGACAGTAGCGCAGAGGCAGATGTAATTGTTGCTATTCACACATCTTGTTTTGAAAAGGAGGGACAGGAAACATGTCAAGTCCTTTTAAAAAAGGATACACTCAGTGTATTGTGGTGCAAAATTACTTCCATTGGTCTCCAAGGAAACCACACACACACACACACACACACACACACACAGTAAACCCTAAAATACTTAAATGCATCCAAACACACATGTCAACTTAATTATTAATCACACCCGCAAAAAGTCCCAAACTCCGCTCGCAGGCAGATTCACATTCATCAACACACACACTGATATTTTCCCTCTGGTGAAGTGGAAGCAGAGCAGCGGCAGTTTGCTGTTTATTTGCAAAGCAGGCAGTCAGGCCATGAACTCAGAAACCCAGAGGCTCACAGACAAAGACAAGGGGTCTGTGTTTTTCGTCCAAACATCTTTCGAGTTCACTCGCATCTTTTGCAAAACGGAAGTGTTAATTCAGGCAAAGAGGAACTGGATGGCGCGTAGCTTTCTTTCAAGCCAGGGTTTAAACTCTGTTGATGGTGATGGTGATTTTACCAGATTTAAACATTCTTAAATGGGTGATATGGGAGGCTTTATTGGCAGAGGTGGGATGTAAGAGTCCTTCTAACGGTTTCATTAGTGTACAATCACATGAAACTGAGAACTGTTGCGCTTTCCTTCTAATCTACACTGGGAGCAGCTCCTCTTCCACAGAGTCCGCCATGTTGCCCCACAACGTTTCTATAGCAACCCAGATCAGTTTTGCTGATGCTGTAACATGTGAATTTCCCCAATGTGGGATTAATAAAGTCTTATTTTAGCTTAACTTAGCTTAATGGACAAACCAAACACAGGCTCCAGAGAGGGGCTCTTGTCTCTTTTACCTGAAGGCCACATGCTGGGAAGGAGAGGGTGGGGGCAAGGGTAGTAAACCTCACGGCTAGATGCCACTGTATCCTTCCCACTCAACATTCAAACATGAATGCATCTTCAGCAGAGACACACCATGGCGAATTAGAGCCATATTGGAAAAAAAGTCCTAAGTCTTAACTTAATGAGAAAACAGTCAAATGTATCGAATGCCTTTGTGAACCCCGTAAGTGGTTTATTGTAAACAGTGAAATGAAATGTCACGCTAAAACTGCAGAGAGCATCAGTTCAAGGGTGTGTGTGTGTGTGTGTGTGTGTGTGTGTGTGTGTGTGTGTACAGGTGTGTACAGGTGTGTGTGTACAGGTGTGTGTAGGCATCAGAGTAGAGCGAACAGCACAGCGAGCGTACCTCTTCATTATCAAGATGAAGATGTGATAGGAGTCGACAGATTGACAGGAAGCCCTGGAGGCTCAAACAAGCCAATATTGACCTTTAAGTCACCCATCTATCTATCTATCTATTTGTCTATCTATCTATCTATCTATCTATCTATCTATCTATCTATCTATCTGTCTGTCTATCTATCTATCTATTACCTACCTACCTATCCATCTATATCTATCTATATCTATCTATCTATCTATCTATCTATATATATATATCCATCTATCTATATATCTATATATCTATCTATCTATCTAGACACACACACACACACACACACACACACACAAACCTGCAAAGCTGTCTTTTCTGTGGGTGCTTAGCACCTCACTGCCTCTTGGACTGTTGCTTTCTCACACAGACACGCAGACACACACTCTTAACAGCAGGGATCTCTGCATGCCGGCAGGTTGACTCCGTTGAGGAAGATTTGCTGCACCTCGATTAAATGTTTTCCAAATATCCAGCCCTCCTGCCGAGCGCCGACATCAAAGCTCAACTTCCATCGGTAACTGAGAGCTGCACCGGGACAGCGGGGACACGATCACAGCCAAGTCCAGTGTTACGCAATCCACTGCAACAGCCCTGTAACAAGTTCACGAGTGACGTCTACATGGTGAATGTGTCTCAAAGTCTCACGAGCTGTCGGTGACCAACTTTTTATGAATTCCATAAGCACAATCGGACATTAAAGGTGCCAAATGTGTGTTTTCTTTGCAGGCGAAGGTCGTACTTTGCCAGGAGCCGGTGGTGATGTTAGTCTCTCTGCAAGTGCCTCGGCCATCGGTGCGTTTATAAGACAAGAGGTCATGACAGCGCAGACTGGAGGCTACTGTGCTTCCCCTTAGGAGAAGGGACAAAACAGGTCGGCCAGGCCAGGGAGGGCTGGTGAGCATGCTATCTCCAGTGGCAGAAAAGAAGTGAGAGAAATAGAAATGTTTTCGACCTCTCTAGGCAACTGTAGTTGAGTTCACTGCTTAACTTGTTTCTGCTAGAATGACAAGTAAACCGCAGGTAATACTATTAATGTGTGTTATGGGAAAAGAAAGCTTCTCGTATTTATATAAAGAAAACATGCAATTTTTGAAAGCCGCCTGTAACGCCCTGAAGGGTGAACCTTGTTTCACATGTGCTGCTGTTTTTTCCCTTGTAATTTCACGAAAGGCCCAGTGTAACTAAATGAGGCTTTCCTCAGGTGAGGACTGAGTGTGTAAGCAGTTATAGCTCCGAATGGTTTTCTGGGGGGCTGATTTATCGCCACTGTGCACCGAGAGCAAATTATGAAACCCAGCCAGCGCACAATAAAACCTGTCTCACACGAGCAATGAATCTCATCAAGTAGATTGATGAGAAAAAAATGGTAGATCCAAGCCTCCATCCAGAGAGCCACAGAGTCTGCCTGGCACTGAGCTGCAGATGAATACAGAGCAGCCCAGGAAAGACCTCGCAATCCCAGGGAAGATATTCATTACAGCCACAAACACCCACGTCAGCAGAAACAGGAGGGCGGGATTCAGTGAGAGGGCAGCCGTCTCCAGTGGCTCTGCCTTCATGCTTCCAAGTCACATTTCCACTGTTCAGGAAAACCGTCCCCCCCCCACCCCCAACCCCCACCCTTGTTTTTCCATTGTACCCCGCCATTTTGCCCCTCAACGTTACAGCCCACGAACGTGACTGCAGGCGGAGAGTGGCCGTCACGCTCGGGAGGGTGAACCTCCTCTCCTCCATGAGCTGCTGAGAGTGTGTGCGTGTGTGTGTGCGTGCGTGTGTGTGTGTGTCATTTCATTCATGAGGTTAAAAAAATGCTTCAGTGTCTCTATAATATGAAGCCGTGAGATAATGTGAGCTCCCCTCTGCTCCTTCGTCGGGGGCTTTTAAATCAACGTGTGCTCTGTGGCTCGGACTCCAGTTCGAGGTGGATAATGACTCAGAGACTCAACAAACACAGTCATGTAGCCCACTGTGCTTTGATGTCATTATAGCATGTGTCACTTCAAGCTTCAGAGGAGGACAGCATGACTAAAAAGGGTTGTTTTTTTTACTGACAGACATATTTCATGTTCAGTTTCTGAACAGACAGATGTCTGCAGCTGCGTCACGGAGACCGTGGTTCCTTCTCTCGTCTCAGGGTCAGAGCACATGTAGTGGCTCAGCTGGTTACACGTGTTGTGCAAGACCGAACATGGAAAAGAAGAAACAGGAAGAAAAGAAAAAGAAAACGTGCATGCACCAATAACAGGATACAACATGCCAGTTTATGGTGACTAACAAACCTTGTGTTATTTGCAGTAAAACAAAACAGTATTATTTCATCCATACTACATAAATCTATTGCATATAGATTTTTGACCTGTCTCTTTTCACCTACGTAATTGCAATATTTGCATTACAACATGCATTTAAACATTCTTTTTATTTCCATTATAAATATATAAATAGTTTTTAGTGGAACCTATGACATTTATTCGATTGTTTCCAGACAAATTCAGTCAATAAAATTCATATTGATAGTTGATATAGACATAAAATCTTAACCTTGTTACTCCAACATCATCAGCCCAGCTCAAAATAAAATAAATAAAAATCCCCTGTTCCTACTTGATGAAGATGTATACATCTCTGCAAAACTATTTAAAGAAAATATAAAGCCGCAGATTAAATCCCTGGATGAATGTGGTGACGAAGAGTATATACGTGGAGCTTCTCCACCAGCACCAGCTACTACACCACCGTAAAACAGTACGCAGGCCAACGACCTGCTACTATATCACAGGGGGCAAGGACAAGGTTAGATCAGCAAAAGAGGGGGAGCAGCTGAGCTGGAGCCTTGGAGAGAATTGATATTGAAACATCTCATCACAAGCTAACACCTCTGCTGCCGTCACCTCCTCTCTAATGACCAGAAGCACAAACACACACACACACACACGCACGCACACACGCAAGCGCACGCACACACACACACACACACACACACACACACACACACACACTCCCACACTCATTATGCTGCAGACGTGTGGGAGCTGGTGACCAGGAGGGAGCATGAGGTAATGATGAAAAAGAGCCTGTGGCAGACAGAGAGACAAGAGGAGAGGAGGAGAAGAGGAGAGGAGGAGAGGAGGAGAGGAGGAGAAGAGGAGAGGAGGAGAGGAGGAGAGGAGGAGAGGAGGAGAAGAGGAGAGGAGGAGAAGAGAGGAGGAGAGGAGGAGAGAAGGAGAGGAGGAGAAGAGGAGAGGAGGAGAGGAGGAGAAGAGGAGAAGAGGAGAGGAGGAGAGGAGGAGAAGAGAGGAGGAGAGGAGGAGAGGAGAGGAGAGGAGGAGAGGAGGAGAGGAGGAGAGGAGGAGAAGAGGAGAGGAGGAAAGGAGGAGAGGAGAGGAGGAGAGGAGGAGAGGAGGAGAAGAGAGGAGGAGAGGAGGAGAAGAGGAGAGGAGGAGAGGAGGAGAGGAGGAGAAGAGGAGAGGAGGAAAGGAGGAGAGGAGAGGAGGAGAAGAGGAGAGGAGGAGAGGAGGAGAGAAGGAGAGGAGGAGAGGAGGAGAGGAGGAGAGAAGGAGAGGAGGAGAAGAGGAGAGGAGGAGAGGAGGAGAGGAGGAGAGGAGGAGAAGAGGAGAGGAGGAGAGGAGGAGAGGAGGAGAGCCGCCGCTAATGAGCTATTGACATTTTCAGAGGACGAGTTACAAAGAGACATTAGCAGCTTGATTGAAAAACATCAGTCTCTCATTTGCCTGTGGGGGGGGGGGGGGTTATGATTTGCATTGAAAACTATAAAAGGAGGCTCCGGAAGAGTGTCATGCAAATCCAGCAAGGGAGAAAAAAAAAACTGATTAGTTTTGACCGGACAATCGAAGTCAGGTCGTTACAGACGAGCTCGGGAGATGAGAGATTGGAAGACAGAAGGCAAGAGGATCGGGTTACAAAAATGTAATTATGGGTCAATCAAGAAGGGAATCATGCGATGCCTTTAGTACTCGATGCAATGTGCTTCAATTCAGTGCAGCAGAAAGAAGAGAAACCATCACCAATAAAAGAAATCTATCCAAACGTATTGAAGAGATGTGCAGCGTACATCCATGGTCATCAGAGGATGAATCAAAACGACTGGTCGTCAACAGCGCCACTTGTCATCTAGCATCAGGGTTGTTTTGCATTTTATTATACTGACTTGTGGGTATTCTTCTACAATGGATTTCAGTCTGTGTGACGAATGAACATCTGCACAAAACATTATGTCTTGAGAGAAAATATGCCTTTACAATAGGCTAAAATCTAGGAGTTCATTTTAACAATTCTTTTTCTAAACACTAAACGGTTTCAATGGAAATCTCATAACAAACGTTTAATTGTTTCAGGGTGGATTCTCTTTTAAATAACGGCTGCACTGGGTTGTTTTTTTTTGGGGGGGGGGGGTGCGGGCGTCTTTTGAGAGTGATTAAAACCACTTCCCAAAGGCTCCTCGTGTGAGGAGGTGCGAGCCATTTTTCATTCACAGTCACTCACGGAGGCTGTGATGCATCAGCTCCTTCTCCAGTCGGACACACTGGAGGGCTGCTGGGACGTGCCGCCGAAGAGTAATTGACTGGCGCTGGAGCCAACAGACACAGGAAGGTCCCTGGGGAGCGGCCGCCACTTTGCTTCTCTCAAACACATTACCATTGATTTTTTCTCACTGTTCTCTTGTCATCACAAACTGTACAGGCCGTGGATTGGGAAGCCATGCTGCATGAAGCTTCCTGCAGCGGACAGAGAGAAGCGATATACTGGATGTGTGATGTCTTGAATCTCTTAAGACCAGGCATTGTGTTTTTAGTGACAGTTTCTAAACTTATAGCTTTATTAATGGTTAATACATCTTCATAGATCAGTTTTCTGTCTTTAATAAGAATTACTTTGGTGGTTTATCCTCCCTTGGAGTAAATACTTGCCTTTTCTGTTCAGCCCTGTGATTTCTCATCAGGACCCTCTGATGGATTATTTGACCTCTGACCTCTTCCAGAAAAGTGCTGCAGTGGGCAGCTGGAGCAGAATTCACTTTATTAAAATCTTTGTACCATCTGAAATAATAAATCACTTTTTCGTTTCCTTTTCAGGGGTGAATTCATAAGCAATAAAACACGTATTTCAATAAACTGAGGGATTTTGTAGCGACAGCCTCACGTGGTCTAGTAGCCAACATTAGAAAACGTTGGACCGATGCTGTCCAACTGATATTAATACATTTTCTGTCTTGATGACTTCTTTCTTACTTGAGCTTCTGTTTTTTAGAACAGAGCAGCTCACAAAAACGACAAATTTGATGTGTGATTATCTTGTATTAAGCAGTTTTTCTTCTTTTGGCTAAAAGAAAAACAGTCAAGCCACAAACCGACACAAAGCTATATATACATATATATATATAAACGTGTGTGTGCGTGAGTTGGTGTGTGTGTGTAAACAGAGACACAGGCTGTGCTGCCTGGCTGCCTGTGTAAATACAGGTGGAATCTGCTGTGAACAAACTGCCTCCTATTCCTTGTGCAAACATAAACGAATACCAGGGGGAGAAAACAGCATCCATTTTCAATTAGTTGCTGCTGCCGCTGCTAATGAGAGCCGAAACCCTTCGCTCTAATTACAAAACTGTGCCATCGCAAACACGGGCAGGCACACCATCCATGTTAATCGGTAAAATTCAATATTCAGGTTTGAAGGGATAAACAAAATCTTTTTTTTTGACAGAGTAGTTATATAACAAAGACGTACTATTTGGGGTACACAGAGCTGATGTTAAAAATATAACCCAGGAGGAGAAGATTCATTTTAAAATCCTCATTCATTTGAGTGAATTATGAAAATGTGTATTTTATTTTGTTTGACAAACATAACAAAGGATATTATGGAGCCAGAAAAATAGAAATCTGGCATTAAGACATGGCATACTGGAGAATTACACCGACGCATCGGTGCAGCATCCGTGTGCATCATCGACAATAAATAAATTACCGGCAGGAAATGGCAGATGACGAATCCTTGGAGGAGGTAACCTTGCACTCCAAACTTGTCAATACTCCCCCGACGGTGAAGCTCATGTTCACTCTCTCTGCAGAAAATGCATTAGACTCAGACGATATCCTCGGCACATCAACACACAGCCACTAATCTGTTAATTGATCTGGAGAGTGGAGGGAGAGAACGTGTGTGTGTGCGCGTGCGCGTGTGTGTGTGTAGGGGGAAGGAGATGGAGGGATGACATTACTTAGGAAATATATGATCTTTTATAATGGCTTCAGGGGCTTTGGGTGCATGGACGCGTGCCGTTGTTTGGAGAATTCGTCCATGCCAGTTTATTGTGTCTGAGAGCAATTCTACTGTGAGCTACTTTTGTACGATGGAGATCTCAAAATCGAATGCTGAAGATGTAATGTAGACTTTGAGCTTCGCGTTTTGCCGGGCACTGCACATGTTCTCATTGTCGTGTGCGACAGATGTTTATTTATTACGTCCGTTAGTGGTTGGAAATGATTTTTTGGAGCCGTTGCTGGTTTGCTGTTGTTAAATGTACACGTGGAAAGACTGGGTGCTGATGTGACGCTGTGCTCTCTCGATTGCGCAAGACAAAATTCTACTAAGGGAGACAATAAAGGCTAATCTAATCTAATCTAATCTAATCTAAACTGCCCATGTTTCGGTAATACATTGTTTGATACGCATTGTTAAAAAAAAAAAAAGGTAAGGATCCAACCATGAAGGTGAGTAACTACTTACCTCTGAAGAGGTCAAACTGCACTTTCTTTGTCGTGCTCATAATAAATAAAAGGAAATAGAAATAGAAGGAAATATCTTATCTCTGATGTGGGGGTGTGACCCCATGTTTGTGCTTTTGACCTTAACAGATAGTATTACCTTAAAAAACAATATAATTTCCTTTGGGAAAAATAAATATGTTTGATTTTTAGATTAGATATTAGAAACGACTTTTCTGCCCCATCTTTGATTCCCAGGCAAGTAGTAATGAGGCGGGTGCTTTCACCTGAATGCTAACCAACAGGCCGTGGTGTGTGTGTGTGTGTGTGTGTGTGTGTGTGTGTGTGTGTGTGTGTGTGTGTGTGTGTGTGTGTGTGTGTGATGAACGTATGAATTACTGTACCGAATTTCGTGGCGATCGATCCGATCCTTTGGCACAAGATGCGTTAACCTTCCATTCCATGACGGAGGTTAAACACTGATGTTGATTGACAAGTCCTGGCTCACCATTGGGTTTTTTTCCCGATTCATCCCAAACGTGTTGGATCACGGGGTCGAGGTCGAGGTCAGAGAAAGCTCCAAAAAGAGCAGTGGCTTTGTTGCAGGTTCAAGCCTTCGGTTCTACTGCTTTCCTTTTCAGACCACTGTTCAAATAAGCGTAATTAAAGTTTTACTTTCAGTTACCTCTGGTTTGTGGGGAAGAATTTGTGCCCCTGACCTTTTTCCAACTCAAGTAAGTTCTTGAGTACTTCACTTCACTGTCATGTTGGAATAAGAAAACACACTTCACCAAACTGTGGCTACAAAGTGGAAACCACACGAACACTAACTTCAACTAAATTGCATCCATATATTTTTGCCCCAATCTTGTAACTCTCTGCTAATAAGAGTAAGATGTATGATTCCGTGGTTTTTTATGCATGTTCTCAAAGCTGAGAGCGAGCGCTTTGATCTGACTCCAGCCCACCTGGTGGAACTAAAGCGTCTTCCCACCTCTCTGAGGGGACCGAGACGATCTGAGGAAAGCTCCGACCGGAGGAGTCTAGGGGGGGACGACAGCAGGAGCATCACATTTCACTTGGAGGCTAATAAATGCAAGGGGGAAAAAAGTGTTTTGGTGTTGCTGCGCTTCTCAACCACTAAAGGGATTAAGGGCCCGATCAAGGCTGCGGCGTCAGTGATAAGAGTCAAAAACAAGAAGGAGAAGTGAGTCACACGTTCTAATCCCCCCTGCACCGTCCTCACCAGCAGACATTAAGCATCATCTGCTCGACACTTCCCCTTCGGAAACGTAAGGAGCTTAGATGATACAGCATTTTTTTCCCTTTGAAAGAAGAAGGTAAAAAAATAAAAAATAAACTTGCAGAGATGCTTGTGCTCGTGTCCTGCCTGGTTGTTCTGACTCCTGACAAAACAGACACTTACAGAATATAACAGGCAGGAGGCCCTCACGTTACAGTATATCTTTTAGAACATGAGATGATATTAATCTACCATGCTGTGTATACTTTAATAGATATCCCTTTATTATCAAATAACTTATTAATATAATGATGCATTGATATTTATCTATATCTGTAAACATCTCAGTGAATTAACTTGAAAATGTTAGTCTGTTAGTTAATCCACTGTTAAGACGATCAATATCATAAAATTTTCCATGGGTTTTAGGACTTCTACACACCAAATGATTATTAATCATGGAAATAATCTACATGCATCAATAATTAAAATAACTTTGTAGCCCTATCTATATTGATATTTTTGTTTATTTTCAGACAACTCATAACATATATACACATTTTTATCAGGTTGCTTTAAATTACAACCAATAAAATATTCTAAGCAAAACATTTTACCATTGAAAAATAAATAAACGCTGTTTCAAAACATCAGTCGTTTCTGTGCTTCGGTTTCTTTTCATTTATCAACTTGACATGTGTTCTGATATTCATGTGATTCTGCAGTTAGCTGATATCAGCCAAAATGTTGACGGAGCCAATTATTGGCATCATTTATCAATATTGCAGTATTAAAATTATATAATTAATTGTGATGTGATAGAGGATATTAATCAATACTGTTCACTACTAACAGGCAGCTATGGCACATTTCAATCAATAATGAGGAGACATGACCTTTAAAGCAAGACATTAACCTTTAGGTACTAATCGTGTGCGCGCGCGTGTGCGTGCGTGCGTGTACACAAGTGAATGAGGATGTGTTTTACTGCTTATATATTACATTTTTCAATGCAGGAGGAAGAAGATGGATTTTCTTCAGTCAAAAGGTGCATAGTCTAGCTTTTAAACCAAACTGTTATCACATTTTAAAACTCCTGGAAAGAAAACACAAGTAATTATATAACTATAGCTATAGCAAACGTGCATCTTAAGATGATGTCAAATTCAAATTCACAAGTCGCTGCTGTTTAGGTGGTAAAAACAGTGAGTCACCTGTAGTGTTTCGTATAAAGACTGATTGTGAAAGAAACACACTGTGCACTATATTCACTGAGTTATTGCCCCAATAAGACACATTATGTAATTTACTACTGAGGTGCTGTCAGTGCAAAACACTTTGACAGTTTTCCGATGAATGTGTGAAACATTCATGTTCATACACTGACTCCTAGTGGCCTTTAAAAGTATTGTGTGTAATAGATGGTCCTATTCTTTAAATAGGGTTGTTGTACAGTGTAGATATTGTAATAAATCTATATTCCATCTATTGATCCATGAACAGAGATGTTTCACTATATTGAATCAATACCCATTTAACTAGATCTAAAAAAAAATGTTGCCATTCAATTTGTACTTTTTTTCCAACACCTAAAAAAAACTTTTTCAATTTCACTCGTCAAAAAATTCAAATCTGCTTTGGATAAAAGTTTAATTCACAAAAATACATTGCCCAATATAATGAAAATGTACTAAAATGTACTTTAATAATCCATAAAAGCTGGAACATCATTGACAGAAAAACACAAGAAGCATTATTAGAGTTGGTTTAGTATAATATATTTCAGCTTCAAGAGACATTAGAAATCAATCCTTATTTTTCCCCATATTTCTTCTATAAAAAGGCCCATTTTTTTCTGAAGCATTATTATGCAAAAAATGGCATTAGAATATATTATGGGAGCTATGAAATCCCAGTGACTGAGTATAAAATTAAGTCACATCAAAGAGAGATATCTGCAGAAGAGAAGTCCATGAACAACAGGGCGAACGAAGAAAAAAAAATATAATAAAAATAATACATATCATAGACCTTGATCTATCATCACTGACATGACGGGCATGGACAATAGGTGTATGGCTATAAAAAATTTCTCACTGTTGATTTTCACTTGAAAACATCTACACTTAATAACTGATGCATTTTTTTTCATGCATGTTTTTGAAGAATATTTATAATCATACAACTAAAGAGGTCAACTTCCATGTCTTTCAAATACGATATTGATATTGAAAAAGATGAAAAATACTGAAGCTCTAACATAGTTTTTCCTTCTTTAACGCTGTTATTTTTCTTTTAGTTAAACTGTCAAAAAAAAAAAAAAAAGAAATTACGGGGCTGCTCTCTGGCCATGTAGGCTGCTCATGGACACTTTTTTTTATACGCTCAGAGGCTTTGCTGCGCTTTTATCATCATCATCATCATCAGTTTGTGGTGTTTTTGTTTGTTGGTGCAGAAATGGAGACTGTCCGTTCGGGGGTTCAAACTGAAACTGAGACAAAGAGGATGGTCCTCAAAGGCGAGAGACCAGAGTCTTCTCTCTCTTACTGTCTCTCTCTCTCTCTCTTTCTCTCTCTCTCTCTCTCTGGTGTAGATCTTCCTCGTCTTTGATTGGAGCAGTTCAGTCAGCTGATTCACCGTTTATGGCTGATGGAGGGTGGGGGGGAGGGGGTCGGGGCTGTTGGAATGCTGGCACGTTCCAATCAGGGCAACAGTTCTTCATTACAGCATTTCTGCAACACAGCACAGTGGTTTAGTTTTCATTTCATGCATCATCACATCAACGCTCTGTCCCAAACTCAACCACCCTCACTGTGACCGACAAGCGCTCACTGCCCTCTACTGGCTTTTCAGTGGTGTTACACCTGTATGAGCAATATGAGTAAAAAAAAATATATAGGAGGAGAAAAAAGAAGCCTGGACATTTTGGACTTTTGTGAAAGGTAAAAAGACATTTCCTTCACTCCTCCTGGTCACAACTTTAAGAAAAAACACTTTTCATATTCATATACCAAAGAAGTAAAAGTAATCATCAAACTACATTTCAATACTCTTAAACTTTAAAAGTTCCTCATGTTTCAGTATGAAAGATGAAGTCCTAATCATAAAAGGTTGGTATGAAGACGTAATGCAGCATCGAATGTGACTGCAGTCAGCAACAAAAAGTCACACTTTAACATTCGCTAAATATTACTCTCAGCATTTTGATACCAAGCTCCATGCCCAACTTTTACTGTTTTTTTTGTTGTTATTTTTTTTCAAAATTTAGGACCAAGTTCTCTGTGGTTTTACAAAACCAAGGGCTTTTAAAAAAACAGTTCAGATATTTCATAGATCACTGAAAAGACTGTAAAAATGAACATTTCAATTTTGAGCATCACTTACTGAGTCTCAGAGCAGCAGTGAATGAGAGACCGGCGGGAGGAGTAATCCCTTTCCACCCACAGACACTTTCAGGACAAACAGAAGTTTAAAAGAGCCCTGCTCTATTTTGTTCACAACTTCTGACAAGCTGCTGGTACTTTCCAAAAAAAAAAAAGGCACGTGAGCCAGTCTGTCGTGTTCCTACAGTGATGCTACAGGAGCAACGGTGTCTGTCCGTGTGCCTCCGGTATGGCCTCTGCACTTTCATCTCTTTAGTGCAGCCAGATCTCACGGCCGTGACTTCCTGCGCTCAAGCTGTATTCACATCACATCAGAGTTACCGTAATTACTTTTTCCCCCGCTTGTAAACAAGTGTTCACGTCAACATCCAACAGGTCGTAATTACGACGGTGGATAGTCAGGTTTTTCTGAAAGCTGCTCTGTATTTAACTTGCCGACAAAAAATCCCCCAACAGAATTGTTGAAAAGTCAGTTCAAGGTAAATCTAGTAGATATCGTGCTACATTGAACAAGTACAGTATTTTTTGCACTCACAACGTGTTCATCATTGCTACCGTTTGTTAAAATTTACACTCCCGTTCAGTAGCGATTCATTTTTTTTTTTTGCGATTAATGCCTGCAGTGCAATGGCGTGGACGTGAGCACTCGTGACATGGGAATCTGTGAATCTTTCCCATCATTATCTTCCTTCCTTCCCTCCCACGTGACCAGAACGTGTCACAGGTGCAGCTGCTTTGGCGCTGCTTTTAGCTTTGTAACTAAAACAAGGTTGGTGTGTTTGGACATTGAGAGCCACTGGGGAACAGTTATCTGATCAAATCCCTGTCCGGCTTTTAGGTTTTCACCAACAGCAAAGCCTGAGGGTGGAGTGCAAGTAAAATAGACAGTGAGCACATGTATAATCCTTCCAGTGCCCAGCTAGCTCCTTGTGTGGGGCATCCCAAAGGGCAGTGAGGGCATTTGACTTAGGGGTCAACTGTCAGAGGTGGAGCTTAGTAGGTCGACCGACAGACCCTTTTCATGACGGACGATTTGACTTGTAATAGTGGTAAAAGCACAGGTTTTAATAATGAGATTAATAATGGCTGCATCCCATTTTAGACATTTCTGATCCATGTTCCATTCCAATGTGGAGTTAAAGGAGATTATGCTAATATTCCGGTTCATAATTTCAATTTGGGTAATTATTTCAAAAGTTTTATAATCTCTAATGTTCAGCAAACACGACAGTTTCATCAGACTGTTCATTCCTGCAGCTCCTCTTTTCAGCCTCTGTCTGAAACGCTTGGTTTTAGCTCCTGTCTCTTTAAGGCCACTCTCCTTCCCAATTAAGCCCCGTCTGCCCCGATTGGCCAGCTGGCCCACTCTGTTGTGATTGGTCAATGGCTTCCAGCACATGTAGGAAGTGTAAGCCTCCGCTCTTGGGGTGTGGTCGAATTGTCCTACCTATCTACTATTCCTTGATATCAGTGGAAAATGTCATGAGGTCAAGGAAAGGTGTAAAGGAGGACTGATAGGACTTATAAGCCAACAGCGGTGCTCAGAGAATCCACCTCGACTTTCACTATACTACGTCATTATGCAACGGCGGATGTTATTGAGGAGCAGCGTTTTCTTTCTGGAAGAGGAGCTCCCTTTACCGGGGACCACCGGGGATTTTTAATTTGCAGACTTTGAACATACATAAAAAAAACTATATAACACGCTAGTGGAAAGAAAAATACAGAAGAAGCATAATATGTCTCCTTTAACTAGTGTTACACCCGTGTGCTTTTTCTGCTGTGACAAGTCAACGTGTCCGTAAGGAAATCCTCATACAAAATTCCCAAGCTGCTGGAGTACACTTCCAGCTCAACCTATAGACTACCAAATCAAAGAACAAAAGCTCAGTTACCAAGTCTATAAACTCTGATGGTAACATCAGGTGTTAAGGTGATTAAAACAACATGTGGGTACATCAGACTCAGAGTGAAAAACAAAAAACTGTATGGGGGGAAACAAGGCCACAGAACGTCCAAAAGAATGTAGAGCCATGCTCATAGGAGTTTTCTGAAATACGCAGTCAAACCTTTAAATCTTTAAGTAAATATATATATATATATATATATATATATATATATATATACATAAACATAAGTCACCCCATACTGTTTTAGGAAAGAGTTACACAACTGTAAAAATATTCAGTACTCCGAGAGTCAAAGTATAATGTCAGTAACTGCCAGTAAACACAGTGAAATCAAGAGTCAGACTGTTCATAGCTGATGACGTCAGCAAACTGGAAAATGGCCACTGAGTGAAGTGTCCCGTTAACTTTTGCTCTCTGTCCCGTCCGAGGCTGGCACCGCGAACCCCTCTGTCCCTCTCGCAGTGTATGGGCTGCTCTGTTGTGAGCAGTGGAACAGTGGGGCTGTAATCTCATTAGTGCTGGTTCACTGGGCTGGCCGGCGTGTGAACGGGAGCATGAGGTGGTAGGGACGTGGTGGTGGTGGTGGGGGCAGACACCGCCCTGGGGCCTGTTGACAGAGGCCCCACTCTCACACACTCTGGAACCTCTAACCGTCCAACACAGATGGATTCGGACGAGGAACCCGGTGGGTGGTTTAAGCGACCATGATGTCTGTTTGAACAATCCGATGTTATCGGTAATTTCAGGTGTATTTTCCTCTGGAACTTCCAAGATAAACGGAACAAAAGCAGGTAGATGTCAAATCTCTGTGGTGGGGCTTTGACAGCACCCTTAAACAAAAAGTGTCAACAGAGATTGATAAGTTCTGCACATTGAGCAAAACACAGGGGGGAAAAACAACTTGTAAACTTTGGGTTGGCCAGCTACACCCACTTTTAACAAGAAAACCAGCCTTCTGAACAAGAAAGGATTTCTACTACTGACGTCACAACCGTTGTACAATTAATTACATCTGCATATTTTTACATATTCCTGTGCAATAAGCTTCACTGCAACTAAATTGTTTATGTGGTTTATTCTTGCACATAATTAACTTTGTAATTCAGTGTTTTCCTTCTTTCCTAATTCTTCAAAGGTAGCAGTCATGTGCACCATATATTTGCTGATCCGTATGAAGAAATCATTTTTTTTTCACTCAGACGAGGGTCAGTGACGGGACAGAATCCCTAAGCACGGTGAAGAGCCATCATCTTGCTCAGCTCACTTCACAGAAACGACGGCGTGTGTGTGTGTGTACCGACGTCCTTCAGTTGAAGGTCACAGTGTCCTTGTTCATTCTCCCCCCCCCCCCACCGTTAGTCTCACTCGCCAAAATGCAGTGGTGGTCAAACGTAATGCAGCCGAACATTTAGGCTGCCAACGGTCTCCAGAGAAGCTCCTGTATCATCAGCAAACACACCAATCGACACAAAGAGGTGCTGAGGCCTTAGTTACTACTTTTGTAACGTGTCCAAGGCCGACAGCCCAACAATCGGGCCAACTCTACACAGCGACAGTTCCAGGTATGTGAAGGGTTTGGCCTCAACTCTTCTCTCCAGCCACGATTTCTGTCACTGTGCGTTTGTAAATCCGAGTGCAGCATAATGACTACTTCAAGAGGAAGGACTGTCCAAAAGTGTGTGTCATTATCCACATTTCAATGATTCATCGCACCGACTACTAAGACCCACAAAGTGCTTAAACAGATTACGAGGAGGTTTTTGTGATTCAGCCAGGTTGAAACGACGACAGCAGTTCTGAGCGTGGCCACGGGAAGCTGCTTTGCCACCAACATACCAATGCAGTCAGTTTCAACCTTTAGGCTTCACTTCCATCAGAGGTTGAAACACAGAGGCCTGACTCGGTAATCTCCATGTGAGGGTGGACGCACGTTACAAGATCTCACAAGATTCCCTCAACTGACTGAACCCGACTGAAGGAAACTTCAGGAGTGTAATCATTCTAAACTTTTGGCTTCCTAAACCAGTGAGAGGCGGTTAAACTGGGGTTCACCAGGTTATCTTAATATGAACTCTGACCTAGAGTGGTGCCATGAGTACAAATTTTAATATACATACAGTATATAAAATCTAACAGGGATTCTTCGACGCTGCTCATACCAAGGTAGCTTTATTTTTTCTGGCTGTTAAAAGGTCACTACTGGCAGAGCTGTGGCAGTCGGGATGACGTCTTTGTGATAACATTGCAATCACAGGAACCTTGCAACCGTGTGATTAATTTCCTTGATTTGCAAGGTATTCAAATTACAATACTGTCGAGCAGTGATCCCAAACCTGCTATGAATGAAGATCAATCATTTCATCGCATACAGTAAATATGAGTAAAGGCCAAAGCAAAAATAGACAAGCTAGTCTGATTAGATGGATTTACAGGAATCAGCAGTCTAGTTTACTGAACATGAGTTATTTTTTCACACTTCCTGGTTAGCGGCATCTGGCGAAACTAAAAAAAGATATATATTGTGAGAAAGAATGGGTAAAAGGGAGAAGCGATTCTGATTTTTCTGGGTGAAAAACCCTGAAGACAGATCAGGATTTCCTCAGCTGCTGCAGTCTGCAGAGTTTCTGACTTGAATCCAAACATCATCAACAGTGACTCATTCATTCAATGGTAATGAAAAGTAATGAAAGCAATTCACACTTTTGGAAGCTGACTCAAGGATGTTTGCCTGTAAATCACCAGTATCTGTGTTTTATACAAAATAACAAGACACACCCTACACATAACAACTATGAGCAAGCTTTCCAACTGATCTGTCATCATCACATGGATTAGTTCCTCTTACAGAAGAATTGCACTGCATCACTATCATTCAGTTGCACTTGAAAAACCATAGACAGAAAAATGTTAACGTATACTGGGGTCCAGTTAAATTAATCCAGGCTTAATCTGACGTCATTTGGAATAAGGAACTTGGTAGGAATCCAAATTACGAATCATCTACAGCATCTGTTGCACTTTGGGCTGCTTGAGGGGGGAGGGTCTCTCTGAATTAAGCCTTTCATTTTCTTAATTATGAAGATTATCAGATTTACATTGTGAAGCTCAAAAATGCAAATTAAAAACTGTCCTAACAAGCAGCTTCCAAGACGTTTTGGGGTGAGTGAGCTAGAATGCGCTCATTCAGAAGGAGAATTTGTGAAGAAGTGCCATGTTGCTGTTGCAAAGCTGCCAAGTAAAATTGTTCCAAAGTGTTACAGTAGTTTGTCTTGAAGAACTGCTGCACAGCATATGTTATTGACATGGCAGGAAAAAAAAGAGAAAAAAATTAAATATATATATATATATATATATATATAAAAACACTTTCGACTTTTTCTCTCTGGCCTGTGATGATACAACAAATGTTGAGCAGGTCTTTGTCTGTTTTCTGCCACAAACATCATCCTCAATATCTAATGTCCGTACCTGCCATCACATTAGGGAAGTTGGTGTGGTGTACGCATTAAATAATGTACTTCAGCCCTCAAGGAATGTTCTAAAATATATAATGTTTTAAGACTCAACTAAATTTGACCTCTGCCTGACGTATGTGCAGGCGAACAAACTCAAAGTAAAATGACACAGGAAGAACAAAGCTACCACATAAAACTGATTAACTCGACATCCCGTCTATAATCACGGCCTCATAACCGCATAAGGATTTATGACTAATGTTATGTATTTTAGGCAACACACACCTGGCTCAGAGCTGCTGCAGGGGCTGGAGGCGGGGTCTTTAAAGCAGGACACAGTTGGATTTCTTTTTCGCCTTCTTCTTTTCCACTGGCGTTTTCCTATTTATCTGTCTGACCAGGTCATAGAAGATCTAAGAGAGACACAACAGACAAAGAGAAACAAATATTCATATAATCCTAACACACTGTTGTACCTTTTCGCTATCACATCATCACAAGTGGATTGATGTCACCGTTTACACACAGTAGGTCTCACAAAAGTGCATCACCAAGTGGACAGGGTCATCTGTGGATTGCTGCGCTGCGTGTACTCACATCGAGGACGTTGATCTTTGACTTAGCAGAGGACTCTAAAAAGGCACAGTGGTTCCACTGTCTGGCCAAGTTCTGGCCCTGCTCCTTCCCCACAACACGCTCATCCTCCAAGTCGCACTTGTTCCCCACCAGAATCATCGGCACCTGAAAACAAACAAAAGTGAACGTGAGAGCTTTAAATATTTGCAAAATTAACACATTTATAAAGTACAACACCAGCAGTACCTGAAGAAGGAAAAACAACAGATCTGAATGAAAGACGCTTAATCAAACACAGATGTGTCTGATATTTATTTTTGAGTGGTAAGTCCACGGGTCGTTAAGTGAGTCTACGAAAATAAATGGAGGGAGTGAAAGAGGGGGAAAGTAGAGAGGAACATTTGGTGACGGAGGAAAAATGAAGCGCGAGTCGATAATATGGTTCCTAAAGTAAAGCAGGGCTGGAAAATGAACCTGATGTAGACAACGATATTCAAGCGACGAGAACAAGGCGAGTGGGACAGGCAGCATTTGTACGATTTTTGGTACGAGTGCCAATACAACAGTCAAGCCTCAGTACAAATTATAAAATCATACTTTTTAAATACATCTATGAACACAAGAAAAAAAAAATTCTTTCAACAAAGGGATCCAAGTCAACTTATTCTTCGTGAAGCATTTAGAGCCACTGGACCTCCGGCACTAAAGCATGGCTGGCCAGTTAATCGAATATTTACATTACCATGCAGTTCATCCTACATAATGACAACAATTAATCCAACACTGGTCACATTAAAGTTTGTGAAGTTCAGGATTTAGGCCTGGGAGGTGCAAAGAATTATATCATTTCACAACAAAGAAAGCCAAAAAAGAACAAGTCTAATCTCAAAGTACAAAAGCGGGTGCATAATTAATAAAGTTAAGTAGCCTTTTAATTTCAATCTGAAGCCTGGATGTGGGAGGGTCACAAAGACGATCAAGAAAATCAATCCATCCCTCTGGGAAGGCAAATGAAATCATTCAGGTTACAAAACAGTGACAGAAGAGATTTAGAAAAAAAATCTATGGGAGCTAGTAGGGAAGATGTTTGTTATTTTTTAATTTTGGGAAAAAAAAGGAAATCCTTTCAAACCAACACTGAGAACACAACCACTGACATGAAGTCCAGCTGGTGTTGGAATCTTTCAAACAACCAGGGCTGCTTCTTTTGTGCTCACAGTCAGATGTTTTATCAACCAAGGTCAAAAAAACAAAACAAAAAACTCTGAGGAAGAGAGAATAGTCCGGGGCAAAACTTGAGACCCAACTGTCACTGTTGGGCAGAGCCGGGGCATTAGGGGTGTCGGGATGCGGCTCATCCTGCCTGCTGTTTCCTGACCGGCTATCTAGGGAGCACGCTGGCCTGGAGGAAGCCGTGGCTGCCCCGCCCAGCCCGGGATAACATCGCTTTCCTTCCTGAATGTTTTCGAACATTTCAGCTGGATTGCATGCTCTGGCTGCTCCCTGGAATTGCACGATAGTGTGAGACCGTTTGTTTGTGGATGGATACATTCATTAAGCATGCACTGCATTTTTTTTAACATCTAAACAAGGCTCTGTTATACCTTCTACTTTTAAAACCTTATGACAACAGACGAAGAAGTTTGAGTTCAGCATTTCATCTGATTTTTCAGAAAAGGTTTGCAGGACGTGTCCGTGGTGCAGCTTAGCAAGCAACAGACATTATCAACTAGTGGAAAACTTTGCATGCAGCACATCAGGTGCCAATAATGTATCAGCTGGGGTAATCTATTTGTGGCAGGCCTGCAACAAATAAATCTCTGCATGGGAAATCCTGCCTTCACTACCCTCTTCTGACGCAGAAAGTGCCCCGCAGACGTGTCTTGTGGATCTGGAAAAACTAGATATTTGTCAGCAATATTGCTCGTACCCTGACATGCGCCAACTTGCTCACACTCAAGCGCTTTTCCCACCCGCAAGTCTGCTGTTTAGAGGTTGTATTTGACAGCGGCATGGCCACATTCCTCCTCAAACTTATTGAAGGTATAGGATGAATATTGCAGGGTCCTTTTTTCTCCTCTCTCTCTTGCTCTCTGTGCTGTGGGGCAGACGACAGGAAACTGCGATGTTTAGATTAACCCCATGGAGGTTGCCGATTGATGTTTGATATCCAAACAAGCCTTTGGACTGGACTGCTGAATGGCATTTCTCCCAGGGGTCCTGAGAGAACCAATGGTATGCCCTCCTAACGCAAACTACGGGCCAAGCGGGGATGAGGAGGATGGAAGGATGAAGATATGCAGGGTAGGAAAAATGTCCAGTGTCAGCAGCACACACAAGGCAGCATTAACCTACTTGAAGAATCCACACAGCCTACAGAGAATCTGTTCAGATGCTGTTAACATGCTACAGACAGGTTCCATCGTGCCCACAATGGCATGCTAAAGATCGTGTTGCGAGAACACAGGACAACGTGGTATAGATTCCCTTAAGTGAACAGAGTCAGTTCCTCCAAACTTGCGCAGTGAGTCAGGAGCATGGCGTCAGGCATTAGTGCCATCCCAGGCACACAAACAGAGACAGAGATTGCACGGAAAAGTCATAAGACCTCTCTTACATAAGAACTGTGGAAGTAAGTGAGGGAAGGCGGCTTTTTAACATGCTGGTGACTATTTTATTCTTGGAGATTGAATTCGGCCCCGTTGTGTTCAATGTCTTAAAAAGGACTTTAATTGACCTTGCCGATATTAGGTGCGTCTGTTCTTTTTGACAGCTTTGTAGTAAATGGCGCATGGCAGAGCTGAGAATGAGAACAGCTGCAGCAGCAACTAGAGTGGTCTTGCTTTTGCTCAGCTTGAATGCTTCAAACAAAACAAACAAAAAAAGGCAAAATGTTAAGCATTTGCTTTGGTCGCGCATTCCTGCAAGGGGCAAAGAGAGATAAACAGATGCCACGACCATCATAGGTAAAAGGCCTAAATTACCACTGGACTGATATCTGACAGAGTGGACGTGATTACCAGATAAACTCAACTGTTTAACCTGGACGTCCATTCAAAGGGAACAAATGTAGAAGAAAAGGCACATCAACTGTTTTCTTGCATGTTGAGGAGCCACTGATCCTGCAATCCATCTGTTAGCCTGAGGCTAACCTCAGCTCCCTAACCACAGAGGCTCTAATGAAGTACCGCAGCCTCACAATCCAGCGTGTTTTTCATGAGCTGAGGCTTTCCTTGCACATCATCCCTGACGTCCAATCACCCGCACAGAGTGCCAGACCACAGCACGGCCACAAGGCAGGCCAATGAAGAGGAGGGGGAAACACAGACGAGCAACAGGCACTGAAAAGGCCAGTCAAAACAAAAAGCACAGAAGAATACTGGCACTGATATAGAGGAAGGGGAGCAAGAGGGCAACTGAAAGAAACAGTCTGAAATGACACAGAAAGTATAAAACTTCTGCATCAGGCAGTGGGACCTTCATCGATGGTTGACAGGGAACAGAGAGCAATAGGGGGGAGGAAAGAGTGAACGAGAGAGGGTTATGGTAACATACAATCCCTCCAGAGATCACCAAAAAAGGGCATCTTGGATTCTGCTGACGCACTGCCCCACCAGGAAGGGGGCTGGAGGGTTTACTCACTCGAGCTACCTTCGCAAATTACCAGAGATGCAGAAAATAAAATGGAAATGTGCTGCTGACAAACAGCAAAGTAGCAAAATGATTAAATGACACATGCTCCTCTTTATTTTTCACCGTTACGAGTTCCAAGCCGAGGGGGAGACTTGAACGGGAGAACCACATTGTGTTTACAAAAAGTAAAACTAATAGTTTTAAAAAATCTCCTAGCAAGACAAAGACATTGCTTTACTTTTCTCTGGCCTCTGAGCCAGGACCAATGCTGTGTTTCCATGTTAAACACAGATTAAGTAAACAAACCGCAGGGACATATATGACGCTGGCATTAGCTAATGCTAGGTTACGCACGGTAAGTGCTTTTCTTTTTGTTTGCACTCCGCAGACAAGTCTATAAAGCAATACCACGACACCGCCTGCACTATGTCAAGGTAATACAAATCTGTAATCGCTGGCATGAGATGCATGTGATTACAGTGTTGAATAGTATCCATAGCAACAGCGTGATCTGGTCCCTGAACAATGTAGGTCGCTTAAAACATGGAGTGGGTGCTTGTAACAGTATCTCTACTATTTTCCACTGTATCTGGTGTTTTCAACCGATTCAGTCATGATATACAAGAAAATGAAATGAAAACCAGTTCTGTGAAAAATGTGGAAGACTTGATGTAAAGAGCCTCGTAAGCCTGAAGGTGTGCAGACTGTGCACTTACGTCCTCTGTGTCTTTTACTCGTAGAATCTGTTCTCTCAGGTCCTGGAGGTCGTTGAAGGTGGACTGTGCTGTGATGGAGTAAACCAGGGCGAAGCCTTGGCCGTTCTTCATGTACAAGTCCCTCATTGCTGTGAACTGTTCCTACGCGGCAGGGAAAAATCAAGAGGAAGAACGGGGCATGAGCTCTGCCATATGCCTTCTGGTAATTTATACAGTGTTTAAAGATTTATTGTTGCCGTTGTATTGCATATAAGAGGCAGTCAGGTTGCTGTGACCTGCTCCGAGACACACGGCTTATGGCGGATGTTCAAGTCAAGTCAAAACTGTTCACATAGTCGCTTTTCAGAAAAGAAGAAAAAAAAACATTTTATATGATTTTGCAATGTAAGCATTTGCTTTCTCTGTCTTTGTATAGTAACTATAAAACTATTTGGGGTTTGGGCTGTTCGTCACACAAAACATGCATTTTTCTAACTATTTGCAGATGTTTTACAGACAGAGTGATTATTCCAGGAAATCTGAGGATTAGTTGCAGGCCTCATTGATGCAGAAAATATAAAATGCAGTACAACTTCTGGATCCCTGTCAAGTTTTTTCCCCCTGCGCTGTGGAGGCGCAGAAAACTACACGACAAACAGACGGCAGCCTGCCTATAGCATGAGACATACTGTATTGAAGTACCTTACTCGCACTCTTCTAGCCAACTTATGCTGGACAAAATGGGAACCAGTTCTACATAAAAACATCACATACTGTGTCACTTTTAGGTAGAATTGTTTATAGTAGTAGCTATTGAAGCAGTAGTTTTTGAATGCAATTTCAGCTATTTACAGTAGAATCTTCCTTAGAATTTTTTTTTTACTGCTCCTCCACATTCATATCCCAAAAGAAGTAATTTATCTGAACCAGCCCAGTTTTTCCTCAAAGTAAATCCCTATTCTGGAAGAGTTTCCCCATCACCTACAGTGTCAGTGTTCAATACAGTGACTCAGCAATCCTCATCTATAGAGACGTTGTATATTGAGCGTTAAATCGCAGGGAGATCACTTACTGTGCCTGCTGTGTCAAGAATTTCAAGCATACATTGCTGCCCATCTACCTCCACTTGCTGTAAAAAAGAAAAGAAAAAGAAACATGGTAAGAGATTGACACAGAGTGAGATAGTGTTAACGGTTAATATGCACATCATTATCCATATTTAAATTCTTGCATACAATAAAGAGCCAGAGGGACAACTAACAGAGGAAAACATTTTGAGAGAGAAAAAATTTTGACAAAAGGAAAGAAAAAGAGGGAACATCAGGAGGGAGAGAGAGAAAGAGAGAGAGTTACATGAGAGAAAACAAGAGGACGATATCATGACGTGAACGTGCAGAGCAGCTGTTAACAATCAGCTCCTTCCACGCCAGCACTTCGCCGCCTCTCCCTCCCCGCCTCTCACAGGACACTCACCTTTCTGTACGAGTCTTCTATTGTTGGGTCATATTTTTCCACAAAGATTCCCTGTACAAACTGAACTGTCTGCAAAGAGAAGACACGGAGCAAACAGACATCAGATCACTGCGACCTCACGGGCACAACAAAGTCCAGAGTGGCAAATGTGGCCAGAGTGCCATGTCCTCTGGTGTATTACAACAGCATGGGAGTATGGGAAAGAGAAGTTTGGCCTAAGCTAAATAAAGCACTGCGCTAAGTGGCAGGTTTACATTAGGGGGTAGAGTGAGTTCACATGATAACGTCTTAAGGTGTAACCAGGTCAGCCGTCCGGTGTGAGGGATTAACCCGACTTTGACACCTGGTTGTAGTTAGCTAAGCATATGACATTTTCACATAACATTAATTAGTTCACCTGAAAACTTTGAAATGACAACCAAATACATTTAAGTTGTTTATCATCTAGTCATGTAAAAAAAACTGATTCAATTCTTGAATCTGTCATTGTGGAATTTAAGTAATTTAATTAATTTTAAATATTTGAAACCCTATAATTACCTCCTGGAAACATTAGCATTGGCATATCTGTTTAATCTTAGCAAAAACAACAACTGAATAAGAACTACAGACACAAATTCCAAAGTCCTGCAGCAAACAGAGCAAAGATCCAAAAAAAGAGCCACATACGACTGGCCTAGAATAACAGGAGGTGTGAACATTTTTAAGGAAACACAAGTAGAAATTTAGGAAAGGGACAGTTTCATATTCTGGTCGCTTCCTCTAACAAACCACCCTTCCTGATTTGCCTTACCTCCTTTTACCACATAGCAAAACATGTTGCAGTTTCATTGACAATAATCTGAGGGTGTTACTTAAGTCTTTAGGAAACACTGCAGAGAAGTCAGAGAGAGGGAGGGAGGGAGGGAGGGAGGGAGGTAGGAAGGAAGGAAGGGGGTCAGGAGAGTCTGGATACTCACCAGAGCGGACTTGCCCACACCTCCAGAGCCTAACACCACTAGCTTGTATTCACGCATGGCGGGATTGTTTCACCGGACAGCCCAACAGTCTGCAGTGGACAAACAGGGAGAAGCAAACTTAGTCAGACAAAGTGAGAGATGTGTGTTGAGAGAGTGAAACTTCAGTGAGCATTGAAAAAAAGGAACTTTCTTTTCAAGCAAAACAAAAGAATTTCCCCCCCCTAGTCTGGTCTCAGAGTATTTCCCACTCCAGAAAGGAGGGATTCTAGTCATTCCTGGAGGTTATGGACAAGACGCAGCACAACAATAGAGGGAACACCCATAAGTGGAGCTGCTTCAGGGTGGAGGAGGTGAGGAGTATGTGACCCCTTCTCTAACACAAACCAGCTGCGATGTGTGCAAGCGTAGGGGGAAGTGCGGGGGAGATAACACATGGACCTGGCAGATATTCCTCCTGATGACACCATCATTTGGCCTTTATACAATAAAACACACCCTGCTGTCATGACCTTTAGTCACTCGCTCATTCTCGGTATTATAAAAGAGCAAGATGGAGTCACTCATTTCGACTAATGACAGAAAACAGCTGAGGGAAGGGGTAACTGCGATGGAGAGGAAGTTGTGAAATCAAAGGAATATCCCTTTAAGACACACGCGGCATCTGAATCATTGGCACAAACTGTGGCGTAAAGTCGGTTGTGTTGGCCAACTGGGTCAATCCAAGCTGGGCCACAGAGACGAAGAGACTCCCCCAGGTTCCATTGGAGCTGGATGAAGAGGGGGATTTTCTGATTCCCGTTCACGTCAATTTATCATATTTCTGCAACAGTTAACGGACGGCTGCTGTGTCAAACCTACAAAACATTTTCATTATCAAGAATCCAAATGGATTCTAAATTAATTATTTGCCTGAATAGAAAAAAAACTCTTTACCCTTCAAAGAAAACATTTCCTTTAATTTATATGAAAAAGTCATAATTGCCAAATTTGGATTTACATGTTTTTACAGGACAGTTATGAAATACGAGGGCTGATATGAAAGTTTCAAAGATTTGGACGTTGCCATGGTAATATACACCCAAATCAGAATTTGAATCCGTTTGTAAAAAAAAAAAAAAACTACTATTATTCAACTATTATTTTCCTAACATTTATTGAGAACAGCTTCAAAATCATTTTGATGGTACACAAACTTGTAATATGAAGAATGATGCCTCTTTCATTACCACTCCAAATTCCAGAACACCTGTACCTATACTCTTGTATTTAATCTTCTCCAGCGAGAAGAGTCTAACAGAATGACAGTCAGTAGGTTAAAATGCCGGAATCAGGCCCAGCAGCTTGATGGAATGTCACTTTAACAGAAACAATCTGAATATACTACTTCTACAAAAGGTTTTGTTCTGATGAGTAGACTCGATGTTAGCCCACACACTACTACTAGTAATTGGCTCCATTTTAAAAAGGTATGCTGAGACAGAAGTTTATGCAACTTTAGATATCCTTTATTATCACTATTTAGTAGATCAACTAGTCAAATACCAAATCACAACACAGCCTCAAGCAAGGAAACACTTGGGCTGCAGAAAAAGATTATTGTCATCAGCATTAAATCTGCAGACCATTTTCTAAATTCAACAATTAATGATTTGGTCTATGAAGAATCACAATTTCATCTTCAGATATCTTGCCTCGACCGACCAACAAAACCTAGATATACACAGCTGACAATGGAAAAAGGATTCCAATCATCACACTGGAAAAGCTGGAACCAGAGATTGGGCATGAAAAATGACTAAAACGATGAATCTACTATCAGAATAGCTGCTGGATGTCAAATAATGGTTGTCGATATTGCCATGCTTCAGTACCAGATTTGATAAGAGGTTGACTTGCGGCTGTGACATTTGCAAACTTTCTTCAGGAAAAAGTGAAACAGATTAACACCAGGTTTTTCTTCTTGAGTACACACCAGAGGACTGGTAGCTTACATTTTAATAAATCTTGGTACTGAAAACGAGAGAATAATACTTTGAGGTCACTGGTTGAAATTTGCAGCTTGCTGGCATGAAGTCCGTGTTGAAAATCAGTAGGGGGGATATGCTAAAATAAGGTCCCAGAGGAAGACAGTATAGCCTTGCTCGATAATCAACCCTTTCTGCAAACCATCAAAAGGCTAATCGCCAGCCACTGTTTGCAGCAGATGATCCCCTCCTACACTGTTCCTTTTGCAGCACACTCCGTCGACACACTCCGGGGGAGGTGGACAAAAGGACCAAGGACCTCCAACTTCAATCACAAGCAGTGACCATGTGGGACATTAGGCCCGGACTGTGAATAATTCATATTCACTTATCCTCGACAACACAAAGTGAAGTTGTGCTCGCACGAGGAGGGAGGAGTCGTTGCAAGGGGAAGAAAAAGAACAGGGCAGCACGAGTGCTGTGCAAACAGCCTGCGCTGCGCTCTCATGTAAACACTTGAGTACCGAGTCAAGTGCAGGCACAGTCTCGCATATACAATGTCATACGGAACAATGTCATACTTGGATTTAGGGTCGGCCTCACTTGTCAGCTATGTGCACATCACGTTTCTTTGTATGGACACTAGTGTGGACTGACCCCCGCTACGACAGATGACGTCAGGGGCCCCGGCACTGCAACAGTGGCCGTTTGATAATTACAGTATGTGACTGCTTCAAAAGGCCTTTATAAAAGGACGTCTGCTCCTTCCTTTACAAGTTTGTGAAGGCTATGAAACATACAGAGCTTTTCTGTATTTAATTTGTTTTTTTGTACTTCTCCAGTTTTAAGCTTCGTTTGTACGATACAATTTTTAAATAATGGATGTTTTTGACTATATATTTTTAAACAGACTAAGGATTTGACTCATTGGATTGTCTGGATCATAAGAGCTCGAGCTCGGCTCACAGTCCACCTGGGATGATTGTTCATCTGAAACTGCGATATCTAGCGTTTTTATCGGTTTTAACCACTAGGTCCGCTTCTTCTGGAGAGGAGACGACCTCTGCGGATAATTTGGCTTCCCTTTAAAAAAAAACTCCTAACAATTATCACTGAAGGAATCCTTCAGTGAAGAAATGACAGCAATTGTGATGAAAAAAAAAACAAGTCCCATGAACCCACACGACTTCACGATGTCACCAAACCTCCTGATTAACCGATCATGAAAATAATAACTAGTTGCAGCCAAAATAAATGTTATCAGCGGCAGTGTGTTTTTCTGAGAGCTGCCGCATTGCAAGACAATAAGCTCAAACTTGTTTACGCTGCTGGACCCCTGGACCACAAAGTGCCATGACGGAGAAGAAGAAACCATCCAGAGCGAGCCTTCGTGTCATGAGGAAAGATGATGACAGTGATAGCTTTAAAGCTAGTTTCCGGTTAAGAGGCTCCAATTTGGGGGCACGCCCAGGTCGATTAGATTCGGTTTTCAACTCATCTTAAAAATGCCCTATTGACTCTTTTCAAACTAACTTATAGTTGGCTACACACTTGAGGTTGAGTCACTGCTGTAACCAAGTGACCACGTAAGACTTAGCTAGTGTCTACCAACAGTCTGCATGTCAAGCATTTAAAAACATCAAATTGCAGCGACAGGAAAATGACCTGGGTTTCACTCTCTCCCCATCTAAACTGCAAGCAAACCTACCATGAAGAACGGTTTGATACCACGATGGACAGAAGAGCACACAATGGGAGCGCCACTGAAGCATTTTAACAACAACAATGGCAACTGCTGATGTGGCGAGGTCTGTTGAATTCGCTATTGGAAAGAAAGTCCAATAGAGACCAGTTTAAAAACAAACTGGACTGTGTATTTTCTCTAAAAGGGGGTGGACATTTTGCGGTCACTCTGTAATGCCTTTTAGAAAGTGAAAATGAGCCGAGAGGTTGGTGAAAACTAATATCTGTAAAATGGTTATTTCAATAAAAAGGGGAAACACTTCCCAACTGAGCAGCACGCCCCGTTACCGAGGATAAATATCCTCTGTTATAACAACATTTGCACAACGCAGACAGACATAGCAGAAAACCTAAATGAAAACAAATGCCGTACAAATATTCTCTAATTTCATCCATTTCAGGTGAAGACAGACAGACTGTTGCTACAGCTAGATGTCAGGTTACAGCCTGTGATCAGAGATAATAAAACAGTTACACTGATGCTGTGAATCTGTGTAGGCCTATTTTTATTTATACAGTCAACTGATCAGGAATCGTGAAGGGACAAATCAATAGTTAGAGAATCAGACTGACGGAAGAATGGATCAAGACATTGGTGTGATGAAAATCTTATAAATTCCCATCAATAAGCTCGAGTAGGAGTGAAGGACAAAATGTCCAATCTCAAAAATGTTAATTCAGGCTCTCAGCAGAAGTATTGGTGCTTGATGTCGGCCAAGACATGATCACCACATTCCCCAAACCAAATGACATTATTGATCAACACTCAAACAAAATATGTCGTCTCGTCTGAACTCGTGACCGCAGCCTTTTCTACAATTGGGGACGGGACTGGCGAGGATGCTCTTGTTCTGACACTTATTCTGCATACAAACACTCATACCAGGACAACTAAACACAACGCTGTACTTTCATCTACACACATACACACACACGGCCATTTAAGGACATCTCCCTTTGACACCAAACATCTCCCCGTTTCCACTGCCTTTGACTACACACTTCATTCCCAACAACACAAACACCGCAGCAGCGTCCTCTGCTCTCGTAGTAACCCTGGCAAATAAGGAGCGAGGGAAAGCCACATGCCACAGAAACATGCTCCGCCATGACATCACTACATCACTCACCATCTACAGCCAAAGGTATGCATCCATCTAGGGCTGGAAATTGGATGAAGTGGTGCTGCTAGCAAGAATATGCAGCGAACACAAGTCGGCATCCGATGCAAAAAACTCAAATAAGAGAACGGGGGGCTACGCAACAGCAGTCAAGACCCACCATTTCCTGTTCCAGTGAGGCTAATCCGATAGCAATGAAGCTGTCACAGCAAGTGACTCAGCAGGCCGTATGATTGACAGCTACCGTCTGTATCGTCCTCGCAGTGCGGATGGTGAAAATGCACACATCCGCTGGTTAAGCTGGCAGCGTGACACAGACTCCTGTGGCATCTTCTCATTTGCTTGCTTGTTGACCCACATGAAAATTACAGAAGCTGCACTGGTTAAAAAAAGTATCCCATTGAGGTTAAGGGGTAGGGAAAAAAAAAAGTGTGTTTGTGGAGTGTTTTTATATGGTGATAAGCTCCTGGTTACTCATTACCTCCACCAAAAAACCACAGTCCACATCAGTTGTTCACACTGAGCTTAGTATAAGAAACCCACTAACTTCAGGGGAGTAAACCAGATGCCACTGACGGCACAGAACCTGTCAGGGACGGGGTTTAAAGTAAAGAAGATGGAGCGGAGTTATTACTACAACTAACATCCTAATAATTTCTGGAACATTACATTTCCATTTAAACCCAAGTTAAAATGTACTCTATTTAAATTTTATTTCATTTTATTATTCAACTTATTTTAATGTTGGTAGATGGTATTTTTACAGGTCCGCAAATTCCAGTTTATTCCCAAATAATCTTCTAAGACGTTTCCTTGATTTGATATCGGTTACAGGTAAAGTAGAGAATGATCTGTTAGTACATTTTCTGAAGTGAGCTTCACATGCAAAATGTGTCAACAAACAACATATTCAGCATCTTTGCAGAATAAATAAATGACTTTCACTGAGATTTGAATTTATTTCAAGGAGATGTGTTATAGAACCGAACCAGAAAGTTCTTCCCAGGAAACTTTCAAGAAACTTTTGCCAAATGAATGGACCTGTAGAATAAAGCGTTACCAAATCTTTCCTCTTCATATATGTTAAACTACTTGATCTCCTGTAGTCATATTGCATATATTTGCCTGTTCAGCAACCCTGTGGTGCCCCAGGTCATAAACAGACTTGTTAGTTTCGCAGTTAATTGGAATTAATTAAGTGAAAGTACACCAGTTAATCTCTGCCTCTAATTTACCTGTGATAAGTGCCACTTTAAATAGTTCTCAGGAAATTAGGAATTCACGAGCCTGTAAAATAAAGTGTTGCCAACACAAGCTCATAAAGAGAGTAAGGGTATGTGTTCACACTGGCAGTTTAGGCTATTTTCTAAATAGCTGATGATTTTTATGTGTGAAAGAAAACCCTACATGAACTGCATTCAGGAACTTCTGAGAATTTCTGAGTTTCTAATCTACGACTTTGAAGGTAGAAAGGACTGAGTGCAGCTGTCAAACTCAATGCACTATCTGATCTAATGCAAAACGGGAAAAAAAAATACTTAAAAAGCACCAAATGTTCCCATTATCTTGCAGCAGAGTTCTTACGTCTTTTTTTTTTCTTCTTTTCTTTCTTTCTTTCTTTCTTTCTTCAGGCCAACCACAACCTTGAATGACCCCGTGAGTCAGAACAAGACTGCAGCTGGGAACGCAAAAACCTTTACCGTGACTTAATTATGACAAAGATCTGTAACTGACAACCACCATCAGCCGAATGCATCTGTGTGTCGATGGGGCCTTGACCTGTAACCACATCCTCTTTCCAGAGCACAAGAAGGCTTCATGCTGATAGGATGGAAAAGGAGTAGCTGCCTACTAAAATAGCCTCTTCCAGTCTCTGTTCCTGTTCAAGACTCCAGACAGCAGGCTTGCATAGAGGAGGGGGCCGGGGGGGGGGTAATTGCGTGTATCTCATCATCAAAACTCAAAAGAGATCTGTGGGCACAGGATGAGGCAGATGTATGACTTTCTACTGATGCAGAGTGGAGAAATGTCACCGTCGAGATGGTTGACCTCGTTGCAGATATGCCGCCTTCACTTGGGGCAAAGTTGCTGAAGTAAAAGCCAAGACTTTTGTTAAGACCTTGGAGATGGGGGAAAAAAAAACCCAGAATAGACAACACGTCCTAGATGTATTATTTCTACCGTAGGCATCTGTGACCGTGCTCGCTTGCTCGGAGCTCCATAAGAAAAAGGGAACAAGTGACTTGAGCACAATCCGCTGTCACGACCATCCTACTGATCTGCTTTGTACGGCAAGTTGTGATGCCACTGGACAGGCTGCCATTTAAAAATTCAAAAGCAGGTCAGGGACCGACATCACTGTCTGTGTGAGGACTCTCTCCTTCTTTTAGCGGGGAGAGGACTTGCAGATCATCTCTTCTCAAATTAACCTTGTTTGAGGATGTTCGAGTAACACACCGTTGTCCTGTTGTCACGTCACTCTGCAGCAGAAATCAAGTAACTAGGCAGCTACAACAACAACAACAACAACAACAACAAAAGGAGGCAGACATGTGAAAGTCATCTGAGCTCCTGGGGTCATCTCACTGTGGATCCACCTCATCAGCTCGCGGCGGCAGCGTGTTCATCACTGCCAGGTTCGCGAGTCCCTGCAATCTGTGTGTGCGTCGACGTGTGGTTCATCACGAGCGTAACAGTTCAATAAAAAAAAAAATCATAAAACCCCGCGTACAGCTTTGAATCCTTGGAACGATATGATAATCTATAATCCAGACGGGGGGGCCACCGTCTGTCCGCGGGCAATCCAGCTTCGACAACACGCCAACGTCCCGCTATCGAGCTAGTTAGCCGGACGCCGCTAACTAGCTAGCTTCGACCGCCTGCGACGGGCCGACACCTCGCAAAACCGCTAGCCGCGGCTCGTTAGCACGCAGGCTAGTTAGCGCGCAGGCTAGTTAGCCTAGCCGGCTAGCCGACACATCCGCGCCCCTCGTCGAGCGACCAACGCACAGCCAGCTTCCAGCGCCAAACGCGTCGCACATCACTCGCATTTCACCGCTTCCACGCCCGCCGGCCCGTGGCGGGGCGCGAACCGAACCGAGCCGCGTTCCGTCGCTAGTTCGCCGGGCTGGAGACACAGCCGCCCCGCTAGGCGCTGCCTGCCCTTCCGCCCGGCCTTCACTAAAATGGGAGTGCAGCCCTCCTCCTCCTCCGCTCGCTACTTGCTGGGAGACATTTCTTTCTCTCGTCTCGTCTCGACCCGACGGATAAACCGCACGCCGCCGCATCTGCCCGTCGTCCCGCAAGTGTCGGCTGCCGCGTGCGGCCCCGCAAACGACTTGTTCGTCGGCCGCTAAAGTTCGGTGATTTTCGCACTCACCGTTCGTCGCTCGCTGTCTCGCTCGCCGCTCCGCAAGTGTCAGTTCGCCTCCGGCCTGTGCGCGCAGAGACGTCACTCCCCACTATTTCTCATTTTTCTTAAAAGGGCATGACACACACACACACACACACACGGGCCGCCCGTCCCGCAGCGATCGCGCACTGTACGGTGACGAGGAGGGTCAACACAAATACACAAACACACACACACTGTTATTATTATTATTATCATTATTATTATTATTTTTGACAAAAAAATGTATCACAAGTCATATGTTTCAGATCGGGTTGCTCATTTATTCCAGGACTTGTGACTTATGTAGGATCAATCTAGTCACGTGTCTCTTGTTGAATTGAATTGAAAATGTGTTCGTTCCGAACATGTAAAGAAGAAGAAAAAACAATTTAAAAGAAAATAATGAAACAAGTGGACAGATGTAGAAGAGTGATATTCACAAACGACAGCAGCATAAAGCAAAAATAAACTGTCCAACACTCGCTGCTTTACATGTTCGAAAAGGGGCGAGAAGAAGAACAACTTATTTAATCTCACCCCTTCTCCCCAAGAAATCTTTAATTATTAATAAATCAGCTTCCTTATTGATTGAAATCTATACTTTAGTTAATATGACTTGTATCTTTATCTCTAACTTCCCTACTAATATAGTTATCCTTATCAATTTCATATATCTTAATCATAGTGTCTAGTTATTACAACCACTATACCATATTGCTTATAGACATAATATAAATATGGACTATGGAGAAGAAGAAAAACCAATATGTAAATCATCATCTCTTTTTAACAGACACTGGAGAAACTTGGGGAAACATCTTCAAAATGTGACTGTTTAATGATCAATGTGGATGCAATGCATAATATCTGAAGTTGAGCTGCAACAGTTAATCGATTAATCGATTAGTAATCGACTACTAAATTAATCGCCAACTATTTTGATAATCAGTTGAGTTCAAAATTCTCTGATTTCACCTTCTTAAATGTGAATATCTGCTGGTTTCTTTTGCTGCTCTATGACCGTAAACTGAATATCTTTGGTGTGTGGATGACACCACACATCATCTTGAGGTTTTGGAAACACGTGACATGATTTTATGGACCCAACAACTAATCGATTAATCAATTATGAAAATAATCTTTAGTTGCAGCCCTAATCTGAGGTCAAGTTGTGAATTAGAGAACTTTGTGAAGGAGATATGACTTTTTCCCCCAAATTTGAATCAATTTCTTATACATGTGTTATATATATAGTAAATTATTATATATACTGTATTTTGTCTTGAGTCAATCCTACACACTCCATCCTGCAGCAGTACTCAAAACAGCAGGGCAAAAACAATGAAAGAATGAGATTTTTCTTGTGTTTTAACAAACTGATATTACTAATCATCATACATACAGTACATACATCACACCAAAGAGATATGATATTACAAACCATGTGAGCCAGAGCAGTTTTCAACTCTTCTGGGGAAAATCCATGTGGAGTCACAAGTATATAATCTTGTCTCAGTCAAACAACTTTTTAAGTAAAATTGCCCAAAAAGTGAATAATTGCTTGTTGTTCTGGGTTTGTTTTGAGCATCTCATAACACAAACATTTTAAATATCAAACAAATGAATAAATATCAATTGTTTGCATGACGAAGAGCTGCACATTCATGATAAGTGTAGAGAAAATACACACCCTGGTGTTGTTAATTCTTAGTCACATATTTTCATTCATATATCAGTTGCAACATCCCACACAAAGATGAGTAACTTTCTGGTTGTGAAATCTGTGAAGGAGTGGAAAAAAATGTAGACAGAACTAAAGGAAAGAACATTTTTTAAAGTGATATCACTTATATACACACAAATGCACAATTAGTTTTAACCACCCTTAATCTGTCAGTGTCATTTTTGGCCTAAATTGAGCTACAAACCATTATTATAATTAATCAAAGACTCGATTAAGATTAAATAATTCAACTTTGATAGTCAACTAAAGTCAAAATGCTAAATTAAAAAAAGATTACACCTTCTCAAATAGTTATATTCTGTGACATCAGTACTTATGTTTCACCGTTGGTCTGAGAAAATGAATCATTTAAATGTGTCAGATTGGGCTCTGGGAGATTCAACCCTTTCAGGTGCCAAATCCAAAAAAAGTCGCAAGTCGCAAATCACTAAAAGTCTCTGGTCATTGACATATGTCTTGATTTTCCTCTCAGAACTGTTGATAGGGTTTCAAAATTAGAACTCAATTAAAGCTCAAACAACTGGCTCATTAATCAACTTGTTAATTAATCAACCAGTTTTGATGACTGATTGATCTGTTTAAAGTAAAAATGCCAAAATGCCTGTAGTTGTATGATAGCATGATGACGTAACAGGCTAATTAAATGTCAAGATAAATTCTCAATGACGAAATTGCTTAAATTTTCTGACATTTTTAAAATCAAACAATTGATTTATCAAGTTATTAACAGTCAGACTAATCAATACATTCTCCAGATAAGCTTAGTTTTGGACCTATAGATAATATTCAGTTATCCAAGGTGAGTGGCAAGTGTTGGGTCTTCTGAAACAGCCTTATTTGATGTTTTTTCTTCTAAATCTCAAATGAATATCATTATTGTTATTGTTAGCATGCAGCTCTTCCATGGGCGAACAACCCCTGACCTCAGACACATCGAACTGGTGACATAGGAGTTTCATCACGTTGCCTCATCCATTCCACACTCTTCTAATCATCCAGTGTCCTTCATCTACACTTACACCGAGCTAAGTTCAAACACACAAGACACACAAGAATGTGAGAGAAAAGTGCTTCCTCGTGTGTCTCCTGTAAACACATCCTCAAAGAGTCTGTCACAGATTTGAGAAGGGGCGAGAGCAACACTGGTCTGGATATCTTTTGGAGGAGCGCCCTCTAGTGGGAATGAGTAATTATGCCTAGAGAGAATGGATTAGTGGAGAAATTTGTTAAAACAAAACTAAGTTTTTCCACAATCCAGATGAAAACTAACATTAGGGATTTTACAACGTATTTCTTTATTGTACCACAGTACGATCTGTCAAACAGCTTTAATACACTATACATCAATCCCTTGCTTGAGGTTCCCCATTCATTTGTACTGTCTATGCCATACTTTGTCATTAGCAGTCTTTTCCCACAGCTCTGTGACGAATGTAAAAATCAGTGTCGGATAAAACACCACAATCTGGTACAACTCTTTACAAGCTAAAATAAATAAATCACTTTAAAACAAACTAATATTCCTGGAACTTCATTGTATCTGACAAGATGTCTGCCGTCATAACTCCAAAGAGAATCCAATGAAAAGGGCAGTGTTAACAGGCCAGCACAAGCAGGTGACATGTGTAAGGCAAATAAAGATTAACATGAATGAATACAAATGGGGTGTTTTTACTGTATATAACCATCAGTATTCTGCACTCATATCTAATTTATTACGTTCCATGTGTGATGTGGTTTTGCAAGATTCAACATTTTACAAGGGCTCATCTGTCCAGCACTCCCACGTAAGGAATACATCAAGTATATAGTTTATATTAACAAAAACACACCTCATTCCCACAAGCCCACAGGTACATCTCTGTACGGTACACATGATAGGTGAAACTGCTGCATATGACAAGGCTGAGAATGGCAAAAGGCAGATCTGTACATTGGCTCTTGAGAGAAGGAAAATGAAGATGTATTTTTGTCCATCGCTTCTCTGACAGTCCATAAAAATCAGGTGCAGTTTTTATTGTTTGACGTGTGGTGATTTTGCATCCCGATCTCTTCTTCATAACTTCAGCAAGGAATTCAAAAAGGCCTAGAGGAAACAGACACGGGAGGAGGGGGGTGGGAGTCCTCTCACTGATATTGTCTGTAGTCTCCGAAGGACTGGCTGGGCATGGGCGCCGGGGCAGGCTCCTCTGCAAACTGAGGCCCTGGAGAGAAAAAAGAAGGTCAACTTCAGAGTCGAGCAGCTGCTAACAAAGTCAAATTTAATCCATTTCCTCTTGAGCTCTTTCCTCACAATATCCTTCACATCAACCCGTTCTATGATAAAAAAACTTCAAATAACAGAAGTGTCACTCACCAGTTGGGAACTGTGAAGACGCAAACCTCGTAAGCAAGATTCCAGAGCCTTCTATTAACGCCAGCAGAAAACCTCCCATGGCTGCTGATCCCACCATGGCCATTGGTCCATCTACACAGGAACAGATAATGATATATATTACTATAATTCATGTCCACAGCTAAGATAAACCTTTGGATTCAACCTGGAAGCTGATTATTTTAAAAGCGCAGTTTAAAACAGTCCACCATTGTTCAATTGTCATCACATGATAAAAGGCGATAATGAAAATAACGAAGCTGTTCTTGATGACATTTGTACATAAACATAACTTAACCAACCTCAGATGTCAATCAAGGCTGATCTGACAATGCCTTCACAATCCTAGGAAGAGATCAAATGAGGTAAAAAGTGAGAATGCTAATTGGTTTGCCCTTGACTGAAGTTAGTCTATAACTAGCTGCAATAAAATATAGACTTTTATAGAACGGGTGACATCAGTAAGCAGTGTGGAGGGATTCTTCTCTGTAAAACTGAGACTTCGAACACCTATAAGTTTTTTCCAGTTTTGAAAAGTCACATTCTCTCTCTGAAAAGATTAAGTCATTGTACTGAATCCAGCACCACAACACATTGTTTGCCATTTGTACAAGGCATCAATGTGCTTTGTCGACTTTCTACTGCCAGGTTCTTCTACGCTCACTCACTTCTTGCAGCGAGGATAGCTCCCGTCATGGCCCCACTTGTTATCGAGTTCCAGGGATCCTCCTTCCCTCGCACTTTAACTAAACTGCAGTCGATCATGGAGAAGAGGCCTCCCCATACTGCAAAGCTACCTGCAACCATAAAATAAATGAATAAAAGATTCATTCATTTAAAACAAGAAAGGTTAAGGACATGGTTTGCACTGTTAGGTTTTGTTGACATGCAGTGCATTCTTCAATATCAATAATAAACAACTAGGATTCATATTGATTACGCCAGTTACAATGGATTTCCAATGGCAACATATTTTCAGGGGTTGGGTAATAACTGCTGAATTGGCGGGATGGTAGATGGCATTGTGGGTGAGGAAAATTTGATACTACAGATAAAATATTACTTTAAAAGGAAGATTATATTCAAATGTAGTATTTTTTTTCTCACCTCCGAGCTGTGGGGCTCTGGTCTTGATGGCAGTCATGCTGCCTCTCATTCTGTGGCTCATCCCCTACAAGAGAGAGCAACACAAAGCACAGATCGACGTCAACTCAGGGTACATTTACCTGCTGTTAAACAGCAAAACCAGGTAGCCTTTTAATGTTGCACAGAAAAATTATACAGAACAATTTTGAGAAGTGATCCAAACGAGAAAAATCAAGCTTTTTACAAAATATACTGTAGTTTACAACACACTTTTACCATATGCATTTTAAACCACAATTCCACGAGCGTTTTCCAGCCAACTCTCTGCTTAGGATAAACACTGACAGCAGTGAAATATTATTTGTGTGGGCTGGTGCAGGAAACGTCTGAGGCCAAGTGGTTGTAACAACGACCAAAGAAGGTCATGGGGCCTTTGATAGCAGCTGTTTCCGTGAAAGCTTTTATATACATATGGTGCTTTATACCAAACTGTTTCAGGATCACAGCTGATGAGGCAGTACGGTACCATTTTTGCACAAATATTTCACTGTGTCATCTGACAATATCAAACAATCAAAAAGCTGACAGCTGTATACAGTGGGCGTCACATGTTATATTTAGTGTCATAATGATGTCTGAGTGATTGACAGAGGAAATACAGAAAGGTACAGTGTTGAGCCACATGGTTGAACTTACTGAGGGAGCATTTCTGAAGCCCTTTACAGCCTGGAATATTCCTCCTCCGATAGCTCCCATGCTGAAGGCTCCACCACAGTCGTCCACAATCCTCCAGGGGCTACAAGAATAACACAGCCATTAACAAAGATTCACTGTCATGTAATATTAAGATGGAAGAAAACAAACAGCTGGTGATGTTTTTATTACACAAGATAACGTAATGTACGAGCTCCTGTGTTGTCTCAATGGTCCCCATGCTGTCTAAGTTAGTGAAACCAAGGGTGATAATGGAGGACAGACACTTTGAGCACGACATTTTCAAACTTACAAACACTGGAGGTGCAGCAAGTCTGGACCAAATGTACCTACTCCAACCACATTTTCTTTGGTCCCATTTTATGTAGTTTGCTTAGATTAGGACAATGTAAGTTGGAAGATTGACAAAATTTGAAAATGTGATAATAAGTGGCCCCTTAAAATAGAACTTGGATCGTGGTCATTTTCCAGCCTCTTGAAGGCACGTTTATCATTTCTTTTATGAGATTTGTTGTGGAAGTCAACTTCATATTGTGAGCGCACACACACACACACACGCACAATTGAAATTTATTGAGAACAGCTGTACAGTCTCATGTTATACATGTCAAAATAGACATACGGAGAGTTTGTTTTTGAATATGAGCGGTGTGGAAATCTATGTTTTGAATGGCATTCAAGTTGTGCTCACCTTACATCACAAACAGTCGTTGTGAGCCAAAGTACGACGACACCGACCGTGACACTGTGACTGACTCCCTGTCCTCCTAGCTCTACCTGATACAGTACAACCCTACACACGTATCACCGATCAGACACCACGGAAGAAGAAAACACAGTAGGCTAACTCGACATTGTTGTATTTAAAGGTGTAATTTTGAATCCCCAACAAGTTGACTTCTCGAGCTGTTGTGCAACCCCCCCCCCCCCCCCAAGTTAGCTCTCGTGTCGCTAGCATGTGTAAGCTAGTCACATGCTAGCAGCGACATCCACTGGCTGACCGCTCTGATTAAAACATCTCAAATTAATAAATGTGTTGTTTGTCTGTCTCTGTGGGTCTCGTTTCACATTGTACAGAAATGATTTAGTCACGTCGAATGACGTGCTGACGAGTGGACTGAAAAAACCGACAAGGTCACCACCACCACAACGTGAGTTGAGCTGAGCGTCTGGAGCTAGTACACACGGCTATCGCAGATCTAGGTTAAATTAGCATTCCAGCTAATAACAGCTAACCGGGCGGACTGGAAGTAATTCACGATTTGTGCCGTGAAAACAACTGGACACACTTAATGTGACATTTCACGTCAACCCGCTGCACCGGTGCGACTTGACAACACGCAGCGGGAAAGCGATGTATTGTCATTCTTTGAAGACTCACCATGGTTCTCTAGCATATTCCTCCATTTTGTTCTCTCGCTGTTCCCTCTGACGTAAGCGTTATCGACAACGTGACGTAATGACCACGTCACGCGTGTCTTAAAGGAGCGTTCCGTGTGTTTAAAACGGAAAAATACAAACATGTTACATTGTGTGAACAGGACAGCATCAGAAGTGTCCGTGACAGTTTATGAATCTACCCAGATCTTGTATTACATAATATAAATGATAATAATGATGATTTGAAATTGTTGAGTGAAGAAAAAGTACTATCTCAAATTGCTATTTAAGTACACTACTTGAGTAAATGTGCTATGACTTATGTTCCTCAGTTGTTATATTCATTATACTATGAGTCATGTTAGTTAAAAACAATCTGGACAACAGGGGCCCACCAGCAGTCATTGATTTATCAACAGACACCTGATGTCTCCCTCCAACGGGGGCGGCGTACTGAAATAGCCAAATAGATATGTTTAGTCATTGGGGAAAAGGGGGTGAATCACCAGTGTGTCAAAGGAGGAGTGCTTTTATGGTAAGTCATTATAAAGTTAAAAAAAACCCGTTAGAAATGTTTTAGGTAGGCAAGCACCATTCAACGCATAAATCACAGTAGTAAGAAAAGGAAAGAGAAAGAAAGAAATTAAAAAAGACAACAAAAAACATTCCTAAAGATACTTCAGATGAGATACTTAAGATATTCACAGACCTGGCCTCCCTGACACGTAGCAGAGCAGCAACAGCAAAATCACAAACACTTAGAAATAATATAAATGATCATAAGAAAAAGATGAGGATGATGTCCCTGGTTCTATGATGGAGAAAACAGCTTCCTATGGTACCTGACACCACTGTGATTTGATAATGTCTCCTCTGGAAAAGACATCAGACGAGAGAGACGAAAAAAAATCAGATCTAGCTGTTGATATTTTTTCAAAGTGTAGAGCCCTGCAAAGACTGTCATTGTTTTCTACAGCGCAACCAACTGGGCAAAATGGGCAACTGCAACAGGACCTCAAAACCCAAAAGGTCACGGATCAGATCACTGTGCAACAATTCATTGTGAATTTGCTCGTGAACGTGTACCATTAAAGCACAATATAATGTCACATGGTCGGGGTGAAAATACCAGTCCCACTTGACTGCCGGATCTCGAGACCCTGTGTGAACATCTTACATAAGACCTCACTATTTTACCTGATCCTCAGCTTACATGTTGCATATTTCTAACTTTTTAAAATCCCATTACCACACAGAAATCCTGGGTTTGCGTGGTACTCTGGAAAATGTGGGGGGTGAAAATGGGCCCATTTGTAAAGAAGCGTAGAATAAAGTTAACTTGAAAAATAAACTACAGAATACTGCATACCTGCTGTAAACACCAAACGAGGAAAGTACTACAGTGCAATGTCAACTGAGTTGCTTTCTGCAGTGACCTCAACTTTTTCATTCCTTCTCTATTCCCTCCGTCTGAGATCAGTGGTGTTGGCCAGGGGGGGAGCAGCTACAGCTGAGAGACAGTCTTCTGGCCCGCTGCCCATTATTAGGAACGAGTAAGGAATGACTTGCAGAGCAAGCCTTCATTGAGAAATGACCAAATATAGGCAATTCATGGATGTGGAGGCTGAGGCCGGGTGGAAGAGACATAGACTGGCTTGTAGCTGCTGCTGGTGCTGTTCTCCTCCTCTGGACACGAATGACGACGGCTGACGAGAAGACACAAGCCAACGCCCACTGTTTCCCTGATGCTTTACATATAGTACAGAAAGAGCGATAGATTGCCTTTAAGTTTTATACGCGCTAGTTTTCATTGCTGGCCACGTAAATGTGTTAAGGGAGAAGTTCTTGAAATCAACTTAAGCAACTCTGTTGACAGGATTCACACATGGTGCCCGCAGTAATGCATGCCTGGTTTATGCTGCAGGTTGGTGGGTATAGTGTACATATACTGTATATACATGGAGTACTGATACAAACGTAACATCTAGATCTGATGTTGAATGTACACAGTGGAAATATTTAAATACAACGTGCAATTTAATTGTGACCATAAACCAAATGAAATGAAGGAAAGCTCGACAGATATCAATACATACACACCTTGATTTATCATACTGAAAAAATAAGTCAGTTAATTCCATTTTACACATACTATACATATTCTCCTTAATGATATCAGCCAGGTATAACATTACAATTGTGACATGTCATTGCAGACATACCAGAATCATTTATTGAAGACATACAGGCTCGGTAAGAAAGGCATGTGTGGTCAAATATGGAAGAGAATCCTCCATTGCACAGTACACGTGTGTGTGTGCTCTCTGATTTTTGTTTATCACATTAAATGACATTCACTTAAAAGTTCAACATAAATACACAGGAGAGTTGATATAAAGCCAGTGATGTTGTTGCTCTTTTCAATCCCCAAAAGGTTAAGACATGTAGGTGCATTACATAAAAGTTATGTAAGATACTCAAACACCCAGGCTAGAATGATTCTGTACAAAATATAAGCTCAGATACAAGAAGGACAGCCGTTTGCACTTCCAGATACAAAATGCATCATGTAATTATTTCCATGCTCAAACTCTTTCGTCATGCGCCAGCGGGCTGCTTTCCCATTAGATGAACCCCCGCCTGAGATGTGTTGAGATTTGGCATTGAGACACACAATCAAAGACCACCTTGACTTCTTTTTTTTCATACCCAGGTTTTCTTTAAGACAGGCCGCCATGTGTGTTAATTCCCTGATATTTCCGCCATTTCAGAATTCCCAGTTTGAACAGATTTACGACTGACAAGTATAAGGTGGCTTCCCTCTCCATAAATAAATAAACTGCAAATCAACGTCCACTATATCATAGATAAACTTTTGTATATTAGAATTTTTATAGAGTTATTTGAATCTCCTTATCAAGCTCATCGCGCGCACACACTCCCACCACGCTCACATTCAGATGCATACGCAAGCCGACATGTTATACGATCGGCTTCATATTAACTAGTGCAAATAACCAGCAAAGCGTCAATATGAACTAAAAGAGAAACGACCAGAAGGTGGTGGCACTCTCTGCAGTCGGCTAATAGAGGGCCCCGCATCACTCCTTCTCCACAGTGTCCTTTTGGTCCAGTGTTTGAGGGGAGAACTCATAGTGAAGGCTTTTCATCCAACCGATGGGCATCTTATGTTTCACTTCCTCCTCCCGCCCCACAGCCCTTGGGGGGGTGGGTGGGCGTAGAGTTAATCTCCATGAAAACCTCCTTGATGTCGGTTCTGCCTCTCTTCATCTTCCACCCTGTATCCCGACAGTAAATACTACTGCAACCACTTTGGCACCGGCACCTGTGGAAAAGAAATAAACCCAAAACGTGAGCATGTCTGGATGTGCTGTGGCTGAGCAAACCTTCCCACCTTCCCACCTTCCCACCGCACGTACCTTCTTGAGTTGTTTGACAGTGCTTCCTCTGATCGAGTCAAGCAGTTGGTCCCTTGTGTTCTTACCGCCACGTGGAGTCGGAGAGTTCCTCAGGGCGTCTCCATCCATCATGGGAGGAGGTGGAGGCGGAGGTCCACCCCCAGGAGGAGGTGGAGGCGGCGGCGGAGCCGGACCTCCACTTCTTCTTTTAGGCGTCAGCTTCGGTGAGGGCATGGGTGAGGGCATGGGGGAAGGCTTGGGGGAGGCTCTGGGCGAGCTTCTCAGGGATCCTCCGCCTCCGCCCTTGGGCACCTCCAGGGTTCCCTTCTTCTCCCCGTTAGCCTGGGCCTGCTTCTGCTCCTGCAGGCGCTTCTGCCTCTGCCGGTCCATGTTGCGACTCAGGATGTTCGTCGTGGTCATCCTGGGCCCGGCTAGCTCGAAGTGGTAGCCCAGTTTGAGCAGCGTGGTGTTTTCTTTGAGAATCTTGGTCATCTCCATCTCAGTCTTCCCGCCGCAGACGTGCCGCTGGTTCTGGAAGCGCAGCTCGGTCAGCGTGGCGTTGTGCTGCAGCGCCTGGATGAGAGACAGGATGCCCTTGCCGGTGAGATGATTGGAGTCAACGTTGATGCTGGTGATGGTCTTGTTGCTGCGTATCGTGCCAGCGATGGCGTAAGCCACGTGGTCGTCCGCGCGGCAGTTGGCCAAAGCCAATGTTTTAATGTGGGTGTTGCTGTGCAAGGCGCCCGCAAACTCGATGAGTGTCTTCGTCTTGATGACCTCCGAGTTGTTGACGTTGAGCTCAGTGAGGGAGGGGTCGTTGCTCCGGACCTGCTCCATCAGCTCGTCGAACATGCTTGACTCTTCGTCCTCCTCCTCCTTCGCCTTGCTGTTTGCGGCGCTCTTGGAAACACAGTTGCCGAGTTTCTCAGTCTCTGCGGCTTTTCTGACTTTTCCTCTGATCTCGTCTCGTTCCGTCTTCTCCTCCACTTTCGTCTCGGTGCTAGTCTTCTTCTCCTTCTCTTTCACGTGGTCGCTGTGGTTGACCAGCTCCTCTCGGTCCGTTCTTTTTTCTGCCTTGTCGTGTTTCACCTGCACCTCGCCCTTCTCAGACAGCTGTCGCTCAAGCTTGACGTCGGGTTTGTTTTTATCTTCGGCTTTTTTCTCCTCTGCTTTTGGCCTCTTTTCCTCGGACTTGCTCTCCTGGCTTTCTTGTGCCTTGCTCTGCTTCTCCAACATTTTAGAGACCAGCCCTTGTGTCCTGACGCCCTCGGATTTTCTCTCCTTTTCCTTTTCCTTGCCCACGTCCTTTTCATTTTTCTCCCGCAGCTTTGAGATAATGTCTTTGGTTTTGCTGTCATCTCTCCTCCTGCAGTCGTCCTTCCTCTCCTTCTCTTTGCCGTCTTCCTTCTTCTCCTGCAACTTGGAGATCATATCCTTTGTTTTGTTGCCTGTGCTCTCTCTGTTTTCTCTCCTGTCTTTCATCCGGTTGTCTTCACATTTCTCTTTGTCGTTGGTCTCCTCTTTCACGTCACTGTCTCTGCTCTCCTGCCTCCTGTATCTACTTGAAAGGCGACTTTGCTCGTTTCTTGAACTTTCGGGACCTTTGCCGTTCCTGTCGTCCACCTTGGCGTCTCCTTCGCCCGAGACACTAGCTTGTCTTCGTAGCCCTGCGTTGATGTCGTCGTTCCCCTCCTGGCTCAGGCCCATCTTCCTCAGGTATTCTTGCTTCCGGCTCTCCTTCTTCGGCTCGCCCTGCAGGAGGCCGAGTGTAAGTGTGACGTGGAAAATTATAGCATATATCATGTTAGAAATATGAGTCAAAACACCAAATACAAACAATTACAGGGTTATTTGAATCAAGCGTGTCAAAAGCAAATTGTCTTTTGAATTGAAAGACGTCTTTAAAGTCTCACAATGCAAATAATTGATTGGCTTCACAGAACATACATGTCGTGTACAGACATACAGTATATGCCACATGACATGTATGGTATAAAATAACACCTAAACATGGACGCTTGTGTGTAAACACTGTATGCCTGTACAGTAAAACGGCTCCCTATCCATCTGCTCACTGTGAATACACACACCCCGACCATGACACAAAGTGGCAGGCGTGTTTACAGTCGGCAAAAGGACGAGGATCCATATTTTATAGTGTAGCTGTGTGTAAGTGTTTGATTTGTGAGTCTCCGTCTGTTTTGCTTGCGTGAGGCCGCGGCCCTGGCAGATGTATCCTTAAAAGGCAGCGAGCGTAGGAGCAATCAACCAAGGAATTCCATTAGGCTGGGATTAAGAAGCTCCGCAGGGCTGCCGCTCCGTCCACTGAAGTGCCTCTGCTTTAAACACAGCAACTGCTAGAAATGTGGCTCTGTGAATCTCGACGGACGAGGAAAAAAAAAAAATCTTTTGTGGCTTTTCACCGGAATCACACAAAGGATTTCACGTGTTCATGTGGGCCCGTATCTCTGTTTGTGAGGAGATGATTAATAATGCGAAATAGATTCAAAGCAAAGCCTCAGAGGAGAAAGCAATGTTTCTCCTGGCACAGGAACCAACTCTGGGGACGACTATTTATGAGCTGATGGGACTGGACTCAGGGTGCATGAGGTCCACTTGGCGATTTGCTTCAAGCTAAATGAAAAAATAGCACATGAAAGCTATCATTCGAATGGCCTGGGACACTGGATGTTATGTAATAGTATGTAATGTATCAGTCAGACAATGCTGTCTGCTTTTAAAAGCCCTTCCCTCATTCCCAGGGTTATTTCCATAGGAAACCTGAAGGGAGGAGAGTAATGTATCTGGGTGTTTCTTTCATGTAAAACCCAAATCACGTTGCCACCATGGCAGAAAGGAATCTGTTTAAGCATCCACTAACCTCAAGTGACTGTTCCCTCTGACTGAGCCTCCCTCTGGTGCCACTCTCCCGCCTGCTGTCCAGTTTTGCGTCGGAGACATTGTTGCCCGTGTGTGGCTGCGCAGGCTGGCTCTCCCCTTGGACGATGATCGCCCCGTCCTCCGGGTTGAGGTCGGGCACTTTCATCATGTCCTTCTCCAGCTCCTCCATCTCCTCGGGCGACAGGGTGGACAGCAGGTTGTCCAGGTCCGGGTCCTCGCTGACCTGGCGGCCCGTGCGGGTCAGGCCTCTCACCTTTCTCCTGGACATGGTTGGCAAAAAGTCTGGGATAACGGCTGCCCTCGAGGAGAAGAAGGGAGAATAGGGTTTCTTTGCAGGTGCTGATGGTTGCTGAGCAGTAAATCCCTTTTTGAAAAATAAAAAATATTGTGTGAACGACTACGGTGAGAAGTCAAGTATTACAATAGGCCAACGTCCGATGTCCTGCTGTCCCGTAACGTCCCGCTCATCAAAGAGCCGCCGGAGGCATCAATCCTGGTGCAAAGAGGCTGGACTCGCGGTGCTGCATCGAGGGGCACCAGTGACGAACTGCGAGAGGCTCACATCATCAAAGTGGACTGTGAGGCTGGGACATTCTTTGAAATCCTGTGAAAGTGCATGTCCATATTTAGTTCAGGGTACACACTCCTTTAAAGGTAATGGGAAGGGCCCAAGTTTACAGAGATGCCAGAGAAGAGTTATAGAGACTTTCTATTACACACTTCATGTTTATATGGAGACTAGTTCCTGATTGTTTGTTCAGTGATGGTTAATGCTAAACAGCTCAGACATCCGCATTAGGTTTTCTGTCATTACTTGTATCTATTTTTATGAACTTTCCCTTATTCTTCGTTTCTGGAAGAACTGTTCAAGTGAAAAATCGAATAATGGTTTTTCGAGGAGCTCAATGAAAAGACCAGCAAGTCAATGATTTAGGGGGAAACATGAGTTATGTGTTAGATTCACATGCCCAACTCAATATGTGAAGTGAAATGAAAATATACAACAGTTCAAAGGCACCGAAATAAAAAAACAAAAAAAACAATTACTACTGGAAAATATCAAAAAGGTTATTTGAGTTAAAGAGATGAATTTATGAAACAGTTGTAGTAAGGAACTGAGATTGTGTTGCACACATTTGTGAGCCTTAAAAAAATCTACTGGACAAATGTAATAATGTGATCAGAATAACATGTGGGCCTTCGTGTCATGGGGTGGAAATTGTTTGGCAAAACAAAATTTATTGAAAGTTTCAGACTAAATATCTAATTAGATTTAGTTCATTAGAATTATATATTTTTTTAAAAAACATACAAAAGAAAAAAATCAATACTTGTAAAATAATGAAAAATGTTTCCCAGATGTACAGCAACTATACAATTACATTTTTCGCTTATTTAAGTGCAAATGACAAATTGACAATGATAATCAGTGTGTTTAGAGAGAATCTCTCTTTGATGTTGGTTGTGAGTGAAATAATTCAATGCTGCCAATCATCCGAACACATTGAACACTGGCTGGACGTCGATGTGGACATCTAGTGGTCAAAATGACACACACTTAAAATATTTGATATTTCTGAGAAAGAAATATGACAAACAAAAGACACGGAAGACTGTTGCATTTTACATTCCAAAGTTAAATTTTATGTTAATAGAAATAAAAACTTTTCACTCAATCGCTCTATATTACAATGTCATACCATCCGTATGACAAAAGACAAAAAAATCCTCGTCCAGACAAATTATTCTGCCAATTGACGTCAGTTTCCTGGAACGCACTGAGTCGGTTTAGATTCACAGATTAACAGAAGCATCATTGAAGCACGTTAGGTCAAACTACGTATGAAAGGAAAGTGTGTTCTCTTTGCGCTCTGTACATATGGACGTCTGAATAAATAATTGAAGTTGTAAATGAGTGGGGTTAGTTGGTGTCTGATTCATTGCACGGTTTAGAGGAGAGACAAATCACAGCGCTAAGTCTGGAGGAAATGTGTGACTAGACCCGGACTTCCCTGATCAGTGTGCTGTTTTTATGTGCCTTATTTGACCTTAAGGTTGAAAGACATTACACCAAAATCAAGATAAACCAGGCATCACGTTATTAGTAGTCAGTTAAACACATGTACAACACATGCTAAGTATATTTTTACAGTTCACACATCATCTTACACGGGCACAGGGCTGGTGTTTCTCTGCACTAAATGCAAAACTAGACCCAGATGAATGAATGAATGAATCTACAGGTTACAGGCCATGACCTCACCGGAGCTCACATCTGTGAGGGAAAATCTGAAATAACAGTTTGACATTTGGGGGAAATGTACATATCTGCTTCCTCGTGTCTGCAACAGTAGTTTGGATCTGATATCAAGTTAAACCAGCGCCGATGGAGAATTTTTTCTTATTGTTAAAATGTACTGTCAAGTCATAATCTATGGGGTAAATGCAGCATTAATAGGCTACTTCTAAATATGTATAAAATATTCCAAATATATAGACAAGGGATTTTCCTGTCCTTCAAATTCTGCCAACAATGCGTGAATGCAGCATTAAAGTACAAGTGGTGGAATGTAACAACCAAACTTTTACTCAAGAACTGCTTAGTAAAATCTTAAGCTACTTGTATCTTTACTTAACTATTTCCATTTTACTTCCAACTACCTCATACTGTACTTTAAACTCTGTAGCTTCTTTCATTTCCTGAAAATGTCTGAGTGAGCCCATGTGAGAACACAGCAAGCAGGTAAATCTCAGGGAAATTCACGACAAACTCCTTTTTGTGAGCGTGTCGGACTCGGACAATCTCCTGCCGCTTACGTCATTTGTGAACGGCAAAAGCTCATGTCTGAAAACAGTTATGTTCACATAAATACCAACGTACAGTGGCAAGAAAAAGTCAGTGAAATTATCTCCCCCAAAAAATTTAGATTCTTCATCCAAGTTATATTCATGGACAAACAATGGATTTGAACTAATAACACGATCATTCAAACAATCAGAGTGGAGGTTAACAAATTGTGTTTGTCTCAAATTAAGGTCGGATCACAGTTTATGACCAATTGCTTTAGAAAAACATTCAACAGGATTAACTTTTTTCTAATTGCCGCTGTATATCAAAAAACTGTGATGTATTGCTGAAACAAATCTACCAAGTAGCACATTAGGTAGTTTCACCTAGACCCAATCTATCAGCTGCGTCATATGAGTTATGCTTATACATAAATGCATCGATATCGACAATCTATTTTGGTTGATTTGGGCCATTTTGAATAATGAGAACTTTGACTTTTTGTATTTTTTGTAAATTTTTCAGTAAACGTATGACAGTAGGACTTTTGTAACTGAGCTATTGCTATTTTACCTTAAAGGGATAGTTCAGTGATTTTGAATTGGGGTTGTATGAGTTATTTATGCATAGTTAATATGTTACCTTATGGAGATGGTGATCAGCGATGGAATTTTTTACGAGTTTGGAGAAGTGGAAGTAGCGAAAGTCTGAGTCCCACTGTTGCAGAGGGCTGTGTAGTACTGCGCCAACTTGTGCCTGTGCAGTATAACTCCGCATATCAGCTGTTCGTCTCGGTGGCGCATAACACATGGCCGAAGTAGGCTTGAAAAAAAAGTGCAAACTTAAACGGCTGTCTGGCGGCAAACTGAAGCAGTGAAAAAAATACATCAAATGTGGCCAAAAAGACGTTTTCGGTGGTCCCCTCTGCTACAGTGGGACTGTGACTTACGCTTCTTCCACTCCCCCTCCAAACTCCGTAAAAAGATATCGCTGATCACCATCTCCATAAGGTAACATATTGACTATGCATAAGTAACTCATACAACCCCACTTCAAAATCACTGAACTATCCCTTCAAGAAAAACATCTGTGCTGTTCTTCCACCAAAACATGTGAGAGTTATCAACCCTCCCTCTCATCAGACTCTCAGCCAGAAAGCAATTAAGCAAATTTCCCCCAGATGTCAAACCTTTAATAAGAGACGCTCAACAAAAACCTACTTTTTTTTCCAACAGTAGTGATTTTTGGCTTTGTAGCTTAGTCCATAAAGAGAGAACCTATTCACAGTAAAAGGTAACCTCGATGATAATGAATACCAAAGGGAAAGGACCTCATATCTCATGTTACAATAACAATACGTTGTTTTAAAATAACTCGTTACATCATCATAAAATATTCAGCTGAAGATCCGATTTACAAAATATGTATTTAAATAGTTAATCTCTCGTGCTTTTTTTTCACGGTTAATTATTGTAAGGCCGGACATGACAGCATAAAGCAGCATGACCTGCAGCTCCCCTGACCTGATATGTTACAAGCAAAAAAGAACAAAACATTTAACGAGAATTGTACCACAGTAAAACGCACTACCCGGCATTATGAGATTAGTGTTAAGACTAAGTTTCTAATTCATTGAAAACAGGAGGACAGAGACATTTGAAAAAGATAATTTTGATGGGGCAGCATGCCGACGTTGACATGTTACAATGGAGCGATGCAGCTAATACGTCACGATGAAGTCATCATTTGAGTCAGATACGGGAAAAAAAGAAGAGCAAAGTTGAAACTAATAGGTGACTAAAGGCTTATTACGCAGAATTGGGAGAACCATAAAATCGAAAACAGTATCCCAAACGTGTCACCTCTTTAATCAAACATGTCCCTTATTTCCAATGTGTTGTTGTTGTTTTTTTGCATTAGCCTCAACCACACTGACCTGGAATGTCATCTTGGTATCAATCTATTCAAATTTAACAAAAGCGAGGGATAAAGCATTTTCCACTTCATTAAATAGAAAGGGAGTGAGTGCATTATCATTATTTCAAATCTCCTTTTTTTTTTACTCCCTCTTCTCTTAATATGATGCAACCCGTCTTTAGGTAACACCCGGCCACTGTGGTGAGCGTAACAGAGCAGGGAATTCGAGGCGCCAGCCGGACACCTCATCACTTTTTGGGGGCTGGCGTGACGCCCTTTGTGAAACTCACCCTGAGCGAGCAGGCATCGGGTTGCGGAACAGAATTTGATTTATGAGCAAATGCTCCAGAGAAGTAGGAAAAACAACAACAAAAACAAAAGAAAAGAGAGAAAAAAAAACTCTTAAAGTGCCTCCTGTTCCTTCTCTTTCACAGGCAAACTGCTGCTAGTCAAGCTGTAGGGTTTATTTGAATGTGTGTGTGTGTGTGTGTGTGTGTGTGTGTGTGTGTGTGTGTGTGTGAGAGTGTTGCTGCCTTCTCCTCCAACTCGAAACAGTCCTTTCTCTCAGCTGCTGTTATTTCCCACTGCGTGTGTTCGTATTTGTAGACAAGGTCATCAATGACCCGGATACTGGGGTGGAGAGTAAGGTGGAGGGGCTGAAACATAAAATGAAAAACAAGGTCAGCTCTTCATAGAATCAACATTAAATCTTAGTTTTATAAAGCAATGTTGAAGTAAAGGTACAATTTTGTGCTGCCAAATGTTTTTCTTCTCAGGATAAAAGTCAAAATACTGTTAAAGCTCAGGTAGCTCAGAGACATGAGGCCTGACACATACCAGGACTCCCTTCACACAAGATGCTAACAATTTGACTATAGTTTGAGCTTCAGTGGGTTACAGTGACAGTCTGCAGCCTCTGAGAGGATGGAGTGTATGGAGACACAGAGGTTTACCCTGCATTTGGTAAAGCTTAACATAAGTGCAGTGCAAAGTGCAGCCGAGGAATCGTCCAAGTTAATACGTTAACGTTTCAAATTGTCGCTTGAAGACGAAAGCGGTCTCTGTCCAGACAAAGCGTTTTAGCTCTTTATCAGACATAATGATAATCTCCGTCCACACTAACATGCCAAAAAAAGGCAAATTACATGAGCATTTGTTTTGGAGACCTGTTTCAGCCGTCACTGAGCGAAAATAGCAAATGGTGATCAACGCAATGTGGACATAATATCCTTCCAGGAAGCTTCCGGCCTTCTCTTCGGTGAAGAAGGTTAGAAAGATAATCTTACCCTGGCTGTATGCGGGGTCCATTAGGTGTGGTGGATACGGCCCAGGATGCATCACTGGATACTGAGGGGGCATGCCAGGGTAATGGGTCGCCATTGGATAAACTGCATGCGGATACTCGGAGGGTCCCAGTGGTTTTCCGTAGGCGTCGTACATGGGCTCCAGTGGGTAGGTGGCCATGGGGATCTGCTGGGCTGCGGGGGCCAAACACACACACAGACGGCAGTTAAAAGGAAACCGATCAACCTCAGGGTCCAAGCACGGAGGTTCTCGTGACTCTTGTACGGATCGATGAGCCCTTTGAGGCAAGTGTGCAATTTTAACATTTTTGAGTTTTGGCAGGAAGAGCAGAGAGGTCTTACCATCATACGGAGTCCTGCCCCTCTGCTGCCTTCTCTGGTAGAGGTAACAGCACGAGCACATGAAGCAGCACACCATGGTGGCAATGATGGCCACGAACAGGAGGATGGACGAGGCGATGCCGGCTAAAGTGGTGGGGCTGAGGAGAGGAAGAGGGAGAGGAAGAGGAAAGGACTTTCATTTGCAAACCATTTCCCTTCCTCCTTTTGATCATTTAGCCTCAAGTGTGTTCCTGCCCCCTCCTCCATCGCGCTAATTGCGACTTACTTTTTAGACAGAGAGGATTAAAAGAGGAGATGATGTGATTCAGACGCGCCGTTCACCAGACTGACCCTAAATCATCTTCATCTATTCCTCTGACCAGATTCCACCACCTCGTGGTCTCACTTGAGAAACAGACTTATTATGGCTGCTCACTGGCTCGACTGGAGGCTCAGTTTATCGCATCTATATGACCTTGGCTGCTACAGCTTGACTCTGCCACCGTCTTCACAGCTATCCTTGAGACGGACAGTAAACGACTGCGTTCAGGGCCGACCTCTGAAGCTGCTTTCAGACAAGTCGACACATTCTCCTGAACTTCTCCGGAGGGGCCGTATGTGAGAACGCAAAACGTCCGCAGATGTCGCTCCGGAGCATTTTGCGGAGTTTCTCCTGGCACATTCCTGGTATGATCTCCACAGAATGTCCCGGGTGAGAATGCGGCCGGAGAATCTGTGGGGAATTCACAGAGAGCGAGTGGGCGTGTGGATGACAGATGACACTGCTTTCCGTATCGGAGCCTTGTGCCGCTCTACCCAGACGCCACGGAATGCTCCGGAGATTATCCCGCTGTTTTTTAAAACGCGCCTGACTCGGACAATCGCCCACTGCGTTCGTCATACGTGAACGCCAAACTCCGGAGAATGTCCAGAACCCGATTGTCCGGAGTTCGTGTCTGAAAACAGCTTAAGTCACCCGTGAAAACACTGCCTGATACGAACTAAAGACCCTAAAGAAGCACTCCTCCAATTTATTTCACTTCATGCCAGCCTTCGCCAGCCGCTGATCCGACCTCCCACTGGGCTTAATGAGAAGCAGGTTGTCTGCCGAGTTCTGGATCGTGATGGATGGTTTCCAGCGCTGTGGAGGAAAACTGCCGTGTTGCAGCCTCTCAAGTACAAGCTCGCTTAGTCCTGCATTATCACGATCCCTCGCAGGGGGACAAAAACATCCTTTAACACAGACCGCTGATGTGCATAGAAAGACTAATGAGAAGATACTATCCCCTGGGGACCAAGAGAGGGTCACTTGGCCAAATGCAGCCAATTGGACAAGGAATAGAACAGGTTTCTCTCAGGGTCTTGTCTATCCACTTTCCCTGTGTTCTCCTCCGCTCTCGCGCCTTTGTGTGATTGTTTGTCCACAGCTTCAAATTTGTTATCTATTTCAAATTTAAATCTCCAACATGAAAAAGGTGGCGAAAGTGGAAGGGTATGAGCAGGGTCTGTTTTAAAGAAATGATACATGTTCCTGCACTGTCAGCCTTAATCTGTGAAACGCTGACCCCTTGGGTGTCGAGTAAATGGATAAAACGAGTCGATAAATCAAAAAACCCCACCTGAACTGGAAGAGCATGCATCGCTTCTGCTCCCTCTCCGTGATCATCTTGAAGGCATCCAGGCAGCAGTAGTGCCGGTGGCAGTTCCCGCAGCAGAACGTGATGAGCGGGCAGTCGAAGCCGTTGTGCCAGGTGCCGTTTTTGTCCACATACCACAGACAGTCCTCGTTGGCGCCGACTGCAAAACAAGAGCAAACGGCGGCGGGGAAGTGATCAGAGAGAGGAAAGACAAGAGGGAAGCAAGGAATTTATTTAGGTCCACACTCACATACGGTCTTTTTCCGTTACAAGCGACATGTCGTCATTTCTGTTTCAACACAGAAAACTCCTGACCGTGCTTTTACAGATAAGGCTTTGATCCGCCTTCACAAAGAAAATAAGTATTTGGTTCATCTTTCTTCACGTCTTTCTTAATACTGGCCAAACACGGTCATGATGCATTATTCAATGCTTCTCTCTGTGGCACAGGTGGAAAACTGATCAGGGCTCGAGTGAAGTAAACGGGAGATTTAAGACTTGAGGGTCAGAAATAGAAGACATGATGATTGTAGGACTAAAACTAGTCCTAAAATCATCATCTCCAAGTTTTTATTTCTGTTAATCGACTAATCGTTAGGTCTGTAAAAAAATATCAGAATTAAAGCCCAAGATGGCGTCAACAAATGTTTTGTTTTGCGCAACGAACAACCCCAAACCCCAACATATTAAATTTACAACAATTTAAAACAAACTCACACATTTAGAGAACATAGAACCATCGGATGTTTGCCATTTCTGCTTGAATAGAATACAAAATTGTTTTTTGCCACTGTTAAAAAACTTATCAGTCCTTGCACACTATTCAGAAATGAAGAAGGATAACATTCAAATCTCAGTTCTGTGGCTTTGAAAGACAAAGGTTCACATATACTGAGATGTATATGTATATATATATATCGTCTTTCATCAGAGTAGACGTCTTTCATAACAGATTTGAGAAGAGCTTGTGTGATTATGTTTTCAGCAATATATAATTTGAGGCAACACTAAATTACAGCGTGGTCACAACAGGCTGCTGAGAGTCACACTGGTTTGCACATTCAACGTTTCCTGACACCAACTACTGAGGATCTTGGTTCACACAGACGTAATAAAACCACACATATAACCTGGTCTTGTTTGTTTAACTGAGCAAGTTATCAAAATGATGGAAACCACCTCAGATGTCGTCTGCAGTCAGAGAGTCAGAATCTGAACGAACGACGTTGACCTTTGAGTGCTGACATCGAAAAAAAACTTTTCTACCATTTGATGCAATAATAAAGTATTAGCATTGTTTGGCTGATAACACTGATATATGCATGTCCATGTCAACACTGGTTTGTCACACTGCTACCTCCAAGAAGACAAACCTCTCAACCTGTTGACCAACAGTCACATAAAAGCAGAAATAACTACAGTGAGCTGTGCTCTTAAATAATCAATAATGCCATTATTGATTATTTAAGAGCTGGAACAATATGGATTTTTGGGAGCATATGTATTACCGATATTAGTGAGTAAAACTTTTAAGATACCGAAGATGTCCTTATCAAATACTTTATGACAAAGACTCTTAACTGAGGCTTGGTATTTTGCAGTTTAGACCATAAACTTTTATCATTAAAAACTAGAAAAATGAAGAAAAAAAAAAGAACACAAATACAACAATTACTGGCATGAACATGGCTATTCGGCATCCGAACAGTGGTAACTGCACTGCAAACAGTGAATATGTATATAAAAACACTATAAAATGACCAGCATGTAGGACCTGCTTTTGCATACTGTAACAGAAGAGAAACAGAACTTGAGAAAAAGGAACATATTTTTTGTGTAAGAAGTAAATGTGTATCTTTTCCTGCATGTGAAGTGTTTCATCTCGACAGATATCGACACATATCGACAGATATGGACACAAATCGACAGATATCCACACATATCGACAGATATCGACAGATATCGATGTGTCTGTGAAAGACCAATATCGATTGGTCGAAAAATAGATCGACATTTAAGAAAACAACTTGGCTTTTTTGGAGGGTTGTTGCCTGAATCAAATTACTGTTATATAATTATTATTATTATTATTATTACTAAAATGATAATCCCACTGTCAGAACAGAAGCTCAGGTTGATTCCTGTGACTGACTCATCGCTGTCAGATGAAGTCAGTCGAACCATTGGATGAGCACCAGCTGGACAAGTGGACCGGACCGGACCACTGGACCGGACCGGACCAGTGGACCGGACCGGACCGGACTGGACTGGACCGGACCGGACCAGTGGACCGGACCGGACCGGACTGGACTGGACCGGACCGGACCAGTGGACCGGACTGGACCAGACCGGACCAGTGGTCCGCGCCGGACCAGTGGACCGGACCGGAGCGGACCAGTGGAGCGGAGCGGACCGGACCGGACCAGTGGTCCGCGCCGGACCAGTGGACCGGACCGGAGCGGACCAGTGGACCGGACCGGAGCGGGGGAGGCTGGACACCGAGCAGCGGGTGAGTCACAGACAACCGAGGCCTGGACAGAAAACATGGAGCTCCATCACTAACCAGCCGGAGGGCAGCGCGCTGACGCGGGCAGCGACGCCGAGCAACGGCTGCTAGCAAGAAGAAGAACAACAGGCCGCGGAGGCAGAAGGAGGACGGGCGGGACTCTCTGGACCGTGAACAACCCGGGACCGTCGGCCAGCGGCGCGGCCTGGAGGCGCAGACAAACACGTCATCTTACCCGGAGAAGAGCAGAGGACGACGGCGAGCAGCGCCAAAGTCACCGCGATGAGGGGCGCGTTGCCCGCTGGAAGGATCCGCCTCCACCCCATCCCTGGACGGACAGAGAGAACCGGGCGACGGCGACGGCAGAAGAAGAAGAAGAAGAAGAGAAGGATTTCTTTCTGGCGGAGAGAGGAGCGGTGCAGGGGAGTGAGTGTGCCCGCGCGGACTAACGGTCGCTGTGGGTCATTATATGTCCTGCTGCGGGACGTGTCGGTCAGTTAACCGTCGAGGTGACACAACGCGTCGCGGCCGTGACGCCGTGCGGCCGCGGGACCAGCAGGGTGCTGCCTTCACGGACGCGCCTGGAACGTCGGAAAGAAAGTCGCGTCCGCTCAGTTTAAAAAAAACACAACAAACACCTTCAAATCCAGCAGCAGATGTCACGATACACTTGTGCCAACATTGTGTTTTTATAATAAAAAAAATGTAGTATTTTAAGTGCATATAAAATTTCAATGCAGTTGGATTACACACATTGACCGTAAACAAACTAATAAACGTAAATGTTGAACCAATGTGGACCAAATATGCATTATTGATTAGAAACATATAGTGTTGGTTATTGTGTATTAAACACACATTAGAACAATTGCATACATTCCAGTCATACTTGTTTCATTTGTTTGACTGACTAGGGATTAGTTTGTTAACGTAAAATCTTTTTAATCCCAATGGAAATATATAAATCTTAAATATCAGGCCTAAATTTTTTTTTTGTGAATGAAGGCGTGGAAGCTGTGAAATCATGTTTTTGAGTTGAGCTCAGGTCACTGGCCCCCAAGTTACAATGTGTAACTGTATTTTAACTTCTAAGCATCGTTACTAACAATATGGAGTATTGTATTGTACAATATACATTCCACACGTCTGATGAGTCCAACATCAAAGACATGGAAGGGTTTGTTTTAAATCTCAGTCATAGCGCCACCTACTGGCAAGAGCAAGTCATAGACTGGATAGTTTTACATTTTTACTTGGCAGGGAATTAAGATCTTGATCAAGTTTAGTCAGAGAACTCTTAACACAGGATTAAGACTGGGAAAATGTGTTTTTCCATTACTATCGATTTGTCTCTTCTGCGCCTTCACCATTTTATGCTGTTTGCAATTTGCAAAGACAAATGAAGGGAAAGAAGATTCTGCGTGATAAGGTTCTCTGTTGGCAACTGGAACTATTCCTCTGATGTTTGGCAAATGGCAAAGTAACTACACTCATAAAAATGAGGGACACACTCAAGAACGTGGTACAGACCTCTTCTCCTGCATTTGTTTGCTGCTCGCGTAGGTTGTAGAATTATATACCAAATGACACATGCGTAGATAAATATATTACTGAAGTCTCTTTTTTTTGCCTCTCAATTGCTTGGAAATATTTCAGTTTTACTTTGTGAACACGTTTACATTTTTGCCAATATGTTGAGCTTGCAATAAAATGTAAAATCATTTTCAAAGGTTTGAGTTTGTTATTAAATTATTCAACATTGTTTCAATATATCACATAAAATTAACAATGTTAGGCACATTTTAGGTGAATCAATGTGGATTCAAGTCATGATTGAAAATCAATGTGAACCAGGGATAAAGTTCAAATCAGAAATGACAATAAATCAGAATGACAATGCTCTCTGGGTTTTCTGTCATTGCGATTGCTTGGGTTTCATGGATGAGTCATGCATCTCTGAAGGGGTTGAAAAAAAAACTATATTTGGAAAAGGTGAAGGACAAGACAAAGCCCATTTTCACAAGTAGGTATCATAAAAATGATACAGCACATCAGATTTTATTAAAAATCAGGAGACAAGAAAATAATTTGTAACTCAATGTGAAGTGTTGTCCATTCTGGACTTTTATTTAGAAATCTCTCCATCCCAAATTTCAATGGGTACAAGGGAATGACAAGGCTGTGAGTCACCATGGCAACAGTGTGAATTCCCAAATACCCCCCCGCCCCCGGAGACATAACGGCTGGTCTAAGAGCTTTTCATTTTCTGTCAGAAACTGTCAACGTTTCCTGGAATATAAGGCAGCCAACGTTCCTCTTCCGCTCCAAAGATCAGGAAGTTCGTCTTTTTCCACTTTCCTTCAATCAATGTGAAGTCTTTTGTTTTCCCACTTTTTTCCCCACTTTGTTTATACTGAAACACCAAAGTAACGGGCTAAGTTACAAACAGCAAATGTCAAAGATAGTCCGTTCATATTTCATGATTCTCATGTCCGACTGGCGATCCTCTGGTCCAGAGAGGAGGCGTGTCCGCGGAGCTCCTGTGCAGTCCCTCGCCTCTTCCGCCTCACTTTACCACCACTTCAACAAGTCCTGCGTCCCATCACAAGGATGGAGAAACAGGGGACTTATGGGTAAGTGCATGTGTCTCTGTCCAACCCCATCCTCGCTCCTCTGCCAGGACAAACATCCCAACATTTCTTTGTAATTTCATCATGAGAGCATAAGCGATGGGGCGATAGAAGATTAGTTTGGGGGCATTGTCGATGGAAGGTGGTGTCTTGAAGTGGCAGACGGGCAGAGGGGGGTGGGGGGAGGGCTAGAGGCCTATTGACTGCAGGGTCTGTCTCTCTGCGGTGTTGAGGTGGCCTGAGAACATGCTGTAACACGGCTGCTGGGCGAACTGCATCAGGAAGTCTGTCAGGTAGGCCTGCGAAGAGGAGAAATGATAATCAGGTCAGTTTCTTTGGTCACTTTATTACGTACATCTTTACAATCTTATTCAGTCCAATGAATGGGACTGGGTATCGGAACATCTCTACAAGAGATTACATTTTGTTCACCAAGATATTTCGGCTTGTACTGGTAAATAACCATTGAATGATCAAATGAAAGTTGTTGGAAGGGAAACTTACTTCAATCTTTAATAATTTATACTGTACAGTATATACACTATAGTCACTGGCAGTAAATATTGCACTAGCTCCAAAACAAATGCTCCATCAGCCACACCCCCTCCTCTTCCCTTCGTGTTGACAGGGAGGTGTTTCGTCTCCTTCATTATTAATGCACCTTGTTTTCTTACTTATGGCCATATTGGAGAAAATATGTGTGAAGTCACAAGTTTAGAGACTATACCTGCAAATCAATCAGATAAATGGGGTCCTTCAAAGCATCTGGATCATCCTCATCATCATCCTCGTAATAATCATCATCTGTAATGACATAACAAAAAAAATGGGATATTAGGAAATCTATTGGTAACCTGAAATAAAGGACATATATTCATGAAAGTAGAAATAAAGACATAATAGAGGAAGAGCTGATGCACAGGGGAGACGCTCGTACCGTATTTGTTGGAGGCGATGAGATCAGAAAGCAGCTGTCCCGCCAGCCCTTCATCCTCCTCCTCATCGTCCTCCCCCTCCACTTCTTCCGGCTCCTCCCACATACCACTGGAATCTGAAACAAACAAACTGGTGACTGAAAAGTCCGCCGTACTATTCTTTAGGACAAGATTGAAACTAATGATGGTGAAAATGTGTCACTGGATCTAAGAGTGAGCATAAGACATCACCAAATAGTAAGGATGTGTCAAATGCACTGATGTTGTTGAAGTTAATTTAAGTACAATATTATTCAAGGTGTCCAGGGAAGTGAATGCTTGTTGTCCTAGTGTTAGTACTCACCTTGGCTCCAGTCTCCTGCGTTCGTCCTGCTGGCGTTGGCCTCCACTACTGTCGACAGCTCGTTGATGATCAACTTAAAGATCTTCACTAGCAATGGAATGTTGGTCCACCGCTCCGGGTCTGGGGATGACAAACACACAGTGAATCCGAATATCACTGTATGGATGTAATGCGATTGTACAAACCCCAATCCAAAAACGTATTTGTGTTATTCACGATCACATATTAACAACCAACTGTTGCACAACTAAGAAGCAAAACATTTTCAATATAGAACATGTAGTAAAGTAAATATCATGTTTGATTGGTGCTGTACTTTTGGCAGATTTGGATCGTGTCCGGATGCCGTCTTCAGGACTGTAGATCTCCTCTCCCTTCACCACAATGTCCTGGAGACGTTTGTCGTCTGTGATGAGGCCGTGCTGCAGCAGTTTACAGAGCGCCACCGTACTACATTGTATAAAGAAAACAAAAAAAACAACACAAAGATGCCAGGAGTTTAGGAAATGAGGAAAGAACTTTTTGGGAATCCTTGTATTTCAGTACAACGCTCATTTAATGCCTGTAGGGGAAAAAAAACACTAAACAAGCGGTTTTGTCCTCATCTAGCAATGATGAAGAATCCTTCAAAACATTTCCAGATCTGGGTCCCTCCCAAAATTTAAATCCTGTTACCATGGCCGGGAACTGTATTAGACATTGTGTAATGTGTGTGGTTAAATCGTGTTCTCTGATAATTTTCTTTTACAGAAGTTGTTTATTTCTTTGCCTGGAATCAGCATCAGTGAACATGTCATGTAAACTACCGTTGGTGCTGCAGGTAACAGGATACATAACACAGGCCATTTGACTGACTGCAGGTTAAACCCATGTTACTGTATGGGGTTTTAATTTATATATTTTTTTAAATCTAAAAATCTAAATACAAAAGTCTCATGAAGATGTTGTCTGACCTGACTTTACCCTCGTACTGTCCATAGAACAGGTGTTGTCTGCTCATCCACTCCGTCATGACAAACTCCAGCGCAGGTTTGCCCGTCGGCCCGGGCAGACTGCACAAGAACTCCAACAGAGGCTCCAGCTGGGAGTGAACCAGGTGAGCAAACACCATGATCAGAGACTACACACAGAGAGGGAGGGAGAGAGCGAGTGACACATTTAAGTTACTTCGATGTTCAGAGGTTTGTGTAAACGTATGTGAATGAGCAGATGAATGTGGAATAGATGTGATTCATCCCTGTTCGTCACAGGAAGTTATGCACGCCTGTGTTTGATAAAAAACAATTTTCTTCTTTATACAAAATGTTCCAACTCTCACAGGAGGAATGAGGCCACAGGCTGTTATCTATATAATCACCCAACACGTGTTCGTGTGCGTCTTTGTCTCCCACCTGCATGACACTCAGAGTCTCGGCTTGCTGCATCTTGCTCAGAATCGCTCGGAGGATCTGGTCCAGCTGTTCCCCGAGCTCTGTTCCCGCCCGAGAGATCAGAGTGGACACCAACCTGCCCACGAAGGCAGCCGTGAACTCGGAGGTCCGGGGGTCCAGCAGCTGGTTGACCACCTGCATGACGTACCAGAGGCCACTGTTCCCCTGCTCGTCCCTCCACTGGGCGATCTGCTCCAGGGCGACAGAGACGTACGCCCGCAGGCACTCGCCTCCGTTCTGGAGATGAAAAGGAGGAAAGTGGCTCACGTCTCAGTCGCTGGCAACTTTGTCATTTTCCTACGATCAATAAGCTCATCTGCAAACACAATATATTATATATATTGGTTTTACCTGCATTATCGCGTTGTCGTCAGTACGCAAGGTGCACTGTGCCACCACTGGGAAGGCCTGGCACACCAGCATCTCTGACAGAGGGGGTTTGCTGTTGCGTACAACTGTGGTCAGGATGTCTATGGATGTCTGTGGCACAGGGGGGGGGGGGGGGGTGTCAGAATCTCAGGGAAACCATTGATGATTGCAAATGCAGGACAAATTATTTAAGCTTGGTCCTGTAAAATTTTCATGTACCATCTGGACACAAGATTAGAAGGAGAGGAAGAGAGACGGATGAGGAAGAAAGTGTAAATAAGTCAATTCCTGTTTTTGTTTTGGCAGAATGCTCATCTGGATAATGTGGCCACTCTATTATTCTATTCACAGATAGGTAAATTCAGGGTTTAATATATGCACTAACTACATTTTAGGATCATGAGACAAACTCTTTCAGGCAGGTATCATCATCTTGTAGAAAATGCTGCGTCTCTTTGAACCACTTACAGCACAGAGTCCCGAGGGGATCTTGTCGTGGGGAGCCTGCATGATGCTGACCAGTGTGGGGATGAGACGCATCTGCATGGGGCCCTGGCAGCCTTCGATCTGAGCCAGTTCCTTGAAGATGTCCTGAGCCAAAGATGCCACCACAGGGTCTGAGGAGGAGAGAGGGAGACAGGGCCTGAGAAAAGATAAGAGACGAATCAAATCTACGTGTCTCTTAGCTTCGCGTGTTTACGTCTTCTCTGGGAAACAGTTTGTGATTGTTGCTGTATCCGTCTTATTCACATCTAAGTGCAGACAAACTGTCAAGATTTGGGTCTTAACATTTTCTATCCATTAAAAGACAAATAATATAAGAGAGAGAGTGTAAGTGCACAGTAGGAGTCTGACAGAGGATGTGGTTGGAGGAGCTACTCTACGTTAGTACCATTGTTATATTTAAGGAAAATAGCAATGGTGAGCGGGCAGATCTTGTTCTCGGCGCTGATGGTGAAGGCCGGGTCGACGGTGCAGACGATGCACAGCGTCTCCATGACGAGGGTCAGCACCTCTGAGCTGAACTGGGCAGCCAGTTGGATCAGTCCTTCCAGGATGCTGGGGAGGAAGGGCTGAAGGACGTGGGTGCTGTCCGACAACTTCAGCTGATCACAGTACCTGCAGAATTTAAAGAACATGGATAGTAGGCGTCCACCAACACACCATTTTTCTATATAACATTGAAAGTGTTTTAATGCTTTGAGCGTAAACATGAAGCAGATCCAGGTCTTTTGTTTCAGACTAGAGCCTGTTCAGTTGTCTGACTTTAAGATAAAGTTGTTCATGCTCACAGTGTTTGATCACAACAATAACACAACACAGCGCATTAAAAGAAGTTAAAACCCCAGCCTGCTCACCCCCAGATGGCCCTGACCGCAGAGATGCGTACTGAGGGCGGCTGGTTGTCATGAAGCCCGCTGACAGTGGCCTGGAGGAACTGCTGGATGAGCTCAGGAGACATGGCGGCTGTGAAGCGACTGGCAGCCCACAGAGCCCGGCCGAGGAGGAACGGAGACGCCGCTGATCATCAGAAAAAAATAAAATAAAATAAAATAAAAACAAGGGACAGCAGTGAAGACCAAGATTAGAGAGAAGTGAGGTGTTAAATCATTTTGCCAGCTTTATTTGCAGTTTTCCTGTTTTATATTGTTACATGTACTCAAATACATTGTAATGTTTTTCTTAGACAAAGGAATACACCTATTTAGTTTCGAGAGCAATCGATTTCTTCGTGTTGTGTTATTGATCACCTCCATAAATCTCCAAGGGGTCGGTTTAAGACTCACCTGCCAAGTTGAGATCAGCGAGGATAACACTGGCCAGGAAGCCATGCATGTCGAACTGGATACGACCGTTCTTCACGTTCTCTGTGATGATGGTTTTGACGGAACCAAGGGCCAACATACAGGCCTCGTGGATCTTCCACCTAGTTAGAATAAAAGAACATGACTGGTTAAAGCAAAACATAATTAAATGAAATGCAGGATGATGGTAGTTATTAACATTTAAACTTCTTAAAGTCCTTTTATTGTATAATATAATAGCGTAGCAACTCAGATTTGAGTTATTTAAATGTTGATTAAACAACCTGTGTTTCTGACTAATTAAAATAAAACAGATTTAAACTTTAAGCTCACAAATCTCTTTTTTTATGTGCATCTTGATCCAAATACTGATGCTTTCTTTGCACACATCCGCACATTGGCTCACAACTTCCTGAGTTGAATTTTCCTTTCTTAGTACTTGTTGATGTTTTAAGTGTGTTGTGGTCTTTGTGTCAGCAAAACAATTTTCTCCAGGTGGGACACTAAAGACAACTGTGAACCTTGAAAGTCATAGTTCAAAAATGAAAAGCCTTTAAACTTAAATCATTGATATTAAAATAATGAAAGTTCAATGGGGATAATAACCCCACTGACATTGATGTGACTGCTAGGAAGACGATGTGTCACTCTGTTGAATTTGTTGGAACTAAAAAACCACTGGGTTCACCCGTGGTTGTACAGTGGTGTTACGTGACGGGCAGTGTGCATACAGACACAAACTAAACAACCAAGATTAATTGAGGCCTGCCATGAAGTTACTGACAGAATTGATGACAGCTGATGGTACGCTCCACCAGCTGCGTTTGTTATTTTAACCAGGTCAGTTCATCTCTACGTGTCACGCTTGGCAGCTAGAGGATTTTTCCCCTCGCCCCAATTTACCCACTGTCATCAATTACAGAAGGAATGTGTCTCAAATTCGAAAAAAGCTTTAAGAGCAGACACGAGGATGTAATCAGAGAGTAAATGTTGGTGCAGCGTCGCTGCTCACCAGTGCTCGTTGCCGCTGTTCTTGGCCTGCTCGGCCTCCTGGAGGTGTCTTGTTGCTGCCGCCGCCAGCGCTGCTGCGCTCTCGTTCTGAAACTCTGCAGCAACAGCCTGCAAGCAGAGTTCAAAGGTTGTGTGTCTGTATGAACTTAACCGGACAGGTCGGATGTGAGAAGCATCCGCAGATGCCTTCGATAATATTTCCCAAAACAAGGAACCAATCAATTTAAGCCTGATTTCAAGGACTTATCTGCATTTGGGCTTAAATAGTCACATTATTCTAAATTTGCAGGTTTCTAGTGTCTCACCAGCAGCAGGTCCTGAGCAGAGATCCTGACAGAGTAGGAGAAAGTGTCGTCATCCTCATCCTCTACAAACTGCTGGGGGTTTGCCGTCCACACTTTGATCTGAGACAACAACGGAGCAAACTATCAGGCCTGACGCCAGTGATTCAATATAAACATAAATCATGTATTCATAACTTTTTGTATTTCTCACCTGGTCCTCTGTGATCTGCATGTACAGGATGACGTAGTAGATGAGCTCGGGCAGGGCTTTCTTCACCGTGCTCTTGAACTTGTTGTTTTCCAGCAGCGTGTGGACGAACTCAAATATGCTGAACACGAGATTCTCAAAACCCAGAACCTCACCTGTGTGGAAAAAAAAGAAAATAAAAAATCATTCAAGCCCCGAGGACAGTGGTGAGAAGTGTCTGCTAACCCTTGTTACATGCAGCAGTGAAAGCAGACTCACCATCCGAGTCCACTGGGTCGTCCACCTCCTCTGTGTAGTTGACTTCTGTTCTTACATAAGTGAACATCTGGTTAAAGAATACTCGTACACTAGTATTAGAAAAAAACCTTTGGGCATATCAAAATCTAATCAGATCACCTTCTGTATATGGGCTACCTGCATGGCATAAAGTTTCTACTGTGTAGTGTAATTTTTCTCATAAAATTTTAAGTTGTTTGTTTATAGGGAGTTGCTGCAATTACTGGGGAAACAGTTTTCCCTCATTAAAAGTGTAAGTATGAAGTTCATGAGTACAGAGTCAGACGTCAGCATGAAGATTCACGGTTCTATCTTAATGATCCGGGCGCAAAGTTTAAAGAACATGATGCAATCGCATACACAGTGTGTCCAGATTCACTTTGGAAAGGATATAAAGCTGCACTTTCAGTCAGTGTGTTCCACACAATGGGTAATATCTGCTGCATGGAGGACACCATGGGTTTGGGGAAGTTCTTAACCAACGCCGTCACCGCCTGAGACAAAGAAGAAATAAGGATTTTAAATTACAACCGCATTTTATTTTTTCAATACAAATTCGCTCCCCAGGTCCTTATTTCTTGAAAGAATATGTCTACAAACCAGGTACCAACTACCCTGTGCCATAATCACGCTACAGCTTATACAGATTATCTTATATAAATAACTATACAATGTCATATTTCAACAGATTTACTTTTTAGCCCAGATTTACAAACTTGTCAAACTGTCTGCTCCTGAAAAAAAATTTAACTCCTGTATATGACCAAAGAGATTTTAGATTTTTCAGACTCATTTACGGCTAAATGTAAAAGTTTCTACGGATGATATTTTGACATATTACAGGTTCACGATAACATCAGTAAGTACAGTCGCTCACCTTGAGGACTTCCATCTTAAGACCACTGTCAGACGAGGGTCCGTCGGGCATTTGCAGAGCCTGCACAAACGCTTCTGTGAACTGCTGCACCACGGGGAAGATCAACGCTTTGGCTGCACCCTAAACCCACAAACGAACAAACAAATACACAAACACACGCACACCATGTAAAAGAAAAACACATACATTCGATTCTGGACACGAGAACAATTTCACATCACTCATTTAAAAAAATACCCCAATTCATCTACCAAGCTCAAAAGTAAAAAATGTTCCATCCTGTAATTAATTGAGACCAAATCTATTATAGTTTAATTACTCATAATGCATCTGAAAAGAAAATTACTGCCTCACCTTTTCCAGCTCTTCAATAGCACAGATGAGGTTGGCACAGGTGGTGAATATCTCCACTGCCCTGGAGCGAGTACGGATACTGTAAACCTGTGAGAGTCGGAGAACATTCCAAATTAACGCAAACTAATCTGCTGCTTCATGAAAATATAATTAGTTACTACAGGAAATGAGGCTGCACTGTGAAGGCAGGTTAGGGTTTTGAATGTCACTGACTAAATCATAACTTTATAAAAGCTGTAGGTAGGTGAGGAAAATTAAGCTTCGGGCTGCTTCCTTGTGAGACGGAGAAGTATCTTGAGTAGGAGAGGAAACTCCGAATCTGATACCTTGTTGTTGGACCTTTGCGTGATCTGCCCAACATCCTTCATTTGTTTTCTCTGATCCAACTTTCTCATCAGATTGCAAAAGTCATGCCAAAGCATATTGTTAAACTTTCAGTGACCAGAAAAAGGTAAGAGCTGTTTCTGCACCTCGGCCATGGTGAAGATCTTGTACATTTCAGGCAGGATGACCGGAGCCACCAGCGGCATCTGTGTATCCGTCACCTCCCGAGTAAACTCTATAAATGTGAGACAGACAAGAGGATGGACACAGGGAGTGAAATTCTGTGATTGTTCTTCTTCTTCGTCTATTCTGACGACGTATCCCGTAACGGTGGCTCCTTTACTGGTCAATTAAAATTTGTATGATTCTCCTACGTGTTATGTGGCATAAAAAATACAGGTCAGTGAGGGGCAAATTTTTATTATATTGGTGCTGGAGAGATTTAAAAAGTTGTGTTGTGTGAGACTCAGATCCGGTATATCACATCAACGCATTGTGAAGAAAGGGATATTTGATTAATTCACTCAAACTACATCTTAGTTGGAGCCTGAATGTATAACTGTATAGATATAAATGTACATTAGAGCTATGAAACCTTATTATCGTGTCATGTATGTAAGAGTAGAAATGTGAATACAAAATGTTTGATATCGTCATGAAGGCTCCAGTTTCACCACTCAATTCTAAAAAAAACGACTTATTCTGAAAAAGTCCAGACCAACATTACCTGTGTATTGGTTTATGTGTGTCTTACTACACACCTGTGAGGACCCTCATGGCCCCGTGCACAGCACTGACGTTGCCGCTGACCAGCATCTCCATCAGCAGGGTGAAGAGCTGCGGCCACGCCTCAGGCCAGTCCCAGTGGGCGATGGCAGACACGGCGTATGCAACACTGGAGCGGACTTTGCTGATCGACTCCCGCAGGCCGCCTGGCAGAAGCTCCCTGATGGCAGCTTTGGCCTGGAGGAGGTAAAAGCAGGAGTTCTTAGATGTGAGATTTAAATTTTGTTCAAGAAGATATTTCAAATATAATGAATAAAAAAAAATGTCTGTCAGTTAAAGAATAGTTTACATGATCTGTGGTTTCCGGAGGCCTGAATTTCTCGGACTGGGAACACCAGTGAGTCTCCACATACTGCTTCAGGATGACTGATGCTAACTGCAGACAGACAAACCATAAGACAGACATATTTAATAATGCAGCAGAAAACTGATATAGGTTCTAACGGTCACATAGTTATGTTATGAACACATGCTGGCATTGGAAATGTAAAAACAAAAGTAAGACCATAATGTTACATTTAACGTCTACTTAGTTATGTTCTGCTCACCTGACGGATGGCGAGCGCTCCCTGAGGATCAACTGTGAGTTCTGCCAGGTGGACGCCAAACTCTACAACATGTCGGAGGACAAAAGAAATCATGAAAACCTGTTAACAGGTTTTGCATTGTGCCTTTAAAGAAAACCTTCTTGGGCTCCTCTGTCCTCTTCAAATGACATCAGGAGATAGTGAAAAGAAAAACCCCCATCACAAGTTCTTGCTGCACAAGATGATGTCTTGTTTTATCTGTATTCCATCATTTGGTTTGATTTTCAAAACAGTTCGAGACCTTTTTTTTTCTTCGATCAACTAATCACAATTAAACAACTAATCAACACAAAATTGAGGCCGTGCCAAAGAAGTGTCTTTATCAATGTTGACTTAAAACATATCAATTATTTTGTGTTTTATACAGGTATGTTAGGAACAGTAGCTGATATAGTTTCAGTGGTTCGGGACATTTGTTTTCACTTTGACATTTAAGAATATATTTCCTGTTGAAATATATAAGTATGTGTGGCTGCTTTTTTCCTACTTTTCCAGGAATTCCTTTGGGCATTGGATGAGGATTTCATTCTTGTGAACACAGACTGACATGAGGTAAAAAGCAACACACCAAACACACCAAAATTGCTAGTCAACAGAAAAACATGTACCGAAGCAAAACATGCCGTTATTGCGAGTCTGGGTGTCAGGATTTGCTTATTTAGGAAATCAATAATGTGTGAATGTATCACTGCATTCCTAACAACGTTCTGATTTCAGCTTGGCCTGGCAGGCATGCAGACAGTGAGAGATCAGAGATCAGCATCGGCCTCAGCTCTGAAACCCTCTCACTGGGTTTTTAAAGAGAGTGACATCAGGCACCAGAAGACAATGTTAGTGCTGACGATCCGCTGCCTTAGAGAGAGAGAGAGAGAGAGAGAGAGAGAGAGAGAGAGAGAGAGAGAGAGAGAGAGAGAGAGAGAGAGAGAGAGAGAGAGAGAGGGCCAGCGGAGAGGGTCGGCAGCACAGGCGGCAGACAGTGTGCACAATTAGCCTTTCAGCATGGGCACGAGGATCACTGGACAGACAATGGGAAGTCTGGTTAGTTGTCTAGTCCAGTTAGTCTGGTAGAGAATAAGCTACAGCGACTAGATACTGTAGGTACTGTATCCATCAGTCGTGTTTTAGTCCTTTATCCAAATAAATAGGCAGTTTTCATGGGTAGCGTTTGCCCAACACACACCAACTGTAACCAGTTGTTTACAGAGCGGGTAATATGCAGCCAACTTCAATATCCAGGTCAATCAGAACAGTTGGAGATCTTTTAAATATAGAATGGAAAACTGCACTTTCAACGAGTTCAAATTAACAAAGGCAGAGTGTGCAAAGAAATCACATAACCGATGGTATTGATTCTCATGAAAACACATCCATAACAATTGAATTGTTTTTGACTAATTGTAAATCTGAGACACAAGGTACCACAGTTCTTTTCCCCCTTTATATCCGAGTCCTGACACAGTATTGTCGTGTCAAGAACTCTTTTTTTGTTAAGTTAATTACTGCTGCGATGAAGATAGATGGTGATATGGTCATAACGGAAGAATGGTTTGTATTCAGTAATGTCTGGTGTGTATGAATGGACGTATGACTGATAAAAATGTCTCAGAGCATCTCATGGTACATTTCCTTTGCCCTCCAGCAACAACAAAAAAAGAAAGAAAAAAAACAACCTTATTGGATAATAATCTGGGACGGTCTTTGTCTTTTCACTCTCTAACATGTATCCTGTTGATCAGAGCTGCAACTTAACACTGATTTCATCAAATATCCTTTTTAGAACAGGGAATTCTCTCACTGAGGAGCTGGAACCAGTGTATCAAACACTTATCGATCAATAAACTAAATGGGCCAAAGTTCTGCTGCAGCTCTTACTGATGAGGATGAGGATGGAGGAGGCTGGCAGCCCTGTTTGGCGGGAGGATCCGCCCTGCTGGGACGCATCTTCGCGGCAAAATCTGTCATCGGGCACTGCATGGTTGCCATAGTGACGGGGGACTAAAAGGAATAAGAATGGGTTTGAGGTGAGCCCGAAGTCCACTGGACCTCGTGTCACTGAGTAACGTGCGGGACGGTGCGTTGACTGTCATCGCCACCGTCTCCAAGTGATGTCATTAGGTTCTACAGAGCTCGAGACAAGGATGGTGCCGGTGTTGCTATGGTTTCAAGATTATTTTTTTTTTTCGTATGTTCAAACACACACACACACACACGAGGGACACGAAACCACAACGCAACGTTGAATTAACGTGTTTTTACTGAGACCAGCGGCACCGAGGCGGTGGGCTCACACCTTCCCCCCATGTGCGTTTCGGTGTAACCCGCGGACAAGCTAATGGTTCCGCGGTGACACGGTTAGCTGCGACCTGTAAGAGGACCGACCGGCCGGCCGACCTCACAGTCTGGGTGAGGGGCAGCGCGTTCCCACGAGTTCGTGATTATTATTTGTGTTATGATAACTTAGGTCCCCACTAACTTGTGGAAACACGGCCTAGAGTTAGCTACGGTTCCCCGGCTAACGCTGTCGCGTTCCGGGTGCTAGCTTGTTCCTCTGCCTCGCTCGTCACAGTCAACGAACGGACCGCAGCCGTTAACACAGGGAGACCCCCCCCCCCCCGGCGAGCTAACCGGACCGAGTGACCACCCACCCACCCACTCACCCTCTGTCACTTCCAGCACTTTGACTTGCTCCTCCGCGGCCGCGCGCACCTCTTGAACCGGCGACAGGATGGCCGTCAGCGTCTCGATCAGAGCCTCCTTCAGCCCCTGCTGGACCGGGCCGGGCACCGAACCGGCCCGAGCACTACCCGCCGCACTCATGCCTGCCGTGTCCGACGTGTGTGTTCGCCACCCGCAGCCCGCAGCCCGCTACCGAGTCCAGTCCAGTCCAGTCCAGCACCACCGCCGCCACCAGCCGGGGAGAAGCAGCAGAGCGCGGAGGGGGAATCGCGCCAATGCATGGAAACGTTGGGGGGCGGGGTTTAGCTGGCGGAAGCCCGCATGTCGTCGTCCGGTTCGGGTTGGGCCCACGTGTGGGGTTTTTTTTTTTCGTTCTTTTCTTCTACTCACTTTGCTTGTTTAACTCTTGCGCCCCCTCGTGGAGCGGAGAGCAAACGACGCCCTCAAGTCATTACAACTTCAAATTGACTTCAGATAGAAGATGGTAAAATAATATAGAGGAAGAGTTGTTTACATTTAAATAACCAGTGCTGGAAGTTAGATGTTTCTTTGCTAAAAAAAATAAAAAATGTATACAAATCAAAAAAACAGGGAGGTAGATGATATTACCACAGACAGGAGCTTTTCGAGGGACTTTGGGGGCCCCAGAAAAAATGGGCCATGGGGGGCCCTACATCAAACCAGGTTTTTTTGGACCATAGTGTCTTTGCAGTATCCTGTACAAAGCCAATTATAGAATTTAAGGGTTTTCTCACAAAATTTCCATTGCTGTGAACTAACAGACCAGTCGTTCCTGGAGGGGCCCCCCGCAATGTAATCGCCTGCTTTGCCTACTCTGTTGCAACCCCCCTGACCACAGAGGATTGTGGGTAAAGTGAAAGCTGTAAACATATTCAGCTGCCTGATACTACATAGCCAAAGAATTGCTTTCCACACACTTTTGTCTACTTGTGGGCTGTTTTCATGGTTTGGTCTGAGCCCCTGTAGTTCACACAGTAAGAAATCCTAATGCGACCACAGACACACACAGTTTCTTTTAGATTAAAATAAAAAAGTATGCCTCATCCTCTCCTGGTTCAACCACATCAACCCAACACCTTTGGGATGATCTGGAAACACAGTCTGCATAGTGGATCTTATCATCCAACTTTAGTGTCTGATTTGGCTCATGTTTTTTTTATGTTTTAAGAGTGAGATGTTCAACCATCATATACTGTATAGTTGTAATATTCAGGTGATCTTTGGTCTTCTGAACGAGTTGCAGCTCGTCAGCTGCAGTACATTGCAACATCTTTTGGCCTCTTCTGATAACAGCTGTAGTCTCACCTGACCTCTCAGAGCCGCTTCACTTCTCACTTCTCCATTATTTGCATGGATGAGAAGAACATGAAGCTGCTTGTGAAGTGGGACAACAGTGCGATTCTGTGTGAGGCGCGACTGTCAAGTGGCGGTCGATCATGTCACAGGAGGAGGAATCACCAGCTTCACCTCACCATCATCCTGTTGCTCCAAGGAGGAAACAGACGGGGTATCGGCGAGATTTCTGTGAACGTGAGATGAGCATGTGACGTATTGCTCGCCTCCTTGTCAATCTCCATGGTCAAGACTTCTCCGGTTGGACAATCTTTACTGTGTGTGGCAAGCGCTTACTAGTTCAATTTTTCATTCAATCTTACGAGGGAGAGGTCCAATCTCCTCGTGTTAACTTTCTTGTTCCAGAAGGTTGTTAACAAAATCACTGCAGTCTGGATGTCTTTTAAAAGTCCTTATATCAGGCTACTTTCGAATATCAAGCTGGTCTACAACGGCAACTAGACTTTGTGGCCTTTTTCAAAGTCAAAAAATCTCTTTCTTCATGAAAACTAATGCAGTCTAATGCAACAATATGTTTGGTTTTTGCTCAACATTACAGTTAGACTTTTAAAAATTGCTTCTGAAAAACACATTTTCATCCAAAGACTTATTACCTTATTTAATTTGCATTAATTTCTTCTCATTCATTTGCATTTTCTTTGTCCTTTTTTTAGTAAAGCACTTTGTGATCTCTAGTTTTGAATAGTGCAACATACGTAAATAAATGTAAGTGCTGTCATTGTCATTAACTGTGTCTTGTAGCGTTTGTTTCAGGACTCTTATATCAGACTGATTTAGATTGAGCTGGCTGTTCCTAATAAACTGGTGCCCGAGTGAACGTGACGTGGACGTCGGGTGAGATGAGACTGAGAATGAACCAAACACTAATACAACGGTTTCTTCTTGTTTAAGCAAAAAGAATTTGGTTTATGTAGAAACAAGCAATGTTTTGCAATTGGATATTTCCCTCTCCTTCAAGAGTTAAAGCTAAAAAAAAACAAAAAAACGAAAGAAAAGAAATTAATACCCATCCCACTGCACCCAGAATCGCCAGCTTCTGAAAATGTATGCAGATGTTACTGACAGAAAGCAAAGTAAGGCTGGGGGGGACAGCTCACAAGGGAGATAGATATAAGTGTACAGTACATATATATAAAATATAAAATCTGAAATATATTTTATATATATTAAATTGTGTTAGGGTTCAGTATCGTTCACTACACAGCATTAAGGTGGTGTGTCTGATTATCTTTTTTTTTCTTCATTTTTTTCTTTTCTTCAAATCCTATTATATAAACCAAAGGAGAGTCAAAGCAAAACAAATTAATTAACAAACAAACAAATGTGGGGGGGAACACAAAAAAAAGAAGAAAGGAACTAAGCAACAGACAGAAGGCCTCCGCCCCGATCCGATACCCCTCCCCCCACAGGCCCCGGCGGAGGGGTGAGCTAGCACGGACGAGGTGGGACAGACCCGTCCAGCTGTACAGCGCAGTGAAACATAACTTACATATTAGCTCATTTTTTTTTACATGTACAGTCGTGATCAAGGCACAGGGATCTTCTACAAGTTATTTTTTTTTCTTCAATAAAGTTGTACAAAATAATACATTTTACATTCTGTACAAGAATAATAGTCCAGCAGTAAAATAAAGACAGACGTACTTAAAGCCGGGGAGGTGGGAGGGAGGGGGACGGAGGTGGGACTGGAAGAGGTGAGAGAACAAGACGAAAAAAGGTGAGGGGGAGTATTGTGTGTGTGGGGAGGGAGGGAGGGGGCTGGTGAGGGCTGGAGCGTGTGTGTCTGTGTCTGTGTATGTGTTCCCACATAAAAATGTTGCATCCAGTCTTCTTGAGTTGTTTCTTTTACTTCATGCTTTCCTTTTGTGTTTTTTCCTTATTAAATAAAATCTCTCGTCTTTGTTTTTGTTTAAAAGGAAGCAGGGGCTGTGGGGACCAGGATGTGTGTGTATGTATGTGTGTGTGTGTCTAGGCGGGGGGGTCTAAATGATGCATAAAGGCAGAACACACACACACACACACACACACACACACACACACACACACACACACACACACACACACACACACACACACACACACACACACACACACACACACACACACACACACACACACACACACACACACACACACACACACACACACACACAGGTAAAAACTAACAAAAACTTAAAAGTTGAATTGTGTTATTACAGGAATATATAATATTTATATTTATATATATACATATTTATATACACTCATATATAAATATCTATATATATATATAGCTTGGATTTTTTTTGCACTGCATGAAGTTCACTGGTATGCATGGACTAATGCATTGTATGGTGTTTTTCTGTTGTTGTTGTTTTTTCCGGTTTATGTCGTTTTCTGCCATTCCCTCCTCTCCTGATTTCCTGAAGAGCAGGTCATGTGAGCCGCGTGGTCTTATGTTCTTGTCATGCTCACGTCCGCAGGCAGCAGTTAAGTCAATAAGTCCGTCCCCCACAAAAAAACCCCAAAAAGGCTCACAGCCCTCCGCTGTGTCGGTTAGTTTGCAACCCTCCATGTTCGTCCGTCTCTCCTCCTCCTCCTGGTTCGTCTTCAGCACGCGGTGAATCAACTAACCTCTCTCTCAGGATTGCGTTATTCAATCCAGCCTCTGCCCAACAATTACAAGCAGGAGGACTTTCAAAAGGGTCTGTGTGTTTGTGTGTGATATGAGACATCGAATCCTATTTAAGGGTTCTGAAAACTGTATAACGCTGTAGCGCGTGAGTGTGTGTCTGTGTGTGTGTACCTGCGAGTGTGTGTTCATATATCTGAGAGAGAGAGAGAGAGAGAGAGAGAGAGAGAGAAAGAGAGAGAGAGAGAGAGAGAGAGAGAGAAAGAAAGAGCTAAAAGGACGAATAACCTGCACTAAGGACATCAAATCAGTCTTGACTCTCCTGCCTGGGTCAATCAGTCCTGGTTAATAGGTGAAGAAACTGTTGTTGGTGAATCTTTAACTGTGTTTCCTTTAAAAAAAAAAAAAACATCTTTTCAACTGTTCTGTTTTTCTGAAATTGTCTTGACAGGAGGGTGAAGTTGTATCGGGGTGCAGGGGAGGGCTGGCGCTCAGTCGCCCTCTTGTTCGCTCAGTTGTTTGGTGAAGTTGTTGGAAGTGAAGGGGGGGTTGTTTGGGCGGGGGTGATTGGCTAACTGGTCGTGGGGGGGAGGGGGTAGATAGGTAGGTAAATGAGTAGACTGGACGCCGCTCCTCATCACAAGAGCTCGTACTGCCGTAGGTGCATCCTCTGAATGATGTCGCGACAGTCATTGAAGACGCGGCGGATGTTTTCCGTGTCGACCGCGCAGGTGAAGTGGGGGTAACAGTAATGTCGTCCGTCCCCGCTGGCTGTGCTGATCCTCTGGAGGAGACACAGATGTAGAGACAAGTGAGTGTTACAGGTCAACGTGTTGTTTTTCAAACAAAATATTGTTGTCAGTCCTTATGGTGAAGTTTGGTTTTACTACCACGTGGAGTCGTAGCTGGTTATTAGTTCTCTTTTTTATGTCAGCATTTCCCAATACACGTACCTACGTATCCCTGGTGGGGAATCACTGTTACAGGACAGGCTGAGGCAATAACTTCCATTGAAATCTCAAATTATCTTTTACAAACTGTAACTGAGTGGAACATTTCACTGGCCATGTGTAAGATTTGTGTTTAGATTTCTGATGCATCATCTTTGGCTCAGAGTTGTCACTGCTGTGGTTTTGCTCGGCACATCCAAGGAAACATTATCCAGTCAGACTGTGATCTCACTGTGGATTTTTCTCTTAATGACTTTTGTTGCTTCTGGACTTAAAAACCACACCGACTCCTCTGCATTGTTTTTTCAGAAGTTCCCTCGGTTCCTGAATCAGCCCCAAAGTCATACTTTCAATTATAGAGAGAGAAAATTTAATACGATGATATGTAAAAAATATAAATGTGGAATGGAGGATGACAGACGTGTAACATTGTATGGGTTTGGAAAAGTTAAAACAATCAAAACTTTTCTCCATTATTGGTGAAGATGGAAAAAATTATCTTTACTGGTGTTATGACAAAATATCGTGTCATGGAGTGAGAGTCATGTGATTAGCTGCTAAACAGCCCCATCAGGATGAAATTAACAAAATAAAAATTTGTCATGTTAGGTTATCACAAATTATGCTTCTGTGGACCAGGCAAAAGAAATAAAAAAAATATGAAATAGACTATACAAGGAAACTCATGAGCTTTGTACGTACCAGAAACTCATCCCGGATGAAGTACTTTGCCCTTGTGACGCGGGGATCCTCACCTGGCTCTGGTATCGCTGTTGGAGGAGAAGAAATTTGGTCATATTCAAGTCACTTTTCATCAAAGAAACAAGAGCAAACACAATCACACAAGTCCTAAATAAGGTCGTGCTTTTGTCGGATTATCGAAGGTAAAACAAGAACTGCACACGCCCAGTGGCTGTAGTATCTCCCACAGAAGGTCAAACTAGATGAAACTTTCAGAGGTTTCTGTTCCTGTCGGCTTCACTTTGGTTCAGATAAGAGGTAAATTCTTTTTACCCTTCAGCCTTTTCATAACGTCGTCATATTTTGACTAAATGTGGCTCGTTATCTGCACTGAACTATTTGAGTTTGGCCGTTACACATAGAGAAAAATGCGTGCTAATGTACTGGACACAGATATCAGCGTCAACCACTTACCATCATCAGGTGTAGTGTAGCGTGCAAACTCTGGGAAATACTCTTCGATTTTAGATTTCCCTGCCAAAACCTTCTCCGCGAGCAGGTCCTGTTTGTTAAGGAAGAGGATTACCGAAATGGTCCGTAGCCACCTGTGGAGGGAAATGAAGAAGGGGCTCAGCGCCACATTTGTCCGTAAGATTCTTTCCGTACATTTTCCCGACTGTTCAGTCTGTCCCAAATACACTATTGAATGTGACTGTACTGATGAGGTAAGGTTTATGTGTATAATCACCAATACAGCAGAGTGACCAGAACAATCCCAGCTAACATTGGGCTAGAGGCAGTGTACACCCTGGACAACACAGAACCTTCTTGCTGTGAGGTGACAGCACTAACAACTACACCACTGTGCAGCCCTCTGCTGTAATATATTTATATTAAATGTGGGGGAATAAAGTAAGCATTTGTTTTTGTATGGAAGTCCTCGTGAAAGCTGTATGTATCTATTTGCAGGTATTCTTTTATAAAAGAGCTTCACTTCCACTCCTTTTGTCTGCCTGTTATGAACCGAAATCCAGAAACAAAACCTCTGACCTGTTGTTCCAGATG